>NW_004524596.1:2754112-2758414 GCF_000260255.1 Octodon degus | reverse complement strand
AGAGACAGAGAGACAGAGAGACAGAGAGAGACAGAGAGAGACAGAGACAGAGACAGAGAGAAAAGAAAATTACATTACTCTTTAACAAGAGATTGAAAGGGATATTAGAAATGAAATGATATCTCTTGCTTATGAACAGGAAGAACCAACATAGTGAAAATGGACATACTCCCAAAATTGTATACAGATTTAAAGCAATCCTGAATAAAATAACATTAACATGTCTCACAGAACTAGAGAAAACATTCCTAAAATTCATTTGGAGTCAGAAGAAATAAACTGCAAAAGGAATTTGGGCAACAAAGGCAAGGCAGGAGATATTAAAATTATACTACAAAATTATATAGGCATGAAATTGTGCTACCAAGCTATTGTGATAAAATTAGCATGGCAGTGGCAAATGAAAGACTGGAGGATTATTGACACAGATAATAAAATGCAGGTTCAACAAACACACTCAACCATCTTACCTTTGACAAAGGAGGCAAAAACATTCACTAGATGAAAGATAGCCTCTTTAATAAGTGGTACTGGAAAATTTGGCTCTCTATATGCCAAAATCTATAACTAGATCCTTATTTGTCACCATGTGCTAAAGTAAAATCAAAGTGGATCAAATATCTAAATATTAAAACAGAAACATTCAATATAGTAGAAAAGACATTAGGTAGAAATCTTGAAGACATAAGTGTAGCCAGATAGTTCATAAGTATAACCCAAACTGCACGGAACTACTTCAAAAAATCAACAACTGGGACCACATCTTACACAAAAGCCTTTACACATCAAATGATATCACCAACAGAGTGAAAAAGCAACCTGAGGATTGGGAAAAATGTTTAGCCAACTATCTCTGAGATAAGAACTTATATCTAGGACATGTAAAGAACTGAGAACCAGAAATACAACTCAGTGGTGCAGTGCCTGCCTTTCAAGTGAGAGGTCCTGAGTCTAATTTGCAGTACCAAAAACTAAAATCGTTACAATAAATAAGGAATTAAGAGACTGAGAACAAACTCAAAGACCCAATCAAAAAAAGGGGTCATCTGACACAAATACACACGTTACAGATGAAAAAATATACATGGAAGAAATATATTTTAAAAAAGGTTCAACATAATTGGTCATTTGAGAAATGTAAATTAAAACACTGAGATTCCATCACACTTCAGAAAGAATGGTTAGCATCAAAAGATCAACTGATAACGAAGGCTGGATGAACTCTGTGGAAAAAGGAAGCATTCTCTTTGCTATTGGTAGAAATGCAGACTGGTACAACAACTGTGGAAATCAGTATGGAGATTCATAAAAGACTTAGGATTAGATGTCCCATTTCACACATCTATTCCCCTTCTGGATATCTTCCCAGAAGGATTAAAACAATCATGTCATAGTATATATGTGCACCCATGTTTATAGCAATACAATTTGTAATAGCTAGGTCTTGGAAACAACCCAAATGTCCGTCAACCAAGGAATGGCTAAAGAAGAGGTGGTATTTATATAGAATAGAGAATTACTCAGCTGTAAAGAAGGATAAATTGGAGAATTTTATAGGTAAATGGATACAACTTTTGATCATGCACAGGAGTGAAATAAATGAGAATAACATGTGTAAATGACATATTGTCTCCCTGGTGTGAAAAATTAAAATAATAAGGCCTAAATGTACAATAGATATGGTAAAATGGGAAAAATTATAAAACAGGAAAAAAAAAGTAGAATGATGAAAAGGGTAAAGTAAGGAAGGAAAAAAGAGAAAAAATTTAGACTCTTAGTGTCTCAGTTCATAGTAAAGGAAGGTTTTTCTTAACATCAGTTGGAGAAAATTTTATTTCTATATCTTGTACTCTGAATAACTACTTTAAAAATATGAGATGTATTGTAATAACTATTGTTATTCTCTTATTATCTTGTTATGAACTTCTGTTTAACATTTATTTATAAAGTAAGAACAATTTTAAATATTAAAAATCATAAAATAAAAACCTTATTCAGATGTTTGCTTTTAATTCAAACTTAACCCTCAAGGGCCTGGCAAATAGCTTAGCTGATTAAAGCACCTGCTTAGGCAGACACAGGGTCTGGGAGTTTGATCCCTGGGCTCATCCCTGGAGTGCGCTGAGATGGTGATTGAGACTGGGCATGGTGGCACGTGACTGTAATCCCAGCACTTGGGAGGCTGTAAACAGGAGGATCACTATAAGTCTGAGCTACACAGTAAGACACTATACACCATGTATACCCTGTCCTAAATAAAAAAAAAAAATACTAACCCTCAGCTATTAGCCCATTTTTAGTTACGCTTTTCTAGTTAAAACTGAAAAGAGATCTTCAAAACTTTCAGCCACCCATTGAAAATAATATTTTCATATACTTAAAGTTCATCATATAATCTTTATGTTTCTATTTATAAACCAACACATTTAAATAATTATTTCTAAGAGACCTTTGTATAGTGACTGGCTACTTGTACAAATTTTATTAAACACTTTTGAATATTTCAACCACCTTTGTAAATTAAATTTTGTGAATCTCTATTTTAAACAACTAATTTTTTGACCTAGGGAACAAAACCTTCCAGATTATAGCACTAAATGGTTCTCACAAATTCAATAAATAATAGTAGTATGAATGTAAATTTATCTTAGATATTCCAAAATTATACATGACCTTGGTAAAAGATCAGTTCACTATTATAAAATCACATTCATTTTCAATTGTACACTTTAAATTAGACCTACAAGGTTACCACACTAATACATGAAACTCTGAAATTTGTTAACATATGAACTGACATATCAATAAAAAGATGTGCACTTTTTCTCAAAATTAGTCATAAATCTAATGATCCTGTTTTCTTAATTTTTGTACTAAATTGTAAACATCCTGGAGGAGAAATATACATAGCCTCTCAGAGAGTTTACTGTGTCAGCTAACATGGGTTAGATAGTACCTTGAACATAATACAGAAAATTAATTTCCAGAGACATGTAAACAATCAAGTTAAGCCCTCATCAGTAAACACTCTATTTTCAAAACTAACTAGATTTCAAGTTCCACAACCTGATTATTATTTTAAACTCTTATTGAAATGTTCAATTGTGGATTTCTTAGTTATTTAAAAATCTGTATAGGCTTGAGGAGATAGCTCAGTGGTCTAAGCACCCACCTGGCAAGCTCAAGGACCTGGGTTTGGTCCCCTGTACTGCATGCTATGCCGGCCACATGCCATGCCATTCTCCAAGATCAAGGCATGTGGGTGCATGCCTGTAATGCCAGCACTGGGGAGGCTGAGACAGGAGGGTTGTTATGAGTCTGAGCTGCATAGCGAGACCCTGTACCAAATAAATAACAGAATAAAATTTAAAAAAATACCTAAATCTCTACCTCTTTAACTCTAAAAGTCTGAATTTGATATGTTCTTGTTTTTCTTTCTGGCTAAGGACTTTGATGAAATCTTAAAAACCTTGCATTTCTCCACACCTTTAAGATCACATGACTCTTTTGTATATTTAAAATAATTTCCAGTGAATTTTTAATAGCTAACCCAGTTTAACTTGACTATGAAGACTATTTACAAAGTCCTTGTACTGCCAATAAAAGAATTCTAATTGCACCCTTACAAAGCATTCATTTTTGATCTTCTAAAAATCCTGCCCCTACAATTTTTCCAACATCCATCCACTCATTTATCAATCAAATTTTTTGCCAGACCCCTTACTGCCATTAAATGCCTTTTCCCTGAAAAAAAAATCAAATGAAATTTACTGCCTCTTCTTAAAGGAAAACACATTAGAAAAACTGCAGCTGCATTTCCCTCATCTACAGAATGAAATAGCAATGAATACAAACCCTCTGCCCAAAGCTGAGTATACTGAGTCTTGGATAAATAACAGGACATGAACATTAGAGCACTTCACATAGGACTGAGCACTGTCATAAATCAGACTCACATGTGTAAACATTTCATTGTTTCCCTGATGTGAGAAATTGAAAGAATAAATAATGTCTAAAATGTACAGTAGATATTGTGAGATGGCAAGGAATTGTTTAAAAGGAAAAAGGAACTAAGAAGGGGGATAGAGAAAAGAAAAAAAAAGGAGAAAAATGAAAGTTAGCTATACTATTAATGTCTTCAGTTCATTTCTATGCCCCATATCTTATACTCTGAGTAACTACCTTGAAAATGACAATATGCAATGCATTGTAAAATAACTATTGTTATTTTTATATTATTTTGTTATGAAATTCTGTTTTACCTTTTTTAGCCATAAAAAATAGAATGTTCATAAGGGTCAC
>NW_004524596.1:2748967-2753112 GCF_000260255.1 Octodon degus | reverse complement strand
CTCCTAAAATCTTGTTTTGAGATTTTGTACCACTGTTTTTATTTTTTTTTCTTTCTTTAAAATAAAAATAACTGATGTAAATAAAAAAAAAGAAATCAGATCACAAGAAATCCCTCAGTTAAAAAAAGAAATGACAAAAATCATGAAAGAATTGCTCAGCATAACTGAAAAAGTAACAGATTTTTTAAAAAAGAAGAATGATTGATGGAAACTCTGAATGAACAATACAAGAAAGAATTTTAATTTTTGAAATATATTCCAACAGATATCCAGGAAATTAAGAATAGAAAGTTGGCAAAACTGCTTGTATGAAACTGAAGATAGACTTTCCAACACTGAAAACAGCCTTGTAGCTAGTGATCACTAAAGGAATGATCTCTGAAAAGTAACAAGGAGCCAGGAAATAACAATTCAACAGCAAAATGAAGCACAGAAAAACAATAGAAGACTGATAAATGTCAACAAAGCAGAAAGCCCCAACACAAATGACATAGAAAGCCTGTAGAAGAAGCAGCAAAAAATTTCCCAAACATAGGAAAAGATCTGGAATACAGGCAATGAGGCATATAGAACTCTAATTAGCCATGACAAAAATAAATCTGCACTTAGTCATGTAATAATCAAGATCCCAATAACTCAGAAGAACAGAATATTAAAAGCTGTTAGAAGAAACAGATTACCTCTAATGGACAGCCCATCAGAGTCATGGTCAATTGCTCAGCATAAAACATCAAGTTAAAGAGAGTTTGGTGTGAAGTATTTCAGGTCCTGAAAGGAAATAATTTGCAACTTTCAAACCTAATTGATGTACCCTACAAAACTATCTATCAAATTTAATTGAGAAGGAAGGTACTTCTATGACAAAGAATAAATGAAGAAACTCATGACCACCAAGCCAGCCATACATAGAGGACTGACAGATATTCTAGAAAAAGACAAAAATGACCAAAACTTCAAGAACAACAATAGAAAGAAACCACCAAACAGAGCAAGCAATTAAACATAGGGGAGAAGTAGGGAACCTATATCAGGAGAATAACATGATAAAGAGAAGCCAATATGTATTGGTTATAACCATCAATGTAAATGGTCTCAATTCACCAATCAAAAGAAGCAGACAGGCTGAGTTGATCAAGAAAAAAAATCCATTTAAATCAAAAGGGATTTCATAGACTGAAAGTCAAAGGTTAGGGAACAAAACTCCATGAAACAGGAACACCCAAGAAGCAGTTGTAGCTATTCAGGTTGCAGATAGTGTGAACTTCAAACTGAGAATATTTGAAAGAGATAAAAAGGTCACTAGATAATTGTTATGGAAGATTGTACAGCTATAAAATCATAAACTTGATGCTTTTATAGATAAATGGATGTAACTAGAGACCATACTCATAAGTGAAATAAATCAGACTTGCATCTATAAACATCATATAGTTTCGCTGGTGTAAGGATCTGAAGTAAATTTAATAAAATCTGAAAGGTACAATAGATACTGTGAATGGCAAAGAATGCATTTAATAGGAGGGGAACATATGGAATGAGGAAAAGGACAACAGATAGAATAAATGATGGGAAAAAGATATATTTATGCATATATACAGAATAGTTTAGATAATTGTACTGCTAATGTCTACTGGTATATTGAAAAGAAAGGTTAATGTTTAATTTTTTTTCTTCTTTTTAATTTTTGACCAATTTTGTATGCTCATATTGGGTAATCTGAACAACTAATTTGAATACAATAATATTCAATATAACAATCATTGCTGAATTGTTATTTTTGTGAAATTCTGCATTGTTTCTTTTTAAAATATTTTTTATTCTCTTTAAGAATGCAGTCCTAAAAAGATATGTAAAAGGAAAGTCTTGTGACAATTTCAAGCTGATGTCTAGCTAAATAGAATGCCATAAAAGGATTAAGAAATACAGTAATAGATATACCTCTATTATACTTAAATATTTTATATGGACACTATCATGGAAAATTTTAAAAGAAGTAGACATCTTTAAAACTAATATAAAATCAATTAAAGTGCTACGTGAGTAAATTCGTTGTTATATATATGTTGAATTTTTTCCAAATTTATAACATAAAAGATTATGTTCATATTCACACACATAGTATGTTGACTCAATCTATTCTCTGTAGCATTTAAACAAATGACTTCAATAATGCTTTGAACTCAAAAGTATTTATGACATGTTGATTACAGAAAGTCCATGACATATCAAGTACTCTCTATTTACATAAGGCCTATATTTTATATCCCATGTCATGAACAAGTTCATATGAACTTACTGCAATGATTATTACCTCAATAAAGATAGAGGTGTTAGGTCAGGAAAAAAGGACTAGATAGAAGGAGACTTCCACTTTTTTTACTTTATATATTCTAAACTGTCTAAATATTTTATAATGTTTACATTCTCTTACTGGAAAGAATATAAAAGCCAAACAAGCCATTTCCTAGCTGGTATTTCTTTATATAATGATCTGAATTTTCCCTATAAAGGCCAAGTAGGTACTAATATCCTTTAGTGCCTTTTACATTTATTTATTTATATTTATTTTTGTAGTACTGGACGTCAAATACAGGACCTCATGCATGCTAGCTAAGTGCTCTATTATCGGGAGATATCTCTGTCTCTAAAACTTAAAACAAAAAATAAACAGTAAAAGTTATCTTTTAAAATTAACCACATACTTAAAATTAGGAATATGTCTCCCTTGTGTAAGAAAGAGAGTAAATAAGGTTTAAAAGGTACAAGAGACATTGTGAAAAGGAAAGAAACTGCTCAAAAAAGGGAAAGAAATGAATAGGGGAAAGGAGAAAAGAAGGAAAGAATATATCTATGTCCATGTCATCTATACCTGAATCTATCCATCTGTCTGTCTGTCTGTCTGTCTGTCTGTCTGTCTGTCTGTCTGTCTGTCTATCCAAAATAGCTAACATAATTGTACTATTAATTTCTGTTAGTTTATTAAAAGGAACAGTTAGTGTTTACATCTTTTAGTCAATCTTACATCCCTATTTCTGAGCAACTATTTTGAAAATAACTCTGCAATATAATAACCATTGTTGATTTCCTATCATTTTAATTTGAAATTTTGTATCATTTTTTGGTTTTTTTCTTATCATTGTCTTTAAAATTTAAAACAAATAGCTGTATGTGAGATTTAAAGATCCCCACCCATTCATCTTTTTAGTAAGATAATAGTTTCCAACAAATTATGTTTTTAATCCTAAGAACTAAATTTCCTACAATTTAATTAATACTATACAGAATTAGAACAAGATTGTAATAACAGACTCAGCAATGCCATTTTAAATTTTTTTAATTTTAGGGAAGGGTCTACAGGGTGTTCAGTGTCTCACTACTAGATCGGGCTCATAGTGATCCGCCTGTTTACAGCCTCCCAAGAGTTTGGATTACAGGCACGCACCACCACACCCAGTCTCAATTGCAGTATCAGCTTGCCTTGGGGGCGGGGTTGGCACGGCAGACCTGAGATTGAACCCCAGGCACTTGTGCCTAGCCATTTTAACATATTTTTTGAAAAATTCACTAGAATTGAAAATGAAATAAGACAAAGTGCAAACTAATCTTAAAGTTGGAGCTAATCCCAGGATTATGTAATTTTAATAGTTTCATATATAGTTTCATTATTTGAAGGCAAGGATTTAAATACTATTTCCACATTTGTTTAAACAATCTTTCCCTGAAGCAACTCACCGAAATTAAATTAAAGCCCGGATGATGACTTTTCTGCCAGGTCTGCAGAACTGGTGTCAACTCATCAGTGTTCTTGGTAAACTGAATGAAGCTCCAAGAGTACCTGGATTAGCGACAGGGTGGAGAAAGAACAGGTGGAGCAAACAGAGACACAGTAAGAAGAAGTTCCATAAAACATTTTTTGGAATAATTGTCTACCTGAAAAGAGAGTTTTCCATTCACTTAGGATTACAAATTTATTGTAGAACTATACCATTAGGTCCAGAGTTCACAGAATCAAGAATTAGACATCGTAAGAACTATGTTTTTGCTTTTGTTTTTGTTTTTAAAGCTTACTAACATAGTGAAATTTCTCAGATGGCCATGTTAAGAATACAGCATAACTCAAAGGCAATACTACATTAGCAATGTGC
>NW_004524596.1:2747803-2748867 GCF_000260255.1 Octodon degus | reverse complement strand
AGTGAAAGTCATAAGGAAAATAATGTATTGAGACAGAGAAGGAAAACAAGCACAAAAGACAAAAATAATCTAACTTAACATTAGAATAACCTTTGACATAAGACTTTCAAATTCAGTAGAATTTCTTCAAAATTACAAAGATTGTTTTTCATATTTAATCTAGAAGTCCTATATAAAGGATCCTTTCACTCTGGCTGCCCCCATAAACATACATTTTGAATTTCAAATGCAAAGAGAATATATGCTATCATTTCCATACTACTAAATCAAGTTTTAAAAGCAAGTAAGTTAAGGTATGGTGCTAAGTGAAAATATAGAAAAATGATAAAGACAGAAAATTCTGTTCTCCTATTTGCAATTTTTGAGTTGCATGGCAGTCTCAATCCCTGGCTTCTGGGGACTTAGATAATGAACTGTGGTTTCTCAGAAGAATAAATCATTGATGTTAGATTTACCCATAGTGTTGTACTATCAAAAGCAACCTTTTCCATTGGCCAAAGTCTGAATAATCCAAGAAGCATTTGACTCATTAACAATATTGGATAATGAAAGTGAAGTTCACGTTTTGAAGGACAGCCATTGGATTTTTATTACTGTGCAAAATCTTTGAGAAAATAAAAGCAGGAAAGATTTATTTTAGTTCATAATTTTACAGATTTCAGTCTAAAGTCCTGTCGCTTTAGGTCTCCAGCAAGAAAGAATATCTTGGGGAAGAGAAGGAGGGAAAGAGAAGAACAGGAGGATGGGGACAGGGAGTAGGGGAAGGTAAAGAATAAGGAAGAAGAAGGAGAAGAAGTAGAGACTGAGACACACTAAGGAGATGATATGCTTTTATACCTTTTAAGAACATGCCTCCAGTGACCTACATCCTTCAGTGAAGTGGCCTCACTTCCTAAAGCTTCCATCCTCTCCCCAAATCCCAAGAAGTTATGAACCCATCATGGTTGTGGTGGGTTTCATCACCCAATTGCTTTCTAAAGGTTGACACTGCAGTACCGAACCAGGGATCAATCTCTTAGTACATGAGCCTCAGGGAAATTCCTGATGTAAATCATCACAGCAGC
>NW_004524596.1:2744722-2745673 GCF_000260255.1 Octodon degus | reverse complement strand
TAGAAGACCTTTATCTGAGTGCTTATTAGTTAAGATTTTTTTGAAATGTGTAGGTTGTCTTTTCACTCTGTTGGCAAATTTTTTGAATGTGCAAAAACTTATCATTAAGAGGAGGTCCCAGTTGCTAATTCTTTTACATATTTCCTGTGCAGTTTTGATTTTTGTACATGAACTGTTTACTTACCTGTATGTCTTCAAGATTTCCACCTACTTTCTCTTCCAGGAGATTAAGTGTTTCTGTTTTGATGTTTAGATCTTTAATCCATTTTGACTTTAGTATAGTGCCTGGTGATAAATCTGTTTCAAAGCTTAGTTTTTGGCATGTAGAGAACCAGGTTTTCCAGCACAATTTATTGAAGAGGCTATCTTTCTTCCAGTAAGCATGTTCAGCCCCTTTGTTAAAGATAAGATAGCTGAGTGTGTTTGTAGTTACATCTACATCCTCTAATCTATTCCACTGAGCCTCAGGTCTATTTTTTGGCCAATACCATGCTGATTTTATCACAGAAGTTTGTACTATAATGGACTATTGGACTATATTGGGTTATTTTGCTGAATTCAAGTACCTACAATTTTTAGACTGGCTTCCTTTGTGAAAAAGTCCTTTAAAGACGTCTCCAAATGCTGCTTCTCTAACTGCAGTGGAGCACTGATCTTTGACAAAACAAAATGAAAAAGGGGGATATGTTGGGAACAATGAAGCTAGGAAATCACTCAAATATCTGTAGGTGGGACTTGGCCCAGTGAGTAAAGCAAACAAGCTACCTCACTCCTGAGACGAATATCCTGTCTGGTTAAGGTTAGCTACCAGTTGTTGGGCAACCTAGTGTCATGCATCACTAACTTCACAGAAGTGTAAATAAAAGACCATTCTGTTGTGAAGAAAACAAAACAAAACAAAAACAAAGAAACAAAATATATATATACAAGAGAGTTAGGATAGACCTACAG
>NW_004524596.1:2741653-2744622 GCF_000260255.1 Octodon degus | reverse complement strand
CTTCTTCTTCTTCAGTAATTTTCCCTTCAGTCTACTTCCAAAGAGATCATTTTAAAATTCGGATTTCATCATGATACTCTTTCTGATTCACAAATAATTCCCTTTCCTTTATAAACACACTTAGAGTAAATCCAACGTCACACTTGGCCTATCTAATTTGTTCTGTTTCTCTCTCCTTTCCTGGAAACTCTTTAGATGCGTTGCCTTGCCATACACTCTTGCAATCCTTTCTATATAGAAAAGTCAGCTATGGGTATTGCTATTGCTTACGTTCTCTATTTACTTAGTACTTTAATTATATGTTACCTAAACAGAATCCTCTTCGGATTAATCTATTTAAATTAAAATCTTCTATCATTCTTATGTGATGATGATGTTTGGCTGTGTATTATGTACAAGCAATGCTGGTAAAGGATAGTTTGACCTATGATTATTTCATTTTCTAATAGTGCAAAAATAAGACACAATCAACAGAAATCATACCTCTAATACTGGACCTTGCTCTTCACCTGGGCTGGCAATGTGTTGCATCATAACTTGTTATAATGCCAATCAGCAGGAACAAGGCTCAATGCCCCACGAGCCATGCAACTGAACAAGCAAACAGCTGAAATGGCACAGGGCACGATGTGACTGACCTGTGACGTTCAGGAGGTGAGGTGTATTAAATATATTTTTTGATTTACTAAGATTTTCTACTTTATCAGAATGTGTTCCTGTTGCATCTCTGTTTGATTTGAGGATGCTTATGTTTGGTTTTGTAGCTTTAGTCACCTTTCACTGTGGGAATATAAACTCCACTGAATGTGAGTTTGACTATTTTCAATGCCAAACATACTATAGTCATAACTTCCAATAAATGATGAGCTGAAGAGACAACTTTGTGTTATTTTAATTTCCATAATACATGACCTTAATATATTTAATAGACCCCATGAATTATAATATCTGAATTTACTACTTTATTACTTTTTTTAACTTTCCATTTACTTAAACTATAGGTTCAGCGCCAGCCATTTTAAGGTCATGTTATTATACAAGGAATGATCAAAATATATGGTGAATGATTAATTTTTAAAGTAAAAGTGTGTTGCACTGGTACCCTGAAATTAACCCTCTTCTCTTCCTACCCACTTACTATATGTTCCTCGCCACTTTATGAAGCACCTCTGGAAGTCCTGCTGCCTGAGTATCCAGCAGGCGTTACCAACAAGATAGTGAATCATGCCGTGGCTTCCCGCTCCACAGAAGGGCAGGCTTGTGAAAAGATTATGATGTCCTCACTCGCCTTAGTACCAATTTGGTACCACAAAATTTCTGATTCTTCCCCAAAGTCAAAATGATCACAAAAGTACACATTTTAATCAGTTCAGGAAAATGAATTAGGCACAACACTGTAATGAAAGATAAGAAATAAGGCTACCAGAACTGCTTCAGAGAATGACAAGAATGATGGGTAAGAGTGTTTGAAGCAGGGAGAGCATTTTGCGAGGGATTAATGGCAATATGTCTCTTGCTGCAATATTTTTTCCCTTACACATGCACCATATGTTTCAACCACACATCATAAGTTATAGCATGATGGATGATCTGATGAAATTTTCTAAGGTATTCCCACTGTTTTATAAGCATTCTGTTTGATGCAGTATTCAAGAACAAGGAAAGAACAACGTAGTGAGAGTAGAAATTCATTTTCAGTTAAAATTTAAAAGTTTAGTATCTGACAATTGAAAATCATACTGGAAGCCACCATTTAGGAAAAAATCCTTTTCATTGTTGGGATTCTTGTTCTCATGTGTTAAAATGCTGCACCCCTGAAGAACTTAGGCCATGGCATAATAATTTTCTGATCAATTTAGTTATATGCAGGATGATGTTAAAAGAAATGTTTCCAGCAAAACGGTGGGTAAAGTCTCCAAAAAAGTGAAAAAGGAGAAGACGAGAGAGAAAGCAAGAAGTCAAGAGTAGACTAAATTTCTAATGAGTGATGCCATCAGGGACTTTGTGTGCTTTCCTAAACATCGGTGGGCATTGAAGTAGAGATGGAAAGACTAATGATAACATGAGTATGCTGGAATGCAAGGTCCTCTTGGGACTTCATCCGGAGTAAGTCTAAGAGAACGTGGCACACTTTTGAACATCACAGGAAGGATAAAATGACCTCTCAAAATTCACATGCAATGTAGAATGAAGCAAAATGCAATTAACAAATTTATATTTGTCCTCATGATTGAATGGCACAAATGTGGTTCATGGCTTGAGAGATGATGAGGAGTAACTGGTCATCCAATGCAGTCCATTTATTATTTATATTTCCTGATGTATGTTAGTTCTTTTGGAAATTTATTTTAAAATACTTTCTAATGTGATTTGATACTTTCTAATCTAAAAATGTCAATAGACATTAAAAATGTCAATAGATAATATACTTTTAGAAGTATGCTGTTTTCCTTTCATGTTAAGATCTACTATGCAACTTTTTGTACAATGTGATGTAGAGGTCACATTTAATCTGATTCATGAAGACTTTTAACATTGTCAGTAGCATTTGTTGTACTGATTTAAAAGACCTGATGATTTCTCAGTGACCTAGCCAAGATCCTGAACACCTTGTATCAGTGGCACAGTAAAGAGTAAAATAAATATAGATAGATAATTTTAATAATTTATGAAAAGGAGGCGGGATGTCAGTGTCTCTGATAGACAAGACAAAGACTTACCAACCGTGTCACTATTTGTTGAGAGCACACATATTTTCACAGGGGGTAGTGTATTCTTTTTCTGGAATAGAGTGGCAATTATTGTGGGCTAGTAAAAAGAACAATGCATTCTTACAAAGAAGAGACAAGGGTAAATTAAAAAAAATCTGTTGTTTTCTCCTAAGTGCAACTTTTACTACTGTGACAGCATATTTTAAAGACCTTTTCACTTTACTGGATCCTTCTTTTGCCCTATGAGTGTCATGGTTC
>NW_004524596.1:2739642-2741553 GCF_000260255.1 Octodon degus | reverse complement strand
GCTGCTCCCAAAGCCTTGCCAGTGGTTCTGTCTGAGAAGCAGAGAAGCAGCAGAATACATTGCGTATCTTCCTTTTAAAGTCACCTTTATAAAAAACAGTAGACATGCTCGTGTGATAGAAGATTAATTAAATGCTTTACACAATCTTCTTAGATGGAATTGTAGAGGCCAGCTTGTCATTAGGAAACATCCAGGAAAAGGGAAAGCATTCTGAGATGAAAGGAGCAATTTCCATTTATTTTTATTATGTCAGTGCATGTGTCTATGTGACAAGCTAATGACCCTAGGAATTACCAAATTAGTAGATTTTGCATCTGCTGATTTCTCTATATCTCAGTCTTATAGCTAATTCATTTAAGTGCCTCCTCATTAGGCTTTCTTACAGAATAATATCACTGTTTAATTGGATAGGCTTTGCATGTGTGATACAATTCATCAGCATCTTTAGTTTATTTCTTGATCTTTTAGTGAAATTGAGCTGATATTATTTTACCCATAAAGAACCTGAAAAATCCAAAAGGGTATATGCTTATCTTTTAGTATATATTACATTTTAAAAGCTTGAACTAAATTGAATTCTTCATACCCTTAGGAGACTTTTTACTCTCCCTTCTGGACACTGTGAATTATATTTCTTCACAAACTATGAAACTGGCCTTGAATGCAAAAGTAAAGGCAAGAATAATTACTTGCGCTTCACCATTTGATATGGATGGCTTTGGGCGCTAATTTCTCCAAATAACACAGTAACTATCAAATATGTATCTAAATTATCATAATAAGAAAAAAAGTCCAAAATAACTAATTGGCTCTTGCTAGACAGTAGGTCCATGTATTTGTTCACTCTGGGATGCTAATAATACCAAACTAAAAGATGGGTAAGTTCTAAAGAAAAGAGGTTTATTTGGGTGCCCGCTTCTGGAGGCCCAAGTCAGAAGGACCGCATCTGATGGTGACATTCTCTCTGAGCAGAGATCCGGGATAATGCAGCTCACCATGGAGCAAGAGACAGGGAGCGCAACTACATGTCTCCTCTGGTTGTCTCTTGCAAGCTGCCAGTCGGTCAAAAGAGGCCCACTTCTATGACCTTATCTAATGCTGGTGACCTCTCCTAGGCCCTGCTTGTAGACACAGCCAGAGTTTTCCCTCTTCTAATGACCTCTCAATGGCACTGAACTACAACCTGAAGATGAAAGAGGCAAATATCATGCAAAGCCTAACGCCAGCTCATGAGCAAATGGAGATAGGTACACAAACACTTTAAGAATCTTTGAGGCTGTAATGCATAGGATATCTTCCTTTGGGCTACATTGTCTGAGCCACTTAGAGGCTAGTACTGTCCCTCACTTCCATTGCTTCTCTTTCTTCACCTGCCTGAAGGTGCCTCTTGTCTCTCCCAGCTGTCTTGCCAGCAGCTAAACTTACAGAGAACACTGAAAAATGGAGAAAGTGCTTTCTTATTCAGTGTATTTTCCCCCACTATAAAGTAATAGTATCAGTAAAGAATTACACCAGTTCACTTTTCCTCACTGTACTGCGTGTTGACGTGTTATCTTATTTGACCCGGCAATCTTTGTGGAATAGCCCAAGAAACTACCTTTGAAAGGGAGAAGTGCCTGAGGTTTTGGTGAGATATCTCCTCCTAAAGCTTCCACAGTCATGAGAGGCAGGTGGAGAAAATCCAAATCTTGTGACTCCAAGGTCACCACCCTGGGAAGCAGAACAATTACAGCAGAGAACCAGATACTTGCTTTGGAAACAGGTTTTTGCTGCTTCGGACCTTGCAAAGGAGGTGACTGTAAGCTGTTTGTCCCAGGGGTTTTCGTGAAGTGCTTCTAGCACTGTCAGATGGACACAAGGGAGTTCTAGGGCCTTTAGTACATTAGGCTATATTTCAACTAAAATGACGGT
>NW_004524596.1:2733795-2739542 GCF_000260255.1 Octodon degus | reverse complement strand
TGTGTTGCACTGGTACCCTGAAATTAACCCTCTTCTCTTCCTACCCACTTACTATATGTTCCTCGCCACTTTATGAAGCACCTCTGGAAGTCCTGCTGCCTGAGTATCCAGCAGGCGTTACCAACAAGATAGTGAATCATGCCGTGGCTTCCCGCTCCACAGAAGGGCAGGCTTGTGAAAAGATTATGATGTCCTCACTCGCCTTAGTACCAATTTGGTACCACAAAATTTCTGATTCTTCCCCAAAGTCAAAATGATCACAAAAGTACACATTTTAATCAGTTCAGGAAAATGAATTAGGCACAACACTGTAATGAAAGATAAGAAATAAGGCTACCAGAACTGCTTCAGAGAATGACAAGAATGATGGGTAAGAGTGTTTGAAGCAGGGAGAGCATTTTGCGAGGGATTAATGGCAATATGTCTCTTGCTGCAATATTTTTTCCCTTACACATGCACCATATGTTTCAACCACACATCATAAGTTATAGCATGATGGATGATCTGATGAAATTTTCTAAGGTATTCCCACTGTTTTATAAGCATTCTGTTTGATGCAGTATTCAAGAACAAGGAAAGAACAACGTAGTGAGAGTAGAAATTCATTTTCAGTTAAAATTTAAAAGTTTAGTATCTGACAATTGAAAATCATACTGGAAGCCACCATTTAGGAAAAAATCCTTTTCATTGTTGGGATTCTTGTTCTCATGTGTTAAAATGCTGCACCCCTGAAGAACTTAGGCCATGGCATAATAATTTTCTGATCAATTTAGTTATATGCAGGATGATGTTAAAAGAAATGTTTCCAGCAAAACGGTGGGTAAAGTCTCCAAAAAAGTGAAAAAGGAGAAGACGAGAGAGAAAGCAAGAAGTCAAGAGTAGACTAAATTTCTAATGAGTGATGCCATCAGGGACTTTGTGTGCTTTCCTAAACATCGGTGGGCATTGAAGTAGAGATGGAAAGACTAATGATAACATGAGTATGCTGGAATGCAAGGTCCTCTTGGGACTTCATCCGGAGTAAGTCTAAGAGAACGTGGCACACTTTTGAACATCACAGGAAGGATAAAATGACCTCTCAAAATTCACATGCAATGTAGAATGAAGCAAAATGCAATTAACAAATTTATATTTGTCCTCATGATTGAATGGCACAAATGTGGTTCATGGCTTGAGAGATGATGAGGAGTAACTGGTCATCCAATGCAGTCCATTTATTATTTATATTTCCTGATGTATGTTAGTTCTTTTGGAAATTTATTTTAAAATACTTTCTAATGTGATTTGATACTTTCTAATCTAAAAATGTCAATAGACATTAAAAATGTCAATAGATAATATACTTTTAGAAGTATGCTGTTTTCCTTTCATGTTAAGATCTACTATGCAACTTTTTGTACAATGTGATGTAGAGGTCACATTTAATCTGATTCATGAAGACTTTTAACATTGTCAGTAGCATTTGTTGTACTGATTTAAAAGACCTGATGATTTCTCAGTGACCTAGCCAAGATCCTGAACACCTTGTATCAGTGGCACAGTAAAGAGTAAAATAAATATAGATAGATAATTTTAATAATTTATGAAAAGGAGGCGGGATGTCAGTGTCTCTGATAGACAAGACAAAGACTTACCAACCGTGTCACTATTTGTTGAGAGCACACATATTTTCACAGGGGGTAGTGTATTCTTTTTCTGGAATAGAGTGGCAATTATTGTGGGCTAGTAAAAAGAACAATGCATTCTTACAAAGAAGAGACAAGGGTAAATTAAAAAAAATCTGTTGTTTTCTCCTAAGTGCAACTTTTACTACTGTGACAGCATATTTTAAAGACCTTTTCACTTTACTGGATCCTTCTTTTGCCCTATGAGTGTCATGGTTCTGTAGATCTTCCTCCCATGACGAGGGACAAGTGGAGCTTCCATAAAATTCTCAGCTCACAGGGCAAAACATGCACAGATCACAGACCCCAGCCAGCAGACTGTAGACTGAACTCTGAAACTGTGAGCCAAACACATCTCCCTTCTTTTAAACTATGGGTGTCAGGTGTTTTGAAATGACTAACACAAAATGTTCATACCACAGGACTTGGGGCTATTGCTGTGACTATACCTGACTATGTGTTTCAAGAGCCTATGGAACTGTATTGTGGGAAGAGTTGAGAGAGCTTTGGAGACACGGGCTAGAGAAAGCTTTGAATGTTATGAGCAGAGCTCAATTGGTGATTCTGGTCAGAGCTCAGAGGACCAGAATGCTGAAAGGACAGTAGACACTAACACTGTGCTCATGAGGTTTCAGAAAGAAAAGGATTATATTTGGAAATTGGATGAGCAGCCATGCAAGTTACACCCTGACCAAAAAAAAGAGTCTACATTTTGCCCATGAGACTTTACAGGAGGCTGAATTTAAGGGTGATACATGCACTGATGTGGTGGAGGAAACTTCAAGGCAGTCCAATATTCAAGTTATGGCATGGGTAATACAAGCTGTTTGTAGATAGACTTATAGTGAAAAGAGAAAATAAAATTGGGAGAAGAACTATTTGAGAAAGAAATTTTGGCCTGAGAGGGACTGAAGGTGAATTTGGAACCAAGAAAACATGGATGCCACATGCGCGCCATTACAAAGAAACCAGATATTTTGAATAGAGGAAAAAAAAAAAGATGTCTTTGGTGTGACGTATGAATCAATAGGACATAAGACCCCTCCAAAGAGGTGCAAGGGTGTAAAGTTATGATGCTTCATTTGAGAAGAGAACCCCTAGACCCTCAGTAGCACAGGATTTATTTCAATGTGTTCAGCAATCTAGATACTCGGAGGGTACCACCTCTCATCTACATGATACCATGGTTGATTTATTGGCAAGCAGAATGAAGCATTTTAGGCTCAAAAATGGCTTCCAGAGCTGGCCAGATAGCTCAGCAGCCTAAAGGACTTGCTTGGGCAGAGCGCAGTAGCCAGGGTTCGATCCCTGGCAAACCATGCCATGCTGGCCCTGACCCTGGGGCATGATGAGACAGTGATTGTGACTGGGCGTGGTGGCGTGCACCTGTAATCCCAGCACTTGGGAGGCTGAAAACAGGAGTACTATGAGTCTGATCTACATAGTAAGACGCTGTAGACCCTGACCTAAATACATATTTTTTAAAAAGGGGGCTTCCACCCAGATTGCAAAAGAAAACCTTTTTCTTTTGAAAAAGGCAGCCCAGATTGCAAAAAATAGCCTGCCCTTGAAAGGGCAGTGTGGAAAGTCATGATAATTAAGATAAAAGTACAGTGGAAACCCCAGGAAGTTGGAGACGCCAGGAACACATAACATCTACCAAGAAAGTCAGAGGCAGTATGGAGATTTAGCACAAGAGAGAGGATTTGGGGGCTCCAATCAACAAGGCCACAGGAGTGGAGCCACCAAAACCACTTGAAACTCACATTTAACCATGTACCTAGCTATCTATAAGATTTAGTATTTGTCCTTCTGATTTTCAATCTTGCTTTGGTCTAATTCTTCTCTATCCCACTATTCTTCCATTTTGGAATGGGAATGTTTACACTGTGGAACTGTATCTTGAGATGAGATAACTTGCTTTTTGAATTTTATAGATGCTCACAGGTAAGTTTGTGTCAAGTCTCTGGACAATTTTACTTGGACTTTTAAGAAATGTTGGACGTATCGAGAGCTTGGATAAGGGATTACTGGGTATTCAGTTGTGTTTTCTCATGTTATGTAGAAATGTGAATTTGTGTTTATCTAAAGATTAAGTCTGATTGAAAATATCATTCAGTATCAAAATGAAAAGGGGTAAAATACAATATCTAACTTCATTGGTTTGGTAATTAACAGCGTATGCTTGTGGGTACATCTGGGTAAGTCTTGGAGCATATATTGGAGTATATATATTAAGTCCCTGGCCTCTTCAGCCATGCTGTCAGTCCCCTGCTTTGCATCTGGGCAGCAAAGAGCTGTGCAGAGCTTCACTCTGCTGTGCTCTGGCAGCATAGTCTTCCTGTGTTGGAGCCAGCAGACCATGGAGGAAGCCTCTGAAATCATGAGCCACATCAACTTTTCTCCTTTAAACCTTGGGTATCATGTAAGCTTCCCCAACCACAGCAGAACTGATAAATAAAATCTGTATGCACATTTTACTGGCCATAATACATAATTATTGCTACTTACTACAGTCAGTCAACAATCAGTCTGACCTACTGATTATAGTTAGATGCTTTCATGGAGCTTTATTACTTCCTTTTATTACGTATGACCTGATCTTTCTGAGGACAGCATCTTACGTAGTGTGAATTTACTGATGACGAACTCTCTCTGGTTTCGTTTTGTGTGAAGATATCTTGTGTCTTCACTATTAAAGCACAGATTTGTTTTGTTTTCTTTTGGTTTAGTTTTCCAGCATAAAAATCCATATGACAGTGTTTTATACTGTTTTAACTAGAAAAATCTTCTTCCAGAGCACTAAAAGTAGCATTCTATTGATTCTTTTTACTTTTATTACCTGTTTTTATCAGAAACTTAGAAGTCAGCCTAACTTTTTTCAGCTTAGTGTAATTGCCCATTCTCCCAATAGATTCAATATATTCTCTTTGTCTTTGGTTGTCTGCAATATAGTTCTGAAGAGTTCAAAGTTTTACTTCTTTTTACTTATTTTGTTTGATTTTGTAAGGCTTCTTGAATCTCTGGCTTGAATTTTATTATTTGAAAATAGAAGTCATTATTTAAATATCTGTTCCGTTCCATTCTTACCTCTTCTGCATTCTAATTATGCTAAATTAAATATTATCGTCATACCCTTTTGTTTCCTACCTTGTCTTCTGCAGTTTTCATTTATTCTGGTTTTTTATTCTGAGTGTGTTCTTCTTACCTATGTGTCATTTCACCAGTATCATTGTTCTTATCCTATTTTAAGCACATCTATTAAGCTCTCACTTTTAATGGATTTTAAGTATTTTGTATTTTAATGTGTTATTCCAAACTTTCTGTTTCAAGTCTGTTATTTTAAAAAGTTTCCAACTATCTAAAGAAATTCCTTATAAAGTCATTTTTTCTTGACTATATAAGCATAGCTGTGTTAATCTATATCCCTTTGTCCTAACATAAACTTTTTATTTTCTATTTTTTCACCTGATTTCCTTTATGTTGTCTCATAGTATTAGATGTACAGTTTTTCTTCACTTCATAGCAGATGTATATGAAAACTGCTTTAGAAATAATTGGATTCTAGAATGACAGTGTACTTAAGGTAGAATTCTTATTTGTATTTGCCAAGTTCCTGGGAACACCAACACTTTGAAATAACCTTAACCCAGCTGCAATGTTAGAAAATATATCACTATGTTTTATTCCCTATTACAATTACTCTGCATTGAACACTTTCTAATTTCCAGGAAGCAGAACTTTTGTGTTCTTCAATGAAATATTCTAGGGATTACCAGATTTAGGATTATACAGCTGTAACTGTAGTTATTTGAAATGCCAAGGGGCTGGCCAAATAGCTCAATGGATTAAAGTACCTGTAGGCAGGCTCAGGGCCCGGGGGTTCAATCCTCTGGCCTGCTGTACTGGCCCTGCCCCCTGGGACATGGTGAGATGGCAATTGAGACTGGGCATGGTGGCATGCACCTGTAATCCCAGCTCTTGGGAGGATGTAAATAGGTGGATCACTATGAGTCTGATCTAGTAGTGAGCCCCTGAATACCCTGTAGACCCTTTCCTAAATACAAAAAAAAATGAAAGAAA
>NW_004524596.1:2725072-2725880 GCF_000260255.1 Octodon degus | reverse complement strand
CACCATTAGAAAAAATCATTCTATTCATTAAGAGAATGCAACTATATATCTATCCCAACCACTTTGAATACACAGATACAAAATGGACATTCATAGACACATCGTTAATTTCCTGAAACATATCTGCAATAGTATTTTCCTCTATTTTTGGCTGTGTCACCTCTGAGTGCTTCTTCTTACAACAAGAATTTTGTCATATAGTTTTCAATAAAAGGAGAAAGGTGATTCTGTCTTTTTTTTTTGTGTGTGGTACCAGGGATTGAACTCGACCCTGAGCTTCCCAGGCAAGCACTTACTCTATTGAGCTATCTCCTCGGCCCCCTATTCTGTCTTTTTGATGGTTTGTTTCTCTTCCACACTTACCAACCTGGGTATCAAGCCTAATAAGCCACAAGTAAATAATGAAACTATGGTCCTGTCCTCGTATAAGGATAGGTAGGTAGATACAGAGGGAAGGAAGACATCTCTACACCCAGAAGAAGTTAAGTTAGGATGAATCTGTGCTCCCTACAGGGATTGTGGACTCCATTGTACAAAGTATCCTTCTGGTAACCATCTGTCTAAACTGGACTGACTGAGCAGGAAAAACACAGTCACCCTGGGAAATGTCGACAATCCCTAAGAGAATTAGGGGCTGATACAGCTCCTTCCTACTATGAGAAGGTATAGTAGAAGAGAAGTTTTCCCTGAAATTGAAAAGTAAAACTAAATTTGCTCTTTGGAATAATTCTAATATAACCTTGATCATTATTTTTAAACATTACACACACACACACACACACACACACACACACACACACACACACAC
>NW_004524596.1:2721558-2722314 GCF_000260255.1 Octodon degus | reverse complement strand
ACTACCTCCAAGGACCTCAAGGAGATTTACAAACATTAATTGCTAAATACCTGTAGTATTTCTGTGAGATATGTAAATCTGAAATTTTACTACTTAAAAATTATAATCAAACTTCCTTATAAAGTTTTCTTGGTCCTGGAAGTGTTTCTGTTCAAGAGCAAGTGACAGGAAAACAATGGTTGTGAGCTATTTGGCCAGCATGATAGCAAAGCTCATGATTCCTGAGAATTTGACACCCGTTTTTCTTAGGTTTTTCTTGGGTTTTGTAGATTGAACCCAGGGCCATGAGTTCACTTTGCAAGAGCCCTACTTTTAAGCTATGTTCTCAAGGTTAGATTCTTCTTTTGAAGTGATGTGACTGTGTGGGAAAATGAAAAACTACAAAGCTAAGTTCATAAAAAATTGATTTTACCAATAACACTGATTTTTTAAAAATCAAAACAAAATGAGATAATGCTAACACAATTCTAACTCCAAGCTTGAATTCTTCTAGGATGGAAAGAAAATCTTGTCTCAAGCACTATTGAGATTACTTCTCCATTCCAAGATTGAATTAGCATCTCAGAGGCTTCTGTGCTATCTAGAGAATGGGGTTCTATTATCCACTCTTTCTGAGTTGCCCTTGGCTTCATCACAGATGTCAGTTCATCAGAGTCAGGGAATGTTCCCGGCTGTCTCTCGGGCTACTGTGCTGACTGACTGACCACGTCACAAGCCAGCCTCTGTAAGTCCCGGCAACCTCAGTGGGGAACTTCC
>NW_004524596.1:2719979-2721028 GCF_000260255.1 Octodon degus | reverse complement strand
AAGAAAGAAAGAAAGAAAGAAAGAAAGAAAGAAAGAAAGAAAGAAAGAAAGAAAGAAAGAAAAGAAGAAAGGTAGGAAATCATACTTTAAACAAAGAAGAACAATCATAGACGGGTTGGGGAGATAGCTAGCTCAGTAGAATAAGTGCTTGCCTGGCAAGCACAGGGTCCTGAGTTCAATCCCCAGTACTGAAAAAACAAAAAATAGGATCGTGCCAATGGATACAGAAAAGACATTTAAAGAAATGTAACAATATATACAACTTTAAAAGAAAATCTTGGAAAACTAAGAATAGATGGGGCATTGTAAACTATGCTCTAGAATAGTTACCGAAAACCAACAACAAACACAGAATAAAAGGAACATTTTAGAAACATCACTAGATGCGAAACACCAAAACTAAGACAATAGTTGTGTTCTGGAAGTAAGGAGAAATCAGCTAAAATTCAGCAACACTGGGTCATGTGCATTTCAAACTATGTTTTTATTACTGTCTCAGCAGTAAGGATAGCTTGGTACCTTGCACAATACCAGCAGAGTATCAACATGTTTTGACATATTCTAAAGCAAAACATTTATAGAGTAACCAAGGATATCAATGTTGGGGGCAAAGAAGATGCAGCTAGAAAAGAATACCATAAAATTAGAAATTTTATTTGAGTGGCCAAATTCTAATTGATGCAGGCAAATTTTATGTTGTAAGTGTCCCATGGCTGACCTTTCCACCCACGCACTGCTTTGAGAGAGTTTCCATTTTATAGTGAAGCCCACTATGAAAAAGCCCCTCATAAATGATTGCCTTCATTGGTATGTCAGGAAAAGTACAAATCTGAGAAGAGGAACAACCTGTATCTACCAACCTTAGGTGTTCACCACTCTCCCAGCATGTAGCCTTCATTCTGTGGAGCATGAGAAAGTTATGTTATCTTTGTGGGCCTCAGCTTTGGATTTGTAAAAGGAGGATATTCAAACAGTTACTATTAGACTAAGAATTAACATATGTAAAACTCTAGAAAACATTTCTTGACATATGCTGTGGTTTCTATCTT
>NW_004524596.1:2695777-2713009 GCF_000260255.1 Octodon degus | reverse complement strand
ACACACACACACACACACACACACACACACACACACACACACCAGCATTTGATATGCCAGGCCCTATGATGAGTCCTGGAAATATAAGCAGCAGCATCCCACCTACAGCACTTTCGAGTTCATAGTTCCCTACTGAGCAGGCAGTATTTTTTCTCTGGTAGATAAACAAATCTGGGAGTAGGAAAAGAGACTTTCTGGGACTTCCTGGATGATTGTTTGCCTCGTATTTTTAAGGATCTTTTGATTATCTTCAATAGGGAGATATAATCAGAACATTACTCTGTTCTGCTCATCACAGGGATTAGTGCTGGGCAGACGCACTTCACCCACTGACATTTAGCATCTTATTCTTTTAATCCAAATGAAGTCTCTCTGGCAATAATGGTGGTAGTTTCATAAAATTATAGAAGTAGCTCAGGCCAGAAAAGAAATGACTCCTTACAAGAACTCGCTATGGCAAGGCTAAGCTGATGCATCTTATTATTTTTAAATCCATAACATAACACAAAAGTTTCAGAAGCCAAAAATGCCTTCAGTAGACTGTATATAATTGGCCACGTGACACGTTACACCCAGGGACACATTTTCATCACTGCTCATTGTGTTGGTGACAAACACTTGATATGACAAATAAGACCTTCATTTTAGAGCCTCATTTTCTATCATCTAATTATCCTCCCAAAGCTCTAATCCTTTGTTTGTGAAGTCATAATTCATTCCTATGGAAATATGATTATGTTTTCAGGTAAAGGAACAAACAGAAAAATCAGAAGAAAGATTTTAAAGTATCCTTTTTCATGCAAATCTCCCAGCCATCAAGTAAGAATTAAGAAAATAGAACATGCATGATGAGCTGGAAAAATTATAGCTAAATATAATGTTTCTAAAATTTTCTCAGTGCCAGGTGCTTATAGAAAGTACCCTGTGTATTGAGGCTGTCTGCAAGTTACCTCTGCAAGTCTTTATTCCTTCTTTCTGCTTTCACTTGGAACTACTTTCAATATTTTGCAAAAATTTTACTTTACTTAATTTCTAAATTTCACCAGCCTATAAACCTGTAAATAACTTTTCCAAACTCTAATTTCACTCAAGTAGGTAAGATTTCTGATAGCATTTGTAATCCCAGCTATTCAGGAGGCTGAGGAGGGAGAAACACTTCAAGCCCATGAATTTAGGAATAGTCTAGGCAATGATAAGACCAAAAGCAAACACAAATTCTAAAAGAAATTTCTGTCAGCAGCCTGCAAGACAAGTTTTATATATTGTCATGGTTGTTGATTTTCTAATTTTGTATATTTAAAACCACAAAAAATGCTCCTGTAGAACTTCATATCTAATTCACTTATCTATTGATAATGGTAGATGCACTATTGTATTTCACAGTGAGTATACAGTGATTAATTTCTTTAATCTGAATTTTTTTCTGAAATTCCTTTGTTTACATCATCATATACAATAATACATCTCTCCTCTTGTAAATTCTTATTTTTAACCCTCATTCATTGTTTTAAACAGTACATGTACCCAGAACCTTAACAGTTTCTCTTTTTGGTCGTTGACATGCCGCTCTCCTTAATCTCTTTCTGCTTCTCCAGTGCCCCTTCAAGATCTTTTCTCATGCTTTGGTGTGCTGTTGAGCACCTGAGTAAGAAAATCCACCTCTCCAGTGCCCTCTTGCTTTTATTTTCCTGCTTGGCACTTCTTTATTTAATCTGATAACACCAAATGTCACAGCTTGTCAAAATCTTCTGGATCAGAGGATTTTAAATGGTCTAGACATGTGGAAGAAAATATTTTTCTGAAAGTTGATCATGCCGCCTCATCTAGGAGTTCAACAATGATTGCTCTATTGCATGATGTTACCATTGAATTAGTTGTTCAGGTTATTAGATATAAATATGCAAGACTGATTTAAAGAAAAAACGGAGCCAGCCAAATAGCTCTGCAGATTAAAGCGCCTGCAAGCAAGTGCAGGGGTCAGGGGTTCGATCCTGGGGCCTGTTGTGCCAGCACCACCCCTGGGGCAATCTGCGACTGCAATTGAGACTGGGCATGGTGGCACATGCATGTAATCTCAGCTCTTGGGAGGCTATAAACAGGTGGATCACTATGAGTCTGATCTAGTAGCGAGACCCTGAATGCCCTGTAGACCCTTCCCTAAAAAAAAAAGGAACAATAAACAATAACAAAAAGTTGCAAGAAATTCAAAAGAAAAAAATAAAACTAAAAGATAATAGTAAAAATAAGAAAAAATAAGAGCATTTTTCTTTTTAAAAGAAAAATATTTCAAGCATTAACTGCTCCTTTCAGGATACCAGCAGAAATTGATAATACAATTATATAAACCATTCTGCATATATACATAAATGTATCTCTTTCCCTTCTTTCTTTTGTCCTTTTTCTCATCCTACTTTTTACTTTCCATTGAAGAATTCTTTTCCATTTACAGTATCTACTGTATCTTTCATATTTTACTTACTGTCTCTCACACTAGAGAGAGTACAATGTTCACACATATGAATATGATTTATTACACTTAACGAATATAGTCTCTAGCTGCTTCCATTTATCTGCAAAAACCTCAAATTTATCATTTATTATAGCGGAATAATACTCCACTGTGTAAAAATACTAAATCAATATTTTGCACCCATTCCTTGGCTGATGGAAATGCGGGTTGTTCCCAAGATGTAAGTATGACAAGTTGTGTTGCTAAAAACATGGGTACACATATATCACTGCAGTATGATGATCTCAGTTCTTTTGGAAAAATACCTGGGGGGGGGATAACTGGCTGGAATGGGGCCTCCAGTCCTAGTAGTTCTTATTATTGGGGTCTTCAACATCCTTTTTACCTACCTCAAAACTTTGAGGCCGTCTTGAAATTGTCCTTATCCTCCATGCTACGAAGCTAGTCTCTCATTGTATCCAACATTTTCTTACTTAAAATGTTGCCTTCTTTTATGCCTACATCATTACTGTATTCCTCAGCATCCTGCAGTACACAGATCCCAGCAATCTTTTTATGTTCGTGTTACTCATTTTGCTGAACCAAAATTGATGATCCCATAACATCATTCTTTTTTCTCTATTATTTTTCTGTTCTCATTAAAGTAAAACAATTAAAGATAACATTATTTCTTATTCTTTCTCCTACTTCTAATTTAATATCTTCTTCATCCTATTTAACCAACCTGATGGTCAATTTCATCTATATTATTTGCAATCCAGTAGTGCCTTCTTCCTAAATGTATTCCCTTTCATCTTTCTCTTTATATCCTTGTTCACGTGGTGTCCTAGCCAGAGACACACAGTTCTTAGCTCTACCTTTTCTACTGCTGGTCTTTCCTTTAAGTCCGCTGAAGTTTCCTGCACCTATGTCTGCATGTACACATTTATTCACTTCTAACGCTGTGTCTTATTGAATTTCTAAGCTACTTTTGCCAGTATTGAGGAATGGCTGCAGCTTTCTGGATGATTATCCTACCTGATGACATGTAACTTCATTCCTGATGTGGTCACCATTTTTGTGCTTACAGAAATTCAAAATCTTCTAATCATCTGACTATGATCAAGTCCTGATCTAGTGGAAAACAGGTCAAAAAAGTCTGATTATTTCTGCATCTACCCCAACAATCCACGGCCATATGATCACAAAAAGTTGCACAAACTTTCCTAAGACTTCAGTTGCTCATATTTTAAATTGGGGTATTAATATCAATTCTCCATAATTTACTAAATGGTTATGAAAATTAGATAAGATAATTTATGTGAAAGAACATTGTAAAGCATTGTACAAACGTACAGAATCATTACTAATTCAAGATAACAAAATTCATGAGATACTTAGTTCTGGGCCATAAAGTTGATTTAATAATTTATAAAGGGAATAAATATTTCTGCTGACTAGAGAGATGTGTGTGCACTTGAAGTGAAACTTGGATTAAAAGATTTGAGGAACTGAGTAAATTATAATAAGCTTCAGAAGAAACAGCTCTGAAGGTCTTAAGAAGTCTTGGGTGATGGTTTACAGTGATCCTTGGACTTCACGGTAATAGTAGGCAAGTGGTGGACATATTCTCCCAAGCTCCTTTCTGCAAGTACTCTACCACACAATGGCATGGGAATTTGTGTTATTTTCTAGAACATATAACTTAGAATTATCTTCTTAATGCCCATATTCCCCATGTAGGACCAGCAACACCTGACCACTGAAAGCCAATTAAAATAACCTGGTTTATGATGTTTTCAAGCGTGTAGGACCATGCTACCTCTAAGTATGAATTTATTCCTCCTGTATGCAATGTCATAACCTTATTTACCAGCTGTTGGCACCACAGTGCCTGAGGTCATACACTACTTCTGTCATTCACTTGTTATGTGACCTTGAACACACCTCCATGCTTGTTTTCTTGTCTATAAAATGGATCTAAAATCCACTTTTTATGTGATAAGTTCCAAGGGGGATTAATGAGTTAATGTGTAGAATAAGTGCATAGTACATTTCATGTGTTGTTTTAGCACCTATTTCATTCTGTTTTGTGCTTTGCTCCTCTCTTTGTATATCTGTCTGCTACTTGACGCCCAGAAACTCCATGGTATACGTCCTGCTTTGTTCTCTGTGGTAATATCTCCGTATTTCCCTTGATGTTTTGCTCAGTGGAAGCATTCAAGATATTTGAGGAGTAATTCAGTGGTGTTTCCTGATTTTTCAACTTTCTACTCAAAGCTTTGCAAGGCCAAAGTTCAAGGCTAAAGTCATGTCTATGATTCTTTTTAACTCCTCCAAACAACAGGAATGTAGTAAATACTGATGTAGCTATTTCATTTATACATGAAATAGCTTCCAAAAATCACCATAAAACCTATATAGGAAATCAAGTTAACTGAGAATGTCTATCCCATATTCTCCACCTTCCCCCGTCCCATATGTTCTCAGCTCCTAGAACATCCATCACAGGTAAAAACAATTAGAACGGCGCCAAGTCTGAACAAAGCCATGTAGAGAAGGAGTATAAATTTCATGACAAAACAGCACTACTGGGATAAAATATTAATTGGTACTTTGCTAAGACTTTGGAAGAAACTTCACTGCCTCCAACTAGGCACTGTTTGCAACAGGAAGAAATGAGGCTCTGAAAACAAGAATGTGCAGATAGACTACAAATTTGAAAGGACTAGAAGGATAACACTCACTGAGTCTATTTCCCTCAGAAACATGGAACAATTCCTGTCATGTGCCAAAATCATAGGAAATTATTAATACACAGCGTTGTTCCAACACTATTTGATTCCTTACATTTTTAGAATTTTACTTTGATGCTGCTTTATTTCATAGAAAAGGACTTATATTCACATGTTGGTAGCAGTTAAATTAGAAGTTTAATTACCAACAAATGCAAAGTTCTCTGTGACTCTCGTAGAGAAATGTCTTACCCTATTTTTCTTCCATCCTATTTTGCAACTACCAACTATAATGCTATTTTAAGCATGTTTTTACAGATCCATTCCACAAAACACAGCACATCTTCAATCAGACTATGAGAAAATATAAACAAATGTACCATATTAGCCATCCTTATACACATCTAAAACTATGTCTAGCACATGGTAGGTGTTAAATAAAATATTGTGCAATAACTTAATGAATGAACAAAGACACATACATTTCCTCACTAAATGCCATGGTTGTGAGACTTTAAAATACAATAATACAACCAGAGTTTCTCAGCTTATAATTTGCAAAACTGGATGACAAAATAAACTTCATTCAAAAAGGAAAACAATATAAAAGTTCACCTTGTAGTTAGAATAGTACCACATACAAAAGTAGTCCTTCTACCCCAAAGAAGTTTTAAAGATTAACAAAAGCATATAGGTGAAGGAATTCCATTTTTTTCCTACTTTGTCTGTGGAGATGGTTTCTCCCATGAGATATAAAGAAAAATGAGTCCAAGCAAGCCATAATGGTATGCAAAATCAAGGCAGATATGAGAGCTTGAGGTTGCAGAGGCTACAGAGGCCTGCCTGAAAGGAAGACAGGGATAAGTAACTGATGTGGGTAGATTCCAAGAGCCTGTGTGAAAGGCCCCTATGAGTGTTTGAACGAGGTCTGGGATATGAACACACAGGGTGAGACACTGTAAGGTTCACCATTGAGTAACTGCTGTAAGGTTGAAAGTACAATAGAAGCTCAACTGTTCAGGCAGACATTAGGGTTTTATACCAGCTACAGTAGAGAAGACTTCACTCACAGCACAGTTTCCAGGTAAATGACAAAATAATTCTTATCTTAGAAGTGAGTATAAGATTATACCTAGAAGGTAAAAGTTACCCAGATCCACTGTGACAATACTTTTCAGAAAAGTGAGCCTATATAGACAAGATTCACATAAAGATAAAAATTGAAGTTTACGTTCCAGTGTGTTTAAAGTAGATTTTAAAATATTTTGAGCTTCCAATGACTACCCCAACAAGAATACAGATGTGTATCCTGTGAAACTCACAAAGGCTCTTCTGATTTTTATCATAGCATTTTTTATTTCTAGCATTCCTTTTGATATTCTTCTGACTTTTAATCTCTCATGGCTTATATTACCTATATACTTATGCATATGGTCTACTCTGCTAGAACCCTTACAATATGAATCAGAGTTATTTTAAGTTCTGTGTCTAATAACTGCAAAATCTATATCACAACTGTGTCTGGTTCTGAGGCTTATTTTGTCTCCTAAGATTGTATATTTTTTCCTATCTTATGATTTGTTGTTAAAAGCTAAACATATTGTATGCTTTTGAAAAGAAAGGAAATTACAGTAGGAAAACTATTAGAGCAAGTTTGCATGTTAAACCTGGCAAGGAGTTGAGCTGTATCACTGCTCTAAGGGTAAGTTCTAGTTTCAACCAGTTTCCTCATCATTTTTTCATAATTTCAACTTTTCTCTTCTTAAGGAGTACGTGTTTGCAGTACATGATGATTTATGATGAGGACAGGATATATGTACATAATACATCTTAATTTTTTCTTTCAGTTTTTTTTAAATCCCTGTCTCTACCCTCCCTCCATCTCTTGTCCTCGTCCTTCCATCTGAAAGATTTCCCTACTTCCTATTTACCTATTCTATCTCTCTCTCTCTCTCCCTCCCTCACTCTCTTCCTCCCTCCCTCTCTCTGTCTCTAATAATTCCTTCTTAAACAGAATCAGTGTCTTTCAGTTCTCCTGCGTGGCTCTACATTATCACGCCTGAGCCCTGTGGATGAGGTGATGGAGCAGTACTGCAGAAGGAAGCATTCTACAACCTTATATTTGAATTTCAGTGAGCCTGTGTCCTTGGACTGTGGCCTTCACAGTCACTTGTTAATTTTTCCTTTTCTCTCTCTGAGAGAGGGAGGATAGAGGAAGCAGTAGTCTTGTAATGGACCTTCCTTCATGTCACTGAAGAATTGGGCAAAGCAGCTCCCTTTAGAGGACAGCTACTAATAGTGAAGAACAGCAAGCCTCTGCAAAATTAATTCATTTTCTCCTATTCTTCCTGAAATAGGTAAGACTTTCTTCTCACGTCTTTTCTATGAGAACTTGGTATGGCTATTAGAGGTAAAAATCCTTAAAAAGATGGAACTCTCTCCCTAAAGCTAGGTCTCCAGAAGTTGTAATTCCCAAGTTAGTTTGCATTCAAGCCACAATAATGTCTTGAAAATACACTGCAAGTGTTTAAACCTACTTGAGGCTTCATGAGCCTCTGATTCATTTTGGTGAACCCCATCTGGTTACATTCAATTCAGCTATCTCTCCAGATTGCACACCGGGGATTGCCCTGGGAACTCAGGGCCAAGAATCATTGCCTTTAATTTTAAGATGGCTTAGGTTTTTCTTGTCTTAAGGACAAGAGCATTATTTTCTAGGCTCTATGTCAGAACTTAAACTAGAAGTCATTAATTGAATTTTTTCTTAAATCTTTTTTAAAATGTATTTATTGAGTTGGTACAGGGTCTCACTACACAGCTTGGACTCATAGTGATCCTTCTGTCTCAGCCTCCCCAGCAATAGGATTACAGGCATGTGCTACCACATGCCAGGTTCAGTGGCTGGCTCGGTGGCACAGCGTGTGGTACTGGGGATCGAGCCTGGGTCCTTGTACTTGCCAGGCAGGCACTTAGGACACCGAGCTATCTCCCCAGCCCACCAATTGGCTTTTGACAAAGGTGTTAAAGTAATTCAATGGGTATATTTGTCATTAGACAAAAAACTAGATACAATGCCTATTGAAATGAATACCAAACAATACTTCAAAACATACAGGAAAACTAATTCCTGGATCATGAAATGGCATGTAAAATCTGAAATTTGAAAATATTTATAACAAATATAAAATCCTCACAATTGACATAGGAAGAGACTTATTTAATGATACAAAAAGCTCTAACTCTAAAAATATATCATAAAAATTGACTTACAGTAAAATTAAAATGTATGTTCTTCAGATAGCACTTAAATTTTTTAATGACCCAGAATATGAGATAGGTATTTTGTATCTGTTTGTACATACATACACACATATATAAAGATCTCTTGCAGTTCAATAATAAGAAAATTCAATAAAAAATGCAAAGGCGAAAACTTAAGCAAATGCTTTGTAAAGTATTATAAGCAAGTAGTGATAAGCAAGTAAAAAAACAGGATTAATATAATTAATCCTTAGTGGAAAGCAAATTAAAAGTAGAATGAAATACAACTCCATACTCACTAAAACAACATAGCTTTAAAATTAAAAAGATTAACAGACTCCACCTGAGCAGGCCTACTAGGAAGGAGTGGTGGGACAGGCAGCCAGGACACCCAACAGGCTACCTGGACAGAGCTCAGCTGGAAGGAGCTGAACACAGAAACCAGACCCAAGCCAGGGCCAGCCACTCAAGTTCAAGTCCAGTTGATCTAGACCCGGTGAGCTGAGGTGTACTGCTGTGCCCAGCCAAGCCCACACTGAGGCCCAGACCTACAGGAGCATCCTTGGGGCACAGGGGTAGCAGCAGCTAACTGTCGTGAATTAGTCTGCCTGGAAGACTCCAGGTACGTGAAGGGGAGGTGCCCTGACAGAACTCAGGGGAACTAATTTAAATACAAATTCCCAATTTACAATCTGCTTTGTTATATAGCTATAATGTTTGCTCCTATGGCCTAAAGTACAAACCCATTAGTGGCAAATGTTTGTCAATTTCTAAGTTTCACTGTCTCTTATTAGTGAAATTAATTGTATTGATGTTATTGACTGTACTACTATAAATAAGAAACCATATCTGCCTTAAGGACATGTTCTCCCTTGGGTAATAATATTGGGAGGTAACCTCACCAAAGCCCTACATTGAAGGATGCAGGACAGTGTCAAACAGAAACCAGTATCTCACTCTCAATCAATAGAGAAGGCAAAATCGAGACCCACACACAAAACAAGACTATACATTGCTACGACTACTATGGAAATCAGTAAGGAGACTCCTCAAAAAACTGGGACTGGAATCCCATTCAATCCAGCTCTTCCCCTTCTGGGTATTTTCCCAAAAGAACTGAAAACATATACCCATGTTTATAGCAGCACTATTTGTCATACCAAATCTTGGAAACAACATAAATGCCTATCACTTGAGGGCTGGAAGATGTTGTATTTTTATACAATGGAGTACCACTCAGCTATTAAAAAAGAAAAACTTGAAGGCTTTATTGGCAAGTGGATGCAATTAGAGACTTTACTCATAAATAAACTAAACCAGACTCACATGTATAAATACTGTATTCTCTCCCTAATGTAATAACACAAAAAATAATAAAACCTGAAAAATATAATAGATACAGTAAAAAGGAAAGAAACTGAATTTAAGGATGAAGCAACAAAGATGAGAGAAAGAAGAAGATATAGAAAAAAAAGGAAGGGGTTAAAATATGCAAGCACATATATAGGATGGCTGAAATAATTGTACTAATAATTTCCATAAGATTTTTTTAAATAGCAGTTAATGTTTAGAATTCCACCTTGACTAACTGTATGCTGATATCTGTGATCTGAACAACTATATTGAGGACAGCAATGTATAATTAAAAACCCATAGTTGGATACCTCTCATCTTGGTCTTCTACGTATGTACCATTTCTACTGTTTTCTCAGTTATTATACTCTCTTTAAAATGAGTTTCTAAACAAAAGACAAGGAAAATTAAGATTTCTAGAAAGCAAGCATTAATATTCAATAATTCTTTCGAGTCTTGCATAACTATATTTGTCAATCTGAGCAACAGATTTTATACTATCTAAAAATAGATAACATAACAACCATTGTTAATTAGCTATTCCTATCTGAAAATCTGTCACATACATATCATTGCATGGTTCCCTGTTTCTGTCTTTTTTTCTATTTGTTTTTGCTTCTGTTTTTACTCTTCAAAATAAAATAAAAGTGTCCTTAAAAAAAGATTGAAAATGCCAAGTGCTGAGAAGGACTTTGAACAACTGGAATCATCATACATTGTTCACAGGAATGTGAAATGCTACAACCACTTATGGAGCAGCTCAAAGGCTCTTACATATTTAAAAATTCAATTTCTCCATAAGTAAGCAATTTTGCTAATAGTTTAAATCAAGAAAAGTACAAACATTTCTTCAGAAAAAAATATTTTGCATAAATGTTTGTAGAAGTTTTATTTACCAAAGCCAGAAACCGACCATGTACCAAACAGTGATTAAACAAACAAATGAACACCAAGCTATGAAAAGGCACAATTTGCTAAGCATACACACACACACACACACACACACACACACACACACACAGACATATTGCTAAGCAAAAATAAGGTTGAATCAAAGGCCTTAAAAAACATAATTCTTTACTTTCCACTTAACTGTGTCTATTTCACCTTTGAATTTTTATTTCTTCATTTGAGTTCTTACATTAGGGAGACAACATGATGTTTACACATGTGGGTCTTGTTTACTTCATTTATGAGTACAGGCACACGTTGCATCCACTTAGCTTTGAAGGATTTGAGTTTGTTTTCTTTATAGCTGAGTAATACTCCACTGTATAAAAATACCACTCTTTTTCATCCATTCCTCAGGCACTGGGCATTTTGTTAACAGAACTTAAGGATTAAACAATGAAGAGAGAGAAAGGAGAAAAGATAGGAATTAAGGTATGGGCAAACCCTTATGTGCATATATACAAGATGGCAAAGGCAATTGTCGTAAGAACTTCCATCAGTTCTTTGAAAATAGCAGCTAGCAGATAGAATTCTCACTGTGACTACCTCTCTATGCTGATATCTGTGAACTAAGCGCTACACTAAGAACAACAATGTGTCATACTAAAACCATGCTTGAAATACCTGTCATCTTGGTCTTCTAAATGTGTACTGATTCTAATGTTGTATTACGTACCACTATATTCTCTTTAAAGTTATTTTTTAAAGAAAAGATAATAAAAGAAAATGAGAGACAAGAAAAAAAATTAAATTTTCTTGAAAGCATATAGTAATATTCAATCATATATCGTGTAGTGCATAACTTTATCTGTTAATCTGAGGAACAGATTTGATGATAAAAATAGATATTGTATTAATTGTTGTTAAATCAGCTATTCTTGTTTTGAGAATCTATTACCTTATGTCTTGTTTTATGTTACCTGTTTCTGTCTTATTTTTTATTTCTTGCTCTTGTTTTTACCCTTCAAAATAGAAGAAAATTATTTAAAAAATAAAGTATGATTCTTTTATTTGAAATTCTAAAACATATAATTAAGCTATGTATACCAGAAAGTATCAGATGTCATAGGAGTATAGATAAGACTATTTCAATGCACATATATATTTTTGAACGTTGGGTATATTGGAAATATTTTACATTTTTACTGTGGTATATCAGCAGGTATCAACATTTATCAAAACTTATGAAATATTCATTTAAAATCTATGCATTTTATTATATACTATGATTCATTAAAGTTATTTTAAAAACATATCAGTGCTTACTAGGGGAAACACATTTAATATAAGATATACAAATAGATAAGAATTTACAAGAGGAGCTTAAAATGGCCACCCAGAGTCAAGTGTGGAAGAGTGCCAAAGGGCTTCCTGCACACTGGAGGTCTCAAGGATCCTGTCGAAGGGCTGGGACTCACTGCAGTGTCCCATGGGAGTCGGTATCAAGAGGTCCAGGCTGAAGTGTATGTGCAGGAAGCAGGAGATGGTCTCCAAGGTGAAGACTGGAGCTCCTTGAGAAACAGCACCAATCCTTCTTTCCTCATTTCCCTCTTACACTATTCTGTAGGAAATCCTTCCGAAGGTGGGTCTTTCACATCCAGAACTATGCTGAGCCAATTTACTTGAGGGCTTCTTATTCAAGTTGATACAATCAATTAACTGTCACAAAATAATACTTTTTTAAAGCTCTATTGTGTGTCTCAATCAACACTTGGCACATAGTAAATTTTTGGTAAACAGTTTTCAAAGAAATGAGTAAATAAATTCATAAACAAGTATATGAGTGTATGAATTATTAAATTCATGGTTATAAAATATTATAAAATTGAACTCTGGAATAAATTTTACCAACAATATGTAGCCCAGAGGGCCAAAGGTGAAAGCGTTTGGTCGAGGAAGTTAGGACAACTCTAATTGGACTCTGAGAGACAATCACTTATAAATGGAAATGGCTCCTAAAATAGGGCAGTAAACATTTAAGAAAGGTATACAGCCAGGAATGAATATGATTATTCCTAAATTAATGAAGAAAGGAGTCTAGGTCTAAAAACTCTCTTTAGAACTATGATGTTTTTAATCAGTAGCCTTGGTATGATAAAGAGTTGAGACTTTTTGAATGAATGAAATCAGAAACATGTTAAAGGATTCTGTAAGGATATAGTAATGATCAGATAATATATTATTATGAGCATCTAGAGAAGAGCATTTAAATTATAGTTATGGTAGTAGAGGATCAAGGAATAAATGAAAAGATTGTGGGAAATAACACAAGGACTTAAATTCAGTCAATTCAGCAGAGTTCCAGATTAATCTTTTAAGCACTTCCATTTGTATACCCTACTCTCAGCCACTGGATTTCCCTATAAATGGCTTTCTGCTTGGCCTCCCTATTTCTGCTCTTTGGCTCCTTTTCCCTGCCCCTTATCAGCTCACATAAATCATAACAACCACCTATCTAAAATGCTCCAGTGACTTTCCATTTTCTCTAACAAATTAAATTCAAACCTTTTACTATAGCCAACAAGAATGTTCACTACCCATGCCTCAGTAACCAACCTCCAGGCCCACTAAAGCCCTGACCACTCCCTTAATGATGGGAATCAGCCTCCACTTTCATTCTAAGGGTCTTCACCTAGAAGGCTTCTGCTTAAGACAGATGGGAAGCTTGGAGGGCATGCCATCCGATGTTCAATTCAATACTACTTTGTGAGAAAGATTACTTTCATCACTCTATCAAAACTGATCAAAATCTCTCCCTAACAATGCCTTTACCTAATTTATGATCATCAAAGGCTTCATATACCCATAAATGCAGGTTGCTTGGTAATTTAATTTATTGCAGGCTGTGTGTTTATTTCTCTACTTTCTACAATAAAAGCTTCATGAGAACAGGATTCTCATTCACTAGTCCTTCTCCAACGTCTTCTTTTTTTTTTTTTTTTTTTTTTTTTTTTTTATTTTTTTTTTGGCAGAACCAGGGATTGAACTCAGGCCCTTGTGCTTGCCAGGGAAGCACTTATTCCACTGAGTCATTTCCCCGGCCCCTTCAATGTCTATTCTGAATAAGAGAATGGAACAAAAATCTAGGTCTAACACTTACTAATTGTGTGAACTTATAATGGTTAGTTCAGTTTTCTAAGTCTTACAATTATCATATTTTAAGAAAATTAAGATAAATTTGCTATTATCCAGATAAATGAGGATTAAATTGATGATTATATTTAAAATACCCAACGTAGAAAAAAAAAAAAAACCCTAAGTAGGTAATCATTGTTAATAGTCTATGAATGGGTAAACCAAATAGATTCCAACACCTCAAAATATGACAAATGTTAGGATCTTCCATTTATAGTTTAGAGGCCTTCTCTCTCTCTCTCTGTGTGTGTGTGTGTGTGTGTGTGTGTGTGTGTGTGCATGCATGCGTGCATGTGTGTGTTCTTTCCTCCACTATTCTGAACGCTTCTTTTTAGAGTCCTCACTATACAAGCAATGAAGGCTCTGGGAGACTACATGGAAGTTTAATCCAGGGGATAAATCTTAATGTTTTCATTTGTTTGATTTTTAAACACTTTCAGCTTACCTGCTTTGTCCGTGGAACAAGCACTTATAGAGCTTCCAGTTAGTATGATTGTTAAAGGATATTGACTCCAAATTTGTTCAAGAGAAAATGAAAAACAAAAAGAGTCTCACTTTTCATGTCAGTTTAAGTAGGTTTTCATTCTAACATGAATCCAAGTATTCAAAAAAAAATCAACATGGACTGAAGATGCTTGCAGTGCAGTGGTGATCTACTACACAGCAAGGAATCACCTCACCCCTGACTAGGTGTACAATTGCAGCCTCCAAAGCCTGATCATGTAGCGGGAGAGGTGTATCCAGAGCCATTCCACAGACAGACTCTATGTTTACATTGCATTTTAAACAAAAAACTTATTAGTTTAAAGAAATAACTTGGAAGACAGTGAGAATAAGTTCATTTTAGTAAGCTTTGTTAGTTTTAAATATCTCGGTACTACACAAGTGGTCCATGGGACTCCAAAGACAGATTTGTGTGGCCACCGCTCGTTGAGGGGGATTTTGTATAGAAATCTGGGTAGCTCTCCTCCTTGTTTCCCTGTCTCATTCTGATCTTGTCTAGTTGAAGAACATGGCCAAAGCAGTGATGGTGAAACTTTTAGAGCTTTCGTTGATTTAAAAAAGAAACAACCAGTTATACCACCCATGCCTAGATTTGATGCTACTGGGCTGAAATGCAGTACTTTTTCTACCTACCTCTGCAATGTGCACTGTGATCCTGTTGTTTATGATTTGAAGTCCAGATTGATGAGTCTGGCATCATGGCCCAGGATATTTGACATCTGATGATCTTCCTAATTTTGCTTCTTGTGATTTCCTTCTATATACTCTGATGTTTTGTTTAAGACCATTGACAAATTGGCAGTTTTCTGTCTCTGATTGTTTCACCTCATTTCCAATACCAGAAAAAGAAAACAAATTCACTACCAATTCCTTTCAGAATTTTTCAGTACAAATTCTTTTGAAATTCTAGTCTACCATGGGGATCTTTTAATTCAATTTTGTATATTACTTCCATCACTTGGAAGGCTACACTTTTTGGTTAGGATGGTTTTGTGATGGACATGGTTCCAGTTCATTCCTGACATTCATTCATAATATTCATCCTTATCTGGCCTGAGGTACCTGTGCTAGGCACTGAAACTTCAGTGTTGATCAGATTTAGATAGCTCACTTCATGGTATTTCAGTTAATAACCTTTGAAACATTAGCTTAACATAACAATTGACAAAAATATAATGATGAATGAAAGCAACAGATGCTAGGAAATGTTATTACTTAAATTTTGAGCAAGTAATAATAAGGAAAGACTTGCATAATTAAAGAATTCAGAATTATAAGATCAAAGTGGCAGTAAGTTTGGTGTTTGATGAAGGTTCAATCTGTTTCCAAGATGGTTCTTTCAAAACTACATTGATTGGAGGGAACATGACCTTATCCAGTGGAAGAGATGGAAAGGGCACAAACCCATGGCCTTAAACCATTTTACCAGGGTGCTTACTCCACTCCAGAAAAATAGTGAGGTCACATCTCCTCTTAAGAGCTATTCTAATTTCTCATTACTAAGACAAAATGGCCCACATGCACAACTTAAGGACAAGCAATTTATTTGAGTGCATCTCTTATTAGAGCTTTCAGTCCATGTCAGCTGGCTCCAAAAAAAAATATCATGGAAGAATGGCATGAACAAAAAAGCTTCTCATGTCATGCATCCTGGAAACAGAGCATAAAGGGAGAATTCCAGAAGAGAGATGAATCTCTCCAGGGCATGATCCTGGTGAGCCATCTCCAGCCATGTCCCATCTGCCAACAGCGCACTGAGCTGCTGAACTTATCAGTGATGAATCCATTCAAGAGTAGAGCATCCCAGTGTCCAAGCACCTTCCAGAATCTCTGCCTCAGAGTGCGTGAGAGTCTGGGGCAACACACCGGTTTGAAGCATAATACTAGCACAATGCTGATTAAATTGCAAGATGCTCATTCATGTAAGAACACTTAATGGAAAATTGTTGGTTATAGATTTGATATGGGGATGAGAGAAGCATTTTCTAAGGTTGAGTTTTAATCCCCATATTGTAGTACCACATGGATAATTGTGTTTGTCATTGGAAACAAAACAGAGACAAAGGAACCATTTTAAAGATCATGATCATGAGTTTAGCTTGGCCAAGTAAAGGTTGAAAAGTCTTTGAGAAATCTCAAACAAACAAGGAAAAAAAATAAATTGCAAAAAAGATAAGAAATAGAAATATATCCCAAAATCAATGAAGAGTTGTTAGCTGTTGATACACATGTCAACCACACACCTATGGTGATATCGAAGTTATTGGGATGTATTTTTGCTTAAGAGAGAATTTAGAGAAAGGTATAACATTTGACATAAGTAAGCCACACTTAAAAGCCACACATAAAAAATCATTGGTTGCACACAGAAGAAATAAGAAGAAAACATAAGCCTACTCTGTCACAGGATAACCAAGAGTAACAATATTATAATGACAGCATCGGCATTTCATTTTTATTTTTCTTCTCTAATGCTACTTTAGAAGCAAAATATCCAAGAACCCAGATATCCAATTGACAAAGACAGGAGGAAATTCACATATGAAGTTTCAAGCTGAAACTGACTGCTCAGAAACTAGAAGTGAGCCATGGGTTAAACTGTAGTCTAAGAACTGTATAATCACTTCCTGAGGTTGGGTAAGTCAGGTAAGAGAGATTATGGATGCTAAATTAATATTCTCAATCCTTCCAACAAATCTTAAAGGGGAAATTATATGAAAATGTTTCATCTCCAGTTAAGAAAGGGATCTTTCAGGGTACTACAGAATCTGAGTTGCAAGACCAATGCATCTCTATGTATGAATTCAAGTATCTATCTATCTATCTATCTATCTATCTATCTAT
>NW_004524596.1:2676924-2684836 GCF_000260255.1 Octodon degus | reverse complement strand
TCTGCTCCTGGGCTAGCTGGTTGGATCTATTCTCTACACTCTCCCCTGCAGAGGTTGCAGCTGCAGGATTACACCTCAGGCGTGTATGCCAGGCCTGAGCTGTGCCGGACCTGGGCTAGGACTGGGTCTCGACTATCTTCACTTTCATTCAGGGGGTTTTGCCAACTTTTATTTGAGTTTTTAATCCCCTGACTATCTCTTTGAATCTGCTTCATGCGTTTTGTTTCTTTTCTATATTGCTCATTCAATGTTTCCATCGTTTTTCTATTCTCCTCTGTTTTTTTAATCAATGTCTTCTTTAAAAATGCTTAGTAATTCTTTCAATATAGTTATCATTTTTAACTTAGAAGCTTATTTCTAATTTGATTTCCTCTACACTCCTCTGCAGTTGTTTCTTTATTCAGGTACTATTGTTTCAGATATTTCAGGTGTATGACTCCCAGTTTCTTCTGTGCCAATGACTGCTGCATTTCTTCTGGGTGGGCTTGGGGCCTGAGAATACTTTTTGCTCACTCTCTTTGTCATTTTATATTTCAGAAGAAACTCTTTATTTTGATTTCTGTGAGTTTTTTTGTGAACATTTTGTAGTATTTAGCTATATCACTGTGATCAGAGCCTCTTTGTAAAGAGTCTGTTTCTTTAGATATTTCTTCTGTGTCAGAGATTCTTGTTTTGTGTGTGTCCTAATTTTTGCTCTCTCGATTGAGAGTGAGATACTGGCTTCTGTTTGGCACTGTCCTCTGTCCTCCAGTGTAGGGCCTTGGTGTAGTTATTATCAAAGTGCCCCCAGATATTATTACCAAAGACAGAATCTGTAGTTAAGACAAATATGGTTTTCTAGTTACAATAACACAGTTAGCAGCAGTAATAATAGGTAATGAGATTTAGCAAGTGACAAACTTATAGTTAATGGCTTTGTATTTTAGAGCATAAAAGCAAACAGTATGGCTATATAGTTAAGAAGATCTTAAATTGGGCATTTGTATTTAAATTGATTCCCCCAAGTTCAGTCTGGTCACTTCTCCTTGATGTACCTGGAGTCTTCCAGTCAGACTCTTTCACCCTTATTATCTGTTGCCGCCTCTGTCTGGAGAGGATGCTATCATAGATTTGGGTCTAGATCTGTGTCCTACTGGACCTAGCAGTATTCCTCAGCTCACTAGGTTGGAGTCTACTGAACTCAAACTCAACCAGCTGGGCCTGACTTGAGTCTGACTGCTGTGCTCAGCTTCTTCCTGCTTTAGCCCATGGAAGTGAACCTACTGTGCCCCACTGGCTAGATGTTCTGGTCCTAGATTAGCTCACTGGGTCTAATACCTAGCCACTCTGCAGGGACTTCTACGGCAGGGTCCCAAACTGATTGAGCCTTTCTGCTGAGGTTCTGCTCTGCTGCGTCCCAAAGTGACTGGGCCTCTGTGCTGTGGAGTTAGAGTAGTATAATTCTTTTAGCTATCTTATATAAATACATTTTCCCATTCCTTCTTTTCTCTTTTCCCACATCCCAGTTTGTTTTTTTGAGCTGTTTCTTTACCTGTCAGAATATCTATTGTATCTTTACTGGATAGTTATTTCTTATTTTAACAAGTATATTATTTGTGAATATTAAGATAAAAATAAGTAAAAGTGAATAAGGAGTGGAAGATCCACACATTTAGTGACTTCTTGGGGGAATGGAGAGGAAAAGTGAAGCTGAAAAAAATCAAAGCACATCCAGAAGTGAAAAGACCCAAACCCAGAAATCCAGCAACAGAAAACCCAAAACACTTCACTGTGAAGAGAATGGGTGACTGCTGTGACCACACTCTGTCCAGGGTTTCCTTTCATTGCCCACTACCTATCATCTGTCATCACAGCCTTCTTTTCAACTATTTGTCCCTTACCACTTGTTGGGCATGAGTTTTGTCTTTACCCATCTCCTACTCTCTACACACAAAGATCTTCTCTTCTCTTAACTAATTAATCAGGGTGCAAACATACCAGTAACATTCACATTCTGATTCCCAAAACTTGATGTTTCACCTGAGATTCTGGGGCAGCTTATCCACTTAGCTGTCTTTACATCTCAAACTCAGAATGCTAAATTTGTCACATCAGAAAGGATTTGAATGTCTTTCTCTTCCAATGCCTGAATATTATTAAGGAAAAAATCTCAGAGATGTTTGTTGTTCTCTCCAAGTTTGCATTTCTGTTCAATGTTTTAAAAAAGCAGAGAACCTATACTCCCTGAGTCATTTATCTTCTTTATTCTACTATGTAGTATGCTCTATGCATTGACCCCAATGAGATTGTATGCTTTTGGAAAAGCACTGATCAAGGAATTTGGGGAAATATAAAGATACACAAGAGACTTAAAGCATCTGATAATCAAGTACCAAGAATAAATATATACTACAACACTAGGTAAAATCTAAATGTTCTGTGACAGCTATGAAGAGTTATTGGCATTTGCATGAAGTCACAGTACTTATTGTTTCATTTTGTTTTGTTTTTAAGATGTAATGAGGTCTCATGCAGTGCTGAATGCCTGTCTTCCCAAGTATTCCAGATGCTGGGACCAGAGGATGACAAGATAAAGCCAGGCTGAGAAACTTAGAAAGGTCAGGTGACAAAATTTGAAAATGGAAAGGTACAGATATAGCAGTGGCCCTAATTTCATCTCCAATATTGCACACAAAAAGGTAACATATGCTAGTGTGTTTGTTCGTGAGTTTAGCAGTGCTTTTAACCTCATTTGCCCTCACATACTAAGCATTCTGTTGGTATGCCCATAGCCCCTCGTTAACAGAAAGCTGAACGTTAACTTTAGGCTCATAGATGGGGGATTCTATGTTCTTGCCACCCCCCCCCAAAAAAAAGAGCAAGAAGTAATTAATTCTCTAAGACTGGAAGAATTCAGAAATGGAAGTAGATACTGAAAAACAATAACACATCTTGATCCTAGAGCGGTTGGTGTCATGCAGAAATTGCAAGAGACCCATAAGCAAGCCATCAGGATTTCTTCCCACACTGCTGCATCATTTCAGTCCTGAATACAGAAAGCAACATGTTTATTTCAGCAGCAGTAGCCGGGAGAGATAGTTGGCCTTGAAACTGCAACATCTATAGCAGCTCTTTCCATCTTCCCTGAGACTCTTCCAGGTCAGAACTCATTAAGGAAACCGAGAAATTACAAAGCTCATGGCAGTGAAATGTATATCACTAGAGACATTTTCAGAGAAAATTATCTCCTAGGGAAGATGTTACTGCATGAGATTCCTGACAACCTCTTACGGGCTGTGAGTGAAGGAAATAAAGAACAAGAGTCCAGCAACATCCACAGAGAATCTAAGTTTTAAGCAGTCCAATTGGCATTTTCCTAGAAAATGCCTCTGGCTTAGAAAAAGAAGGCAAATCATGTCAGTGAAAAATCAGCATCCATCCTTCCTAGTTCTCTTACATTTTTATACCTGAAAAATTCAGAATACTATCCTAGAATCATTTCCGGGGCTGTAAAGGCAAGGGAGAGGAATTGTCCCATGTCATATGTAAAGGCCAGAAAATAAACTTCAGATGAGAAATTGTAGGCAAGAACTATGAAAACCCATCCCTTGCGACCTAAATATACAACATACCTACACAACACACAGAACTAAGAATTCTAGGACATCGTTTGTTATAGAGCAGGATGTTTAAAGCCTCAATGAGGCTTAAAGCATCTGGAGAATTTATTTAACGGCATGGGTTCATTCGGTAGATCTGGTGTGGATCCTGAGAGCCTCTTAACATATTTCTAGATGTGGAATGTATTTTGTGAGCCTTTGGACCTCACTAGAATAATAAGGGGAAGGAAGAACATCAGATAAGGGATAGGTTGGACAGTTCTTTTTCTTCCCTACTTAAACACAGTCACGTTATTTGCAAATTTCACAATGTGCCACCAGAAACCTACCCTCTATGTGATTGCATTCCTATATAATAAGATCATAATTATAGGCCTAAAATTGAGTGTCATTGAGAAAAAATGCCTCTAAGATTGTCTTGATTATACAGGCATAGTGACACATGCCTTCAATCCCTCACCCTGGGAAGCTAAAACAGGAGGATTGCAAGTTCAAATCCAGCCTAACAAACTAATTGGCTTAATAGCAGATCTTTCTAAAAATAACGATAAACAATATCTAGGTCTGTTTGGTCCATAGTGAACACAGGCATGAGATGATATCTTAAAAAGAACTTCAAGGGCCGGGGAGATAGCTCAGTAGAATAAGCACTTGCTTGGCAAGCTTCAGGTCCTGAGTATAATCCCCAGTACTTAAAAAAAAAAACCTTCAAATAATTATGATATGTTGTGAGTGTTGAGAAGCCCTAGACCCTCAAAAGGAGTAATTGTTGTACAGAACCAGCTAGAAAAGTTAAGCAAAGTTGACTTATCATCTGCAGACATGTCAAAGCAGATCTAGAAGTGTTGCGGGACTAGATGGTAGCTTCCCCCTGAACAAAACCTGGTTTCTCCTTTGAAATAATTTCAATAATGGTTTAATTAATTAATTAATTGGTACAAGGTCTCACTACATAGCTCAGACTCATAATTTTCCTCCTGTCTCAGCCTCTCTAGAGCTCATATTACAGGCATTTGCCACCAAGCCTGGTTTGGGAACCAGCGAGGCACACCAGGTTCCAGGACCTGCTAGGAATCTAGAATCAGGACTCAAACCCAGGTCCTTGTGCTTGCCAGGCAGTTGGTTAGACCACCAAGCCATCTCCCCACCCTGAAATGATATTTTTGTTAATAGGAACAGCTGGTGAAGGTGATAACCAGGCTTAGCTCATCACTGCTTTTAAGGAACAGATAGCAGAAAGTCTGTAAAGTGAAGTGCTAAAAATGTCTTTTATGGGCACTGAAAACACCTACCATCATTGTTCTACTAGATTCATCAAACGACTCCTATATCCAGAAGAGAGTGTAGCTGACAAGAAAAATTCTTTAAAGTAGCCTCTGTCAGAACTCAGCTTCCTTGGGCATAAAGTCTCTCAAGGGTATAACAAATCCTGTACCTTTTATAACAAATATAATAGTATAAAGATTTAAAGCATTTGATCGGATAAATCTCATTTGAAGGAAAAATTAAGGTCAAAACTCCAAAAATATAAAAATACTAGCTGATTAAACTCCAAATATGGTTGAATTCTTCTTTGTAGAATTTAAGGTGTGAGTTGCATTATACAATGAAGAGTGAAATAGCTAATAGTTATTGGATACAGTGCTTAATTACAATGCTTAATTCTTTACCATTAATTTTTTTTATCTCTTACAATAGCTCATTGAGGTGACTCTTATCATTATCCTGATTGTATAAAAACATTGAGGCAAGACCAAACATTTGTTCAGTAGACAAATGTTTACATACACCAGAATTCAAACACAGGCAACTTGATCTAGACTATTATTATGACTACCATACAATGATAAGTTTTCAACCTGATGGAATGTACAAAGTGGAGCCTGTGTTAGCTAGAGAAATACTAAGTGTTTCTACCTTAAGGGCGAGGAGACCAACACAATTGAAAATGATCAATTTATGTACTTGTTTTTCCAAAACGAGTATCACTATTCTACACTGCAAATATATACACTCATACTGAAAGGAGAAGTTAATGCTTAAATTTTTTTCTTCTCCTTTGAAATTTCTTATGACTTTTTTTTTTTTTACCAATTTTACATGCTTATATCTGGTTATCTGAACAACTATTGTGAATACAGCATTATGCAATATAGTAAATATTGTTGAATTCTTGTATTTTATTTAGTGAAATTCTTTTTGGTGAAAATCTTTACTAGTGGGTTTTTTTTTTACTATTTTGTATTCTTTAAAAATAAAAAATAAATAAAATTTAAAATAAATAAATACATAAAAATTCCTTTTCATTCATCAAAAATAAAACGTCTTCTACCTGAACATTTAAACATCTATCTGGGAAGGACTTCTTGCCAACACCACAGAACATGAAAAGCCATCAAATGGCTTTTTTAACACAACAGGAGGGAGTTTTGTTTCATGTTCCTCCTTTAAGCTAGATCTTCCAAAATGCTTCTAGTGAAGGTAATTGCTGCAAACTTTGTTCCCACTATTAGGCAATGAGGTATTAGACTATTAGATTAAGAATGTTCTATTATGAGAAATGTGGTTCATTTGCTTATTAGCAGTGCTTAGCATGAGATAAGTCTCAAAAATCACAGTGATCAGTTCACCAATAAACAGTAGCTATGTAAGTGGATAAAGCAATGGCTAATAGAGAGTGGTCAATGGCAGAGACTCACACTTGAGCATTGGCCCAAAACACAAGCACACCCCTTGAGGAAGAGAGCGTGAAAACATTAGAAAGGAACCACAGTCACAGTATGGACTCACGTGATATGCGTGACTCCCTTACATTTTTCTTAGGAGGACATATTTTGAATGAAATAATACCATATATATACATACTTTTTACCATGAAAAGTGAAAAACAATGAAGAATGGGAAGAAAGGAAGGAAAAGAGGCAATGAAAGAAAACGAGCCTCATGTTCTACTTATGCATTCATCAATACTCATCAAAAATCCACATCAGTTGCTTTCCTTAGCTGTGAAGGGAATAACTGATAATATAAAAAAGTAGGAGTCACCTCTGTTATCATTAATTTTGTGTATCAATAGGGAGTTGAGAGACAAAACCAAGAAATTATGGTAGCAGTAAGTTCCATTAAAATAAGCAAGCAGAGTACCACGAAGAGACTGCAGTATGTTAAAGGCAGACTAGGAAGGGTGCCGCTAGCATATGAAGGACACGAGCACTGGGGAAGGGACATTGTGCCAAGACTTGAATGGCAAAGAATAAAGTGGCTGGAGGAGAATACATGGAAGAGCATTTCATGCAAAGAGAATGGTGAAAATTAGGTGCCAACAGCATGACGTCTTTGAGGTCCAGGAAAGACCAGAGCAGGTACATGCAGAGAAGTGTCTGGGAAAATCTCAAAAGACTCTTATAGGAATGTTAAGAAGGTGGGTACTGTCACATGCTACAGGAAAGTGAACACAGAACAGAGTGAAGATTCCCAATTTTAAAGTTATGTTTGAGGATACATGGGCTCCTGATTCCAAGTATCCAAAAAGTTTTAAAAAGAGTTAGATTATAAGAAAATAAGGCATTGAAATATTTTAGCCAATAAGAAGAGAGAATGAAATGAATTCTATCATAATACAAGAAAGAGAGGAGATGAAGGAATATTTCAAAGGTTAAATCATACAGTACAAGATCCAAAAGGTAGGATTGTATTTGGAAGGACAGGAGTCTGAGAAGAGATGATATAGAGCAAGAAGTAATTGAAATGCAATAACTGGAAAATCTGAAGTAGAAGGAGGACATCAGAGGTAGGACATGCATGGCATCTATTCTTCCTACTACTATCCACTACTATTAAAGTAGACAGTAAACAGTAAAGTAGGTAGTAAAGAACAGAATCATTAGGAGCAGGATTGGTCATCTGTGGAGAGTCATATAACACAGAAAATGAAGAGGAGCAATGATAGTGACTAAAAGCTTGAAAGCTAATTGAAGCCAGAAATCTTATTCTCTGATTCTATACAAAATATCACTCATTAAAAAGCTATTAAACCCTCACTGTCTGAAAAATAAATGATTTGGATTTCTAGAGGTAGAATGTGCTAAGTACTGTTTGGGGGAACCTGATTATGTCATTATTCTCTCTACCAGATTGAGTTTAAGCTCCTCAACATGGCACAAAATTTCTATCAAATTCTGCTCAAGACTTAAATTCTGGAGTCAGGGAGATAGCTCAGCAGCACAAGTGCCTGCCTCGCAAGAAGAAGGTCCTGAGATTTCTTGGAGAGAGAGAGAGAGAGAGAGAGAGAGAGAGAGAGAGAGAGAGAGAGA
>NW_004524596.1:2669460-2676824 GCF_000260255.1 Octodon degus | reverse complement strand
TATCTTATATGAAGATAGCCCTATTGTGGATGGAGTGTTTCTCTTCTCACATATTTTTAGTAAGAAAACTGCCTTGGAAGCAAATGAAGATGTTCAATCTATCATATACTTGCTATGAGAATTAATGAATTTAATGTGGAGCAGGAAGTACAGGAAGCAAAGTGAAAGAGCAAAATAAAAATTGGGGAAAAGACATCTGAGAATTTCTCTTCAGTACAACAAAAGAAAACCACAGGGTAACACACTAGCTAACTTGGTGCAGCAGATATCTCTGTGCCTCATCCACATGCCAAGTGCCATGCCAATTTACTTGGCTAGAATTTAGAGAAAGAGAAAATATGTGGCCCACAGACATTTTCTGCATACACATGATCCCAAAACAAAGTGATTGGTGCACTGTTCTTCATCTTTTCCTATCTATTGACTAAAAGAAAAGGTGCATATAATTTAAATTCTATGAAAGAAAAAAGGGTATAAAAAGGCAGTGGGGGGGGGCCTGGGGAGATGGCTCAGTGGAATAAGCGTTTCCCTGGCAAGCGCAAGGGCCTGACTTCAATCCCCAGTTCTGAAAAAAAAAAAAAAAAGACAGTGGAGAAGCTTCCTTGCCAACAATAGAAATGTAAAAATTTCCTGGAGTTTGGAGTACAGGCAGTGACAGGAGGAACTGTGCAGGTCTGTTATGTATGGGCATTAAATTTCAGAAAAACATAGGTAAACTGAGAACAAATGAAGTCAACAGAAAGAAAAACATAAGAGAAAATTTACCTACAGATTTTACTTGGGTTAATTGACAACCAAACAGGCAAACTAGATCAAAAACTTAGTAATTTTGACAGAAAAGAGAATGGAACTATTAAAACAAGCCAGAGGGATTTGTTATTCATTTGTTCAAGATTAATATTCTGAGTAAGTCAGTGTTACTGAAAGCAAAATGGTATAAACTTAAGTTTCAGTGATAAATGTCAATATTCATTTTAAAAATTCAATTTAGTATGTGTGATAGAGTGTGTTAGTTGACTACAAGATTGAAGACAATCAAATGTATGAATTTATGTAACTCAGCTGTTCACAAAGAATTAAAGCAGGAAATCCCTCCAGAAGGTAGCCAAGTATTCTACTGTAGACACCCTACATGGCATGATTTTTGTTCAATACCACAACTTATGGAGGAATAAAACCTTGATGTATGTCAAAGCTATGCCACTTATGCATCCTTGGACTTTTATGATAGCTCAGAAAGAAACACAGTTTCTACTAAGTCATGGTGGTCGTCAGTTGCCCAGACTTAATGCATCTTTACAACCTTAAAATATAGTACATTTCATAGACTCTGGAATATGCCAAGTGCTTACCACATATCTGTGGAGCCAGTCATTAAATAATTGAATTATGAAGATCAATCCTTGCTTAAAATTTCAAATTTGTCACATGTTGGAGAGACAATAAAATCATCAAAGACTCAGGTCAGTGTGGATGCTCAAAAATATTTTTAAATGATGAATAAGATACAAAGTATAATGGCACAATGTGGAAATTATGACAGGGGAAAATTTCACACACACACAGAAAAAGAACAACTCAAAGAAGAAGTGTATGAGTTCTATTTTAAACACTGAATTTGTCAAAAAAAAGTGAGCAAAGCACACTAAGCACAAAGAGAAAATATAAAAGAAGCAACAGGTTAGAAGAATGTGTTATATTGGGCTTTACCTAAATATTATATTTGGGTTGAATCTGGACAACATCCTCTTATGTCATACAAAAAGATTGCAGCCATATATTATCTTAAAAAAAACAAAATTTTAGTATTAAGTTTTATTTTTTATTTTAAAAAGAATTAAAATAAATAATAAAAATGATACGGAAGTTCAAAACAAGATGACAGGTAATTAACAATGGTGTTATATTGTGTATTGTTATCTTTAAAGTACTTGCTCAGATTACCAGATACAGGCATGCAAAACTGATCAACCAATATAAGCACTAACTGTTCCTTTCAACAAATTAATAGAAATTAGTAGTAGAATTGTTTAAATTTTATTTTATTTTATTTTGAAAAGTAAAAATAAAAGCAAGGACATAAATCAGAAACAAAGACGTAAACAGGGAAAAATACAACATTACATATATTAAAGATTTTCAAAGCAAGAATACCTTATTAACAATGGACAATATATTATTTATTTTTATCATCAAATCTGTTGCTCAAATAGGTATGTAAGATTGGACATATGATTGAATACTATCACTTACTTTCAAGAAACTTTACATTTTTGTTATTGTCTCTCTTGTTTTCTTCTCGCCTTTAAAAAATATTTTAAAGATAGTATAGTAATAATTGATAAGATATTATAAAAGGTGCACAATTAGAAGACCAAGATGACAGGCATTCAAGCGTGACTTTTGTATTACACACTGCTGTCTTTGATGCAGTTGCTTAGATACAGATATCAGCAAACAGAGTTAGTCAAGGAGAAAATCCTACACATTAAAATTTTCAAAAAACTGATGGAAATTCTTAGTAGAATCACCACAGCCATACTGTATATTTACTTGCATGTTTTCCCCCTACCTCTTTTCCTATCTTTTCTCCTTTCTCTCTTCTTTGTTGTTTCATCTTTAAGTTCCATTTCTTTTCATTTTACTATATCTGTTATACCTTTCGAGTTTTATTTCTTCTTTTGTGTTCTTATATTAGGGAAACAATATATTTACACAGGTGGGTCTGGTTTATTTCACTTATGAGTATAATATCTAGTTGAATCCACTTAACTATGAGGGTTTTGAGTTTTTCTTTCTTTATAGCTTAGAAATATTGCATAGCACAAATATAGCACATTTTTTCATTCATTTCTCAAGTGATGGGCATTTTGGTTGTTTCCAAGATTTGGCTATGACAAATTGTGCTGCTATAAACATGGGTGCACATATATCAATATGACATGATGTTCTTAGTTCTTTTGGAAAAATACCCAGAAGAGAATAGCTGGATTGAATAGGATTTCCAATCCTAGCTTTTTTAGGAGTTTCCACGCTGATTTCCATAGTGGTTGTATCAGACTACCTTTCCACAAGCAGAGGACAAGGGCTCCTTTTCCCCAAAGCCTTTCCAGCATTGATATTAGTTGATTTCTTTGTGATAGCCATTCACTCTGGAGTAAGTTGGCATCTCAGTGTTGTTTTAATTTGCATTTCTCAGATGGCCAGTGATGTGGAGCATTTCTCAGGTATTTATTTACCTCTTTTGTGTCTTCCTCTGACAAGTGTGTATTCATTTCAAGTGCTCATTTTTGGATTGAGTCTTTATGTTTTGGGGACCTAATTTTTTTTTTTTAGTTCTTTTTATGTTCTACATAGAAGACCTTTGAGTGTTTATTTGTTTAAAATTTTTCCAAATTTGTGGATTGTCTTTTTCTGCCATGAGTAATTTCTTTGGATATCTATAAACTTCTCAATAAGAAAGGTTCCAGCTGTTGATCCTTTGAAGCATTTCACATGCAGTCTGATTTTTGTTCATGAACTCTTTGCCTACCCTTGTATCTTCAAGATGTTCACCTACTTTCTATTCCAGGAGAATGGAATAGAAAAGAGATTTTCACTTACTTTCTATATGTGTTTCTGTTTTAATATCTAATATATTTTGAATTAATTTAGTGCATGGCAATAGAAACAGGTCTAGTTTTTAGTTTTCAATATGTGGACAGCCAGCTATTTGAGCACCATTTGTTGAAGAGGCTTTCTTCCAGTGAAAGAAAGCCACGTTTAGCTCCTTTGTCAAAGAGAAGATAGCTGAGTGTGTTAGTAGTTGTATCTGCACCCTTTAACCTGTTCCACTGATCCTTAGGCCTGTCTTGTTGTTTTTTTTCTTTTTTTGCCAGTACCATGTTGATTTTAATACTGTAGCTTTGTAGTATAATTTCAAGTCAGGGATTGTAATGCCTCTGGCCTTGCATTTGTAGTCCAGGATTGACTTTGCTATTCTAGATTTTTTTTGTTGTTTTCAAATAAATTTTAAGAATGTTTCTTCTAGACATGTGAGGTATGCTCATGATATTTTGATAGGGATTGAATTAAATCTGTGTTATCAATTTTGGGAGTTTGGCCATTTTCACAATGTTGGTTCTTCTATCCAGGAGCAAGGAATGTGTTTACATTTTCTGAAATAGTCTTCAATCTCTTTTTTTCAGATTACTGTAATTTTCATTATAAAGGTCTTTTAATTCATTAGTTAGAATAATTCCTAGGTATTTCTTTTTTGGGTTGTATTGTGAAAGGTATTATTTTTCTAATTTGTCTCTCAGTGTGTTTGTTATTTGTGTAGAGGAATGCTGTTGATTTTTGGGTATTGACTTTGGAGCCTACAATGCTAATAAATTTGTTTATTAATTCTAGGAACTTGTTGGTGGAGTCTTTTGGGTCTTCCAAATAGAGTATCATGTCACCTGCAAATAAATACAGTTTAACTTATTTACCTATTATTCCTTTTATTTCTCTCTCTTGTCTAATGGCTGTAGCTAATGATACCAGAACTATATCCAAAGGGAATGGTGATAGATGATGTCCTTGGCTTGTACTGGATTTGAGAGTAAAAGATTTAAGTTTTTCCCCATTTGAAATTATGTTGGCTCTGGATTGTCATAGGTGGCTTTTATCAGGTTTAGGTATAGGCCATCTATTACAATGTTATGTAGGGCTTTGATCATGAATGAGTGTTGGATATTGTCAAAAGCCTTTCGTGCATCAATTGAGATGATCATGTGGCTTTTGGTTTTGGCTCTATTGATATAGTGTATTATAGTTTTAGATTAGTATATGTTGAAACATCCTTGAATTCATGCGATGAATCTTACTTCATCAAGGTGTATAATCTTCTTGATAATTTGCTGTATTCTATTTTCTAGGATTCTATTGAGGCTTTTTGCATCTATGCTCATGAGGAAGATTCGCCTATAGCTCTCTTTTCTAGTTGAATTTCTTTGATTTTGATATAAGTATAATATGTGCTTCCAGGAATGATTTTGGGAGTATTGCTTCCTTTTCAATTTCATTGAAGAGTTTGAGGAGGGTTGGGATTAAATCATCTCTAAATTTCTTGTAGCATTCAGCAGTGTATCCATCATGACCTCGGTTTTTCCTTGTCGATAATTTCTTTTATTACATTTTCAATTTCATTGGTTGATATTGGATTATTCAGAGTTCTTTTATCTTCTTGATTAAGTTTTGGTAATTTGTACCTATCTAGGAATCTGTCCACTTCTTCTGTGTGTTCAATTCTGTGAGAGTAAAGACTTTCAAAGTAGCTATGGATGATCTTCTGAATTTCCAAAAAGTCTGAAATAACTTTGTCCTTTTTATTTCTTGTTTAAATTTGAGTTTTTTCTTTCCTCTTTTGTGAGGTTAGCTAGGAGCTTATCAATTTTATTTGATCTTTCAAAGAACTAAATTTTTGATTCATTAATTCCTTAATTGATTTCTTTGTCTCAATTACATTAATTTCTGCTCTAATCTGTATGATTTTCTCCCATCTGTGGGATTTGGGCTTGGTTTGTTCTTCTTTTTCTAGAAGCTTAAGGTGTAGATTGGGGTGTTTATTTGTTCTCATTCTGTTTTCCTAATGTGTTAGTTCACCACTATAAATTTCTCTTAAGAACTGCTTTCATTGCATCCCAAAAATTCCAGTAAGCTGTATTTGAATTTTTGTTAGATTGTAGATATTGTTTAAATCTTATTTAATTTCATCTGGAACCCATTGCTTGCTGAGTAGGGTGTTAGTTAATGACCATATGTTGATGGGGGTTCTTTTGTTATTAATTTCCAGTTTCATTGCATTGTGTTCAGGTAATATGCATGGGATAATTTCTGTTTTCTTGCATATACTTAAGCATGACATATGAACTAGTATGAGGTCTATTTTAGAAAATGACCCATGTGCAGCTGAAAAGAGTGTGTTTTCAGATGTTGTTGGGTGGAACAATCTGTATATGTCCACTAATTACATTGGTTCAAAGATCTGGTTCAGTTCTGCTACCTCTTTACTAATTTTTAGTCTGTTAGACCTACTTCTTTTGAGATAAGTGGGTGTTAAGGTCCCCTGTTAAGATTGTGGTACTGGATTTTAGATTTTTCACGTCCATTAAAATTTTTCTTATATAACTAGATGCTACTGTATTTGCTGCATGCGTATTTATGACTGTTATTTCTTCCTCTTATAGTTTTTCTGTAATCAATATATAGTGGTCTTCTTTATTTTGTTGGACCATTCTTTGTTTGAAGTTCAGAATTTCTGCAAACAGGATGCTACCCTGGGTTTTTTCTGAGATCCTGGGCCACGTAGTACTGTTTTCCATAATTTGCCTTTCAGTATTTGAATTTCTTTGAGTTAAATGTGTTTCTTGTGCACAGAATATTGTTTGATTTTGTTTCTTAATCCACTCTGCCAATCTATTTCTTTTACTTGGGGAATTGAGTCTATTTACACTGATGGTTATAATTGATATGTATTGACTCATGTTTGTCATGTTATTTTCCTGCTGTTGGTTACCTACTTTACTCCTGTGTTTAATTGTTGGCCCTATTCCGTGGGTTCCTTCCATTCTCATTCTTGGACTTATAGTCATTTTGGTCCCTTTCTAGAATATCTTTTAATACTCTATGTAGGGTTGACTTGGTTGGCCATGAAATTCTTTAGTTTTTCTTTGCCATGGAAGTATTTCACTTCCCTATTAAACTTGAAAGAGAGTTTTGCAGGGTATATCAATCTTGGTTGGAATTTGTATTCTTTAGGACTTGAAATACCTCACTCCATGCTGTTCTTGATGTGTTGGCTTATAAGGAGAAATCTGCCATTAGTCTGGTGAGTTTTTCTTTAAATGTGATCTGTTTCCTTTTCTAGCAGTTTTTAGTATGCTGTTCTTGTGCTATATTTCTGGGATCTGTATCATTAATGCCTGTGTGTGCTTTTAATTGTGTTGATATTATTTAGAGTTCTATATGCCTGTTATCTGAATGTCTGATTTTCCCCATGTTTGGGAGTTTTCTGCTATTACTTCTGCCTGTATCATTTCTATACCATTTGTGTTGACTTATTCGATCTCATTGATGACAATTAGTCCTATGCTGTTCATGTTTGCATCATCTTACAGATGTTGTATTATTGTTTCCTAGATCATATTTGTTTTTAAGAGATCTTTCCTTACCTTTTCACTAGCTGCAACAGTGTCTTCAAGATCTGAACGACTATCTTCACTTTCTTTTTTTTTATTATTTTTTTTCAAAGTTTTATTGATAAACAGATAGCAATGAGACAGTTTCAAATCCAATCAGAAGTACAGTTTCAACAAATAATACACTACATATATTCTTCT
>NW_004524596.1:2667309-2669192 GCF_000260255.1 Octodon degus | reverse complement strand
AGACAGACAGACAGACAGACAGACAGACAGAGAACTTTTAGTGCTTTTTCTCACATATTCCTCACAAACCTCTTCTTCTACTGCAACTAATCCATTTTTTAATACTCTATATTTTAAATTTTTATACCTTTACAAGTGCTGTTCATCCTATCTAGATGGTTGTAATGTTATCTCAGCAGAAATGCTTGCCAAACACCCTACTCATCTTCTAAGCCCCTGACTAAATGATTCTTCCTCTTTTCAACTTTGCTCTTCTTAGCACAGAATTATAACCTCTCTTGGTTCTGTGACAGTCCCTCCCTAGCCCACTAGAAACCTTGAGGATAGCAGCCTGCAGTGTCAGGGTGGGATCCTGGTTACAGAGTGAGAAGAGTGGATTTTAACTGAAGTCACTGTGTCTGTTCTGACCTACATGGAAAACACTTGGAGCACTGGTTTATCTCCATTTCACCTAATTCACATTCGCTGACATTGAAAAAGTACCACAAATTGCTCAAAAATATTGTAAGATGAGCAAAATCTTATATAAACATACACACAGAAATACACATATAGATAGCCATGATTATGCTTAGTGTGACCACATATTCACAAAAGACCAAAGCTTTCATTTCGGTTGATCTTACCAATCTCTGTGCTACAGACATGCAGGAAGTTAAAGCTAAGGCAGAGTTGTAAGTGATCTTGCTATGTTTTGAAGAAATGTACAAAGCCAATTTGCAAATATTTGATTAGGTGTTTTACTTTAACTTCTGTTATTCAAGAAAAGGCTATCCAGGAGGCCAACCAGATAGCTCAGCAGATTAAAACACCTGCTTAAAGAGCCTCAGGGGCCAGGGGTTCAGTACCCCTGCATGCCACGCTGTCCCCACCCCTGGAGCAGGCTGAAAGGACTATTGAGACTGGGCATGGTGGACCACACCTGTAATCCCCAGTGCTTGGGAGGCTGAAAACAGCAGAATCACTAAGAGTCCAATCTGTGTAGTGAGACCCTGTAGACCTTGCACTAAATATATATAAAAAAGGAAAAGTCTATGCAAACACTAAACATAAACTAAACAAATACATAGTGGGGTCCAATGAATATATACAATAAGGAATACAGTCCTTGAAAAATAGGAAAAGTATTAATTAAAACAGAAGATATAGCCTTAAATCAATAAAGATGACTCTAAACAAGGAGGAAAGTTGTGTTTCTAGAATGATTATGCTATAATAATCAACTGTCCAGTTTCTTTTTTTTTTTTTACAAAAACAAAAAGTTTACACAAATTGTGCTGCTATAAACATAGTTTTACATATATCACTCTGATATAATGTTTTCAGATCCTCCAGGAAAATTCCCAGTAGAGGAATAGCTGGTCTAAATGGGATTTCCAGTCATAGTTTTCTAAGGTGTCTCCACATTGATTTCCATAACGGTTGCACCAGTCTACTTTCCCACCAGCAGTGGAGAAGGGTTCCTTTTCCCCACAGCCTCTCCAACATTTGTTGTTGGTTGATTTCTTTCTGATAGCCATTCTTTCTTGGGTGAGATCATATCTCAGTGTTGTTTTAATTTGTATTTCATGGATGGCTAGTGATGTGTTCTCATCCTCTGAGAAGTAGGTCTTGCTTTATCTTGGTCTTAACCATCCAGCGGAAAAGTGTAAAAACGAAGTATAGGAAGTAAAGCCTGGGTCCAGGGAGATGGCTCAGGAGAATAAGCACTTCCCTGGCAAGCGCAAGGGCCTGAGTTCAATCCCTGGTTCCACCAAAAAAGAAAGAAGAAGAAGAAGAAGAAGAAGAAGAAGGAGAAGGAGAAGGAGAAGGAGAAGGAGAAGGAGAAGGAGAAGGAGAAGGAGAAGGAGAAGGAGAAGGAGAAGGAGAAGGAGAAGGAGAAG
>NW_004524596.1:2648796-2667209 GCF_000260255.1 Octodon degus | reverse complement strand
GAAGGAGAAGGAGAAGAAGAAGAAGAAGAAGAAGAAGAAGAAGAAGAAGAAGAAGAAGAAGAAGAAGAAGAAGAAGAAGAAGAAGAAGAAGAAGAAGAAAGGTTAGGATAGATATATAGCTACATTCTCTGAATGAATAGATGGATTTGTTCTAATAGTGTTTGTAAATAGGCTATCATGTCTGCATCTTGTACAGCAAATAACCACTAGGAAGACAGTATGAAATGTGTTAATTATTGAAACTGCCCTACCAATTTGATTTGAAACTGTCACATTGCTATTTATTTCTCAATAAAATTATGGAAAAAGTTTTCAAATAAAGAGGAAAGTGTGACCCATTCAAAGTAAAAACAAAAATGGTAAATTGACAAATATCATACTGAATAAGTACAAAAACTGGATTTCCTTATCCAAGAATCTTTTCTTTAGGGGACTAAAAACTTTAAAACATTAAAAACAACACAGAATTTCAAAACAAGATGATAGGAGATCAACAATGCTTATTATACTGCACATTGTTATCTCCAAAATAGTGGTTCAAATTGCCAGATACAAGCATGCAAAATGATAAAAAAAATTAAGCATTGACTATTCCTTTCAATAAACAAATAAAAAATTAGTAGTGTAGTACAGAGAGAAGGATGCTTACACCTGCATAAATATGTTAGTATGTCTTCATTATTTGTAGGCAAGAGCTTGGAATTTGTTGAGCAAGTGAAAGATTGAGGCTATCAATTTCTGCATTACATTAACAAAGAAATATAACCAAGCCTTGCGCACAGACAAAAGTGTTCATGTTACCAGCTAAACTATCTCAAAAATTGCTGTCTAGATAACTTTTGAGAAACAGAGAGCTCTTAAATATCCATCCTCATGTGTCTTCTCTAAAGAGTAATAATTTATTTATAAACTGTATACCTATTTTAAATCCTAAATAAGTTCAGTTGTATAACTGTGCACTCCCAAGTAATTCTGATTTACCTGCAAGGACCAATAACTGTATTTTAAGTACTTAATATATTCTAGACAATGTGTTAAAGACTTACATGGTAATTTTATAATAATTCTCTTATAAATATAATTATCATCTCCATTTTGGAGATGAGGGAAAATAAGTTTAATGAAATTGACCAGTTAACAAAAAGTTTCAGAGACAGAGACTGAGAAGCCAGAGATTTGAACACTGTGTTATCCTTATAGTTTAGCCACACATATCCACAGTGTAGGATCTCTGACATGCTGCATAGCAGAATCATTCAGAAAATTCAGAGTGTTTGTTTATTTTTATCTTGACAGTCTTCACAAGATAAATTTAAGTTGTCTTAACTTGATTGCTCAACTACATAATTAAAGCAGTACTTAGGATTTAATATCTGATATCTAAAATAATACCAACTCCCTTAATAAATAGCACCATATATATGTTAGTTTGGGGAATGTGTGACTCTCTTACTACTCAGAGAGTTCACCATGTACATGTATTCCCCACCTCTAAAATTAAAGAAAACAAAATGGATTACTATAGATGATTCTTTATATTTCCTCATGGAAGGAAGAGAACAAGTGTATTTTGAACAAATTCCTAGTACCATATACCTCTCAGATAAATTAGTTCACACAAAGTGTTTTAATGACTTTTGAGTATTTGACACAATAAAAGTAAAGATAGAAACATCTGATACATGTAAATATGAGACCCATAGAGATTGAAAGAGCAAGATCACTAAACTAAGTAACCAAATGAACAATTATACCTAAGTGGTGTGGAAAAGTCTCTGTAATAAATTTGGCAGCAATCAAACTCAAAATCATCGTCATAACAACCGTTAAATCTGCTCTTCACTTTGATGATTTAAAAGTCTCAAATGTTGTCTACACAAGGATACTTGTGGAATGAACGAGTTAAAGAAGTGAGAAGACTAAAAGAGGCTGAGGAACTCCTGAGTACAGAAGCACACATTTAACTTTTTAAGTGAAAATTTGGCCAAACACAGTACAAGGTAAACCCTTGGAGAAAGGCCACTGCCTGCAAACAAGAGGAACAGAGGTGGTCAAGGGTAGAAGAACACATATGCTGCTGAATTTTTCTGGAAAACAGTATTTCTAAGTCAGAACTCTTGTGACAAATGTCAAGAGGATACAAAGACAGCCTACAGCCAACAAAGGAAATCACTGATTTCAAAAGAAGAGATAAAAAATCAATGAGCCTTGGAGCAATTCAACCTCAAAAAAATACTTGGCACCATATGCTGAGCATGACTCAGTTCTTTAGGGAATTTCATACCAAGCCAAAAGATTTGTCCCAAAATGTTAGAATCATTGGCAAATACCCTTCAAGTAGGATGATTTGTGTATAGCCCTGAGGTCACATCTGTAGAGCTTTATATTGCTTGAGGGAAAATGTTGGAGTACTTGGGGACTACTCCTGCTATTTAATCATGACTTTGGAAGGTTTCTTTTACATCTGAGAAATTTACAAATGTGTTACATTGCTTTAATTTTACCTTTTGTTATAATGCAAGGTCATTTAAGCACAATTATGAACAATTGGCCAGTCTCAAACCACGAGGCTATAGAGAAATTAGTATTTATACTGGCTTCATTTTCAACCTAATTTAGGAGAGTTTTAATGTTAAAAATATCAAACAATCTTTAATTCATGTTTTCATTTGAACCTTTATTTTATTTTTTTTTTTCTGTATTTAGTACAGGTTCTAAAGGATCTACAGGGTCTCACTACATAAGTCGGATTGTGTGATTTTCCTGTTTTCAGCCTCTCAACTGCTGGGATTGCAAGAGTGGGTGCCACCACACCTAGTCTCAATTGCCATCTCAGCGCTCCCCACAGGTGGGGCTGGCACAGCAGGCTGGAGATTGAAGTCACTGCACGCTGCCTAAGCAGGAACTTAGTCCTCTCAGCTATCAGGCTGGCCCTTCATCTGAAACTTTATAAAAAAATTCTTTAAAGTTTTGAGAAATACTGTGTATAAGTTTAAGAGATAGCCTTCCCCTCCCTAATATTTTGTCTGTTAATATTGAGCTCTGCAGATCGAGGGGATTTGCAGGATAGCAAATCTCAAGAGAAGCATCTGCACAAGAAGAGGAAGAATTCCATGGCTTGTGCCTAGTTGTCCCATTTAGTTTCACTTTAAAGTCCACATCAGTGCATTGCATCCCCTTAAGGTACTTGTGAAAAGGTACTTGTGTGGGGTGGGAAGGAGAAACAGAGGAAGAAGGGTGGATGGGCAGGAAGGAGGCAGGAAATCCCTTTCCATTAAACCATTTCTAGTTCATTCTACTGATGGTAACTTTCTCTTTCTTTTTAGATGGTTCTAAAATGCTTGAATTCGTTTAACTTAACAAATTAATCAACCTCTGTCTACTAGTTCATACCTTGGGGATATGAAATTCCCTATAGAAAATGTGTTGCTCAGTCAGGAGAAAAAGAGGGTGGATGCTTTTATAGATCTGGGTCTAGCAAAGTGTCTCAGCTTACCAGGTGTAGATCAATGAAGTTTGAATTCATCCAGTTGTGCCTGGCTTTGGGCCTGGCTTCTGTGCTCAGCTTCTTCCTGCTGCCACCCTTAGAAGTGAACCTGTTGTGCCCCTCTGGCAAGATGTTCTGCTCCTGGATTAACTGAGGGGCTCTGGCCCCTAGCCTCTCTTCAGGGACTTCAGCTACAGAGTTTCACCCCAGGCCTGTATATGCTGAATATGGTTAGATTTCTAAATTTCTGTGTAAAAATATGTAATTGTTTATTCCTCTTTTTAAAATATTTTTTTAAATTTTTATTTCCCTTTTTTTTGCTTCATATTCTGTAGGGTTTTAAAGTTTAGCATATCAATACTTGATAGAAAATTCCTGTTCCGCACTATGTCTTAGATGTTTGATATTCACACAGATGATGAGGTTAAGCTCAACTGGCTATGTTATGAGGTAATATCATTAAACTTATCTTCTGGAGGGTTAACAACTTAAGTTTGTAGACCAAAAATTAGAGGAAAAGAAGGGCTGCAAGGACAGCCAACATTTTGGCCCTTGCCTTCCAAGGTCAATTGAGACTCAGGACATATGAGAACTTGTACTGCAACGTCATGTAACTCAGTGGTGTCCCAAATTTTCTGATCAAGGAGATTACAGGGCCACAGAAGAAAGTGATCGATGATGTGAAGTGTGCCTAAAGAGAGTCACATGGAGAGAAAACATTCTCTCAGGTTTCCACAGAGAGCACACTGGTCAAGCAATGGCTGTGACACATACATCCTCATGGTTGACACTGACAAAGGATCTACAAACTGCAGTATAGGGTTTCAGGTTCAATCCTGTGGGGATTTAACTGACCTTGTCACACACAAAAGTTACATTTCTTGTTATATAAGTCTTGCTTTATCTCGGTCTTAACCATCCAGCAAAAGAGTATAAAAACGAGGTATAGTAAGTACAGCCATATTAATATGCTGAGCTGTAAAAGACACAAGTCAACAACTTCTTACTTTGCCAGTCTGACAGATAACCCACTACTATTATGGACTACTGGACTATATTGGATTATTTTGCTGAATTCACACATCTACAATATTTAAATGACAATGGAATACCCATCTCTGACAAAACTAAAGAAAAAAGGGCATATAAATAAAGGACCATTTTGTATCTGTATATAAAAAATAGGATAGATATACAGCTACTTTCTCTTAATGTAATGAGAAGAAAGATTTGTACTTTCAAGGAGTGTTCGTATAATATATCATGTCTCTATCTTGTACTATAAATAACCACTACAAAGACCACAATATGCAATGTATTAATTATTGAAACTGTCCTACTAATCAGTTTTGAAATGGTTCATTGCTATTTGTTTCTCAATAAAATTAATTAAAAAAAGAAAATGTATTGTTCAAAGATAACTTACTCTCATTCTTATTTTCCTAGACCCTTGATGGAGAAACTCTTAGAGCTTTCAAAGATATGAACGTCTCTCCTTGGCACACAGCTCACAGGTTGACCACTGGGCTAGACTATAGGCAGCTGAGACTAACAGCTTGTATTTCCCCAGCCGGAGGAACATGCATTTAAACTTGATTTCCTGAGGCCCCCTAGTGCCCTTCGACAGCTTTCTTTCTTTTTTTTTTTTTTTTTTAATTAATTTTATTGAGAAACAAACAACAATGAGACAGTTTCAAAACAGCTTAGTACGGTTCTGCAAAAATAAATAAATAACTTAATTAATTAAGACAGGTTAGTAGGATAGTTACAATAATTAATACATTGCATATTGTTGTCTTCATAGTAGTTATTCATAGTACAAGATGCAGACATGACATCCTGTCCAAACACTATTAGTACAATATTTTTTTCTCACTGAATTAAGAGAAAGTAGCTGTATATCTATCCTATTTTGTATATAGAGACACAAAATGGTCCTTCATTTGTATCCATTTTTTGTGTTTAGTTTTGTCAGAGTTGGGTATTCCATTGCCATTTAATTATTGTAGGTGTGTGAATTCAGCAAAATAATTCAATATAGTCCAGTAGTCCATAATAGTAGTGCTACAATACTGTATATGGTTAGATTTCTGAATTTATGTATAAAATATGTAATTGTTTATTTCTATTTTTTAAAATATTTATTTTCTTCACATTCTGTAGGGATTTAAAGTTTAACATATTAATGCTTGATGGAAAATAATGGTTCCATGTTATGTCTAAGATATTTGATATTCAGACAGATAGTGTAGTTAAGCTCATCAGCCTGTCTTATAGGGTAATAATATCATTAAGCTTCCCATATGGAGAGTTAACACCTTCAGTTTGCAGACAAAAAATTAGAGAAAAAGGAAGTGTACAAGGATAGCCAACATTTTGGCCCTAGCCATTCAAGATCAATGAGGACTCAGGACATAAGAGAACCTGTACGTTAACATTCTGTAACTCAGGTGTGTCCCAAATTTTCTGGTCAAGGAGATAATGGGGCCTCAGCAGACAGTGGCTTTCTTAACTTCAGTACATAGTTGATACCTGACCCAAACTGTCCACTGCTTCAGTGATTATCACACTACTGACGTGTTCTTGGAAGTGTCTTATGCAAAGTAGAGCCCCACATTTGATTTTATCTTCTCAAATCATGATATGCATTAAATAGGGGAAAGAGCCTATACCTAACATGCACAAGCCCTAGGCTTAAACACTAAAGTGAATTTTCTGATGTCTGCCAAGATTAACTCCTTTTTGTTCATCTTTTTCATCAAAATAGAAATTCATATCATTTTCAAGTCAAGAGTAAAAACACAAGGGAGAAATTCTTGTCACAGTTTGCAATAAGATGCTTATTTAACAATTGCGGTACTAAAAAGACAGCTGAAGCAGTTTGCACCAACATAAAACCCACATCTTCTTGCAAGAACTGTAGTTGGTAGTCTAAATAAATCCTATAAGAAAAAAGTTTTTGCTCATGGGATACCATTTATTTATTTACTTACTTACTTATTTATTTTGTGTTTGCTACATTTTCCACATCCTACACTATTCAAATTACTCATAATAGTTTATCTCTTCCTATAGATTAAAAATTCCTTTAGGGCAATGGCCTCATTTCCATGTGACCCTGGAACAGATGTAAGAGTAGTTAGACGAAGGTAGCTTTTCAATAAATATTGATTAAACATATGTAAAAGTAAATGGTTCCTAAAAGAACCCTGATCCCTAGGTTGCTCTCGCTCTCGCTCTCAATCTCGCTCTTGCTCTCTCTGTTTTCTACTTATAAAAGCTCAGGTTAAGTATAACAGAAAGGCAAACCTAAAGTATCTAATATAATATTAGTAGGCTATACTTCATGGTTCATTGTACATAAACAAAATTTGTACTATTCAGCACACCCATAGTTACTAGCAGCAGGTACCAGAAGACCTTCTGCAAATGCTGGCTGCCACCTTGTAATCTCGGTGCCATTGTAATCACCTAACAGTCTTGGCTGATGCCCACAGTTCTGGATCATAGCACCGTCTGGACTCCCGTCTTCCTCCATGTACATGCTCCATACCTGTTTCTGTCCAGCTGATAATTAGTAGCACCAACAGGAACAAAGTGTCCTAAAGATACTTACATAAATTATTAGTGCCCCCCATAGCAATAATTGCCCAATAACTTTCATCCCAAACACCATCCTAGTTCTCAGTAATGATATATTATTTATGTATTAAGAATAAAAGTTGTAAGGCATTTGGCCAGAAAAAAATAGTTTTTTCTCTTTAGGTTATCGAAGATCACATTTTGTTTTAAAGGGAGGCTTTAACAGAGAAAATGCAAGGCACTGAATAATCAAGGTCAGGGTTGTAACGCTCCCTGATCACCCGCCAGACTCGACCAGCTGCTGTGACTTTCCACACATGAGCAAGCTCCCCTCATAAAAGGTTTACAGCTCAAGCCAGGCTACTTTCAGACAGAGATAAACCAACACTGCACAAAACAGTGAAAGCAAAACAGTGTGAGACCCATTAAAACAAATTGTTAGTGAAAGCGACAGCTGGATGCCAACATGCTCTGCTCTGTTATTGATATGTCAACCAGGTGATTTTTAGGGAAATTGGTACCCTCAGAAGGGGAGACCAGCACCCTAATAGGGCAGCATTGGCTGGCCCCATCAGAGGCATCCTGCACACAGCCTCCTTCCAGGAGGCCCCCAGCTATGATGAAAATGCATACAGGAAACTCCTCTCCTAAAGCCTTCTACTCAGTTGTTAACATGAAAATAACATCTCTTTGTCTTTATTGCTAAGCACAGATCTCATTTAGCAAACGCTATTATGACCGTACAGGAGAACCAGTGCAGACCAAAACCCACTGGAAAGTCAAGCCACCTAGTTCTGGGTCAGAATATTCAGGATTTCCTGACTACATCCCACATACCTTATCTGAAAAGATGAGAATACACGACCTTTGTTTGCATGCTCTCCAGAGGGATCTTGAAGATGACATGAAAAATTATATACAATAACACTTTGAAAAGTGCAAACATTACCCATCAAAGAAGGAATTCTTAAAGGATTGGATGGAGATTTTTTGAAAACTAACTTCCTATCTGCTCCAGAATATGCAATGGTGAAGATACGATTGAACCACTGGCTTCTCCTAGCACAGAGCGAACTGAGGACTATATAATCTCTGAGAAACTGTACATGGTGTGCAATATCCCATGTGGACTGAATGCTTATTTTTTAGATATTTTGATCATTTCATCAATAACAACGCTTTGAATTAGTCTTTATCACTTTAATGTATAAATAAAGCACTTAAATCTCCAAGATGCTGAGTGAATCCCCATTCTGTTGAGGAGTCAGGTATTAAACCACGAAGCGTTCGCTTGAAGACTTCACGTTATATCCCTCCTTTGTTTTATCAATCATGTTGCAATAGAGTACAGAATAGGACCACGTTGCAATGGCTAACAGTAAAATAGTATGAGCAATGATGAAAATACGGACAGCTTAGAGGCTCCAGGCTCCAATCCGAAGTGAATTAGGTTTATGCCCAAGAATAGTTTTCAGGGAATGTACCACCAGATACTACATATTAAGTGAAGAATTACATGTCTAGTCTAGGAAGACATCTCAATCCCTCCTAAAATACAAGTTCTTTCTGAGACAGATTTCTATAAATCATGAGATAGCATCAGCTTTAAGTAATTAGAAGGCTCCAAAAAAGCACCCTGCCTGTTCAACAGAGTACCAGTCAATGAACTGCTTTCTAACACATTCCTCTCCTCTATGCCTACATGGTAACCTTGCTGAAGTCAGAGGCTTGACAAATAATTGATAAGAAATGTTGGGAATGGATAAAGGAAAGGACAGGAAAGGTGAGGAGATGGGAGGGAAGAAGCATCCCACACTGCAGGTCCCAAAATACATGATTACATATCCTATGAATGGATGAGAAATAGCTAGAACTTGAGAAATATCGTTGCCCATACAGACATGGAGCAGATTTGAAACAAGTGCTTGAAAGCAAGACTTTGATTCATGCATGAGACAGAAAAAGATATGATCAAGAAGAATGAATCTTCTACAAATACTGACAAACCCTCAGCCTCAGGACACATTCTCCTTCATGGTTCCTCATAACTCATTCCCAGGTTGAATCTCTGACAATCCAGCCAGTCTACTAGGGCTTTCACAAGGGCCACACTCCCTTCTCATCTGTCTCTGCATCCTTCCTCCTTTTCTTCTTTTCTGTTCCTTGGAGAATTGTCTTACTGCTGTGAGATATCAGAGTAAATTGGACCACAGAATAACAGAATCACACCCACAGTAAAAAAAAAAAAAAAATGTTCTTACAGACTTATACAGTCATGCTTCAGGGATTGCAGCAGCTGTAGATTTGCAGAGTAGGAAGAAAACTAAACACAAATAAATACTACACAAGTTTGGAAAAAGATAATAAAAAAGCTAAGTAACAGACTTCCCAGCATTTGTTGGCTCCCTTACTGTGCCAGTGAATGAGAAGTGTATATATTTGCATGTGTACCAATAGAGGAACAATTTCATAAAATGTATATGAAAAAGATATGTATGTGTATATATATTTTGAGCCATAGGTTAAAATAGAAGTAAAAATAATTTATCCAGAAATGTAATTTATAAAGTGCCTACAAGCAGGCACAGGGTCTGGGGGTTTGATCCCTGGGCCTGCCATGCCAGCCCTGCCCCCAGGTTGTGCTGAGATGGTGATTGAGACTGGGTGTGGTGGTGCACGCCTCTAATCCCAGCTCTTAAGAGGTTGTAAACAGGTGGATCACTATGAATCTGATCTAGTAGTGAGACCTTAAACACCTTATAGATCCTCTCAAAAAAAAAAAAAAAAAAAAAAAGGTGTACTTTAGGTACAAACTCTTTCCCCTATACAAGCAATTCCATTGTCAAGTAGTTGGTAATTATCAAATATAATACTTTAATAATTTTAGTAATTCACTGAGAAAATAAAGCTCAGTAGCTATGAAGAGATACAATCACTCTTAGCAGTCCGCTTGTTACTTTCTTTTGGGCCAGAGACCCAAACCCACATGACAGAAACTTTCTATCCTTCTTTGGACTTTTCTCAGCACTCCCCACTGCTTCAGTGTTACTGTAGCACAGACAATTCTCTGAAGTGGAAATAAACTACATTCCTTAGCTTCTAAAATGTGCATCCACCACCTCACAGTAGGTGTTCAGGCCAACCCCCTTTCTAATCGAGCACTTTGGCACTCAGGCTGCACTATACTCAGTGACAGCAAAGCAGGGACCCCTGGATGTCACTGCAAATGAAGGCTCCTCAGCTCACAGATGAGGAAAGTGAAGTCCCAGCCTTCACCTCAGAGAAGATGCTGACCTGATGAAGACTTTCAATGGTGGCTCAGTGAGGCCTCTTCATTCCGGAGTCCGCTGTAGGTGTGACGCTTCATTTTCCTCACTCGGGCAAACCCACTGCCATGAGGGAGTGATAGAGATAGGAATGGCTCAGGCTGGCCTGGCACAGATTGGCTTTAGGCAGTCTCATGGGTTTCCACACTCAGGTCCATGCTTGGTGTTTTGCTCTTCTGGTCCTGAGATGCCTAATAATTTGTTTCTCTGGATTTATATTTTCCAAGTGATGTCCAGTGGGACAAGGGAGTAGGGTCATGAGCAGAGACCGATGAGAGCAGTATGCAAATCCTGGCCTTGCCATTTACTTATAGCATTAGAGAAGGGTCATGGGCAAGGAATATTCTAGTGGGCTCATGGCATGTGGCATTCAGTCATACTCATAACAAGTGTTATGGTCTGAATGTTTGTGTCCCCTCAAAACTTTTATGTTGAAATCTAATCCCTAATAGGTAGGTGACACATAAGTGACACTATATTTATAAAAGAAGTCAAAAGGTGTTCATTTGCCCCTTCACCATGTTAGGTAACTTGAAAAAGGCACAATTTATGAACCATGAACTAGACCCTTGCCAGATTCTGAGTCTGCTGGAATTAACCTCGGACTTCCACGCTCCAGAATGTGAGCAATACATTTCTGTTGTTTCTAAGCTGCCTGACCCATGAGATTTTGTTACAGCTGCCTGAAGACACTAAGAACAAATATGAGGCAAGGGTGGAGTAAGCACACAAGGACATGAATAGCTCAGAAAAGCTATGCCTTCACTTAGAACCAGATTTCTTTCTTTTTGTCTGTCTGTCTGTCTTTCTGTCTTTCTTTCTTTTTCTTTTTTGTATTTTAGTACAGGGTCTACAGGGTCTCACTATGTAGATTGGACTCGTAGTGATCCACCTGTGTTCAGCATCCCAAGAGGTGGGATTAGAGGAGCGCACCACCACACCCACTCTCACTTGCTGTCTCAGCGTGCCCCGGGGGCAGGGCCGACATGGACAAGGGGGATAGAACCCTGGCCACTGCATCTGCCTAAGGAGGGGCTTTAATCCACTGAGCTATTTAGCAAGCCTCCAGATTTGTTTCTGTTGCATGAAACTAAGCAAAACAATGGTATCCAAGAGAGGACAACTGAGGAAAGCTAACACACCGTTTCTTATTGCAGTTGTTTACCTATGCTGCTTTTACTCTTCAGTCCTTCTTCCTTATCAGTCAGCTAAAGACAGAGTATTGATAGAGTGTGCATTTGCCAAATAGGATAAAGAGCTGGGCTATTTTTGTGCAGTATTTCCTCTGTCCTCGAAAGAACAAAACATGTACGCATGCACCAAAAAATAGAAGTAGGACAATTTGGTAATAACACATACTAGTAAGTGCTCTTACATTTGCATTTAAACTGGCACCACATAGTGTAAAAGGGAATGGCAACGTTAATGCTGATTATTTAAGATGTAATTTTTCTGACAACATCATGGAGCTATAGCTTGTAGAGTACATGGTTACATAATTGTATGGGGTTTCTGCAGGTTGTGTAGAGGTACTTCAGCAGGAAAAAAAATTGAAATTTAAATTTTAACACTTAGACTATTAAATAATACAATACAAAAATCTCTGTAAAAAAACAAGGGAGAATGACACCATGAAAGAAAATGAAAAGTCTATTTTAGGTCTACCATGGTATATTTCTTTCCATATAGTACTGCTATCAATTTCGTATGCATTGGGTCCAGCAGGCTAAATGGCTGGCTCCAGACCTAAGAAAAGAAGCATTCTGCAGTCCTCAAAATGCAACCTCAGGTTTTGTGTTCAGTGGCCTGAGTACAGTGATAAGCTCTTGAGGTAAACCTAAGGCCTATAAGAGTACACTAGTCAGAAAAAGAATAATAAAGTCAAGGGCTTAAGCACAGGGTTAACATTCTGTTTTTAGAGTAAAAATATTTTACGGAGCTGTTACATGTGAAAAGCTATTCTAGGGAATAGCTCAGAGCTGAGAGATTTTAAATACATGTATTTCCCCCTATAGCTTCAAAGTAAATGAAGTAAGACCGACACTGAATATTTGGATTTGGGCTATGGAGTCTAACAAAATTGTGACTGGAAGAGTTGTAACTGACCTTCACATCAATACATTTTCTACTAGAGGAGTAGAAATATAATGCGGAAATTATGAAGACCATGAACCCAGATTGATTTAGTTTTCCGTATTTACTGCACACAAGCAACATTTAAGGGCACAACTAAAAATTAAAACAGGTAGAACAAGATGATGACAGAAAAAGCCACTAATCATTTCCCTGTAGGCACAACAATTTCAGGAGCTATTCTTCTTTGAAAATACCTTCAAGACAGCTCAGAAAACAACAGGAGACACTGCAGTACTTGTTTTTAGTACACCAATAATAAAGACACTGAAAAGAAGGCAGGTAGCAAAGAGTTGACAGCATCAGCATCACCTTCCTTCCTTTAAGTTCATGCACTACAGCATGGAGGGAGATGCTTCCTACTTGGTGGAGAAAGAAGGGACTAAGCCCAATCCTTAGACTTGGAACTCAATACCAGGCTTCCATAGTGAAACCAATTACCTAGAGGAATCTCACGATCTCCAGCCCTAAGTAAGTGCCATGGGCAGTGGGCCTGTAGATCCACTATAGCACGAGATCAAGACCTATGGCCCCAGCTGGACATACTTGTATTTTGACAGCCTCAGCTCTGGCTGGTCACAGAGGTTGCAGGCCATGAGACTACTGCAGTATTAATCAGATCATAGCAGCATGGTTCTTTGAAGTGCCCTAGTGCATCGCTGGTATCTGTGGGCCTTGGGTGCCAAGTAGGGCATAGCATGTGGCCATATGTTTGCCCATACCCAGGTGTCACTTTTACAACCACAGGCTATACAACATATAATTGTTCAGGCTGCTTAAGAGAAGAGGATGGGAAGCATTTGTCAGTGAGTCCCAAGGGCAGCCAAAATTCCACAGTAGCTGGTCATGGTTCAGTGACTGTGGAGAAGCCATCTGGGTTGCCATAACCCCAGCTAGAGGCTTGCTTGGATGGACTTCCCTTGGCAGATTCTCCCAAGTCTGGAATGTGTACACCATGTGTGGACTTGGGGCACACATGGGCCTGCAGAACTCTCTAAGGCAGACATATTGACAAGACATCAACCACAGATTGGCAACAAAGGGAGAAGGAAGAGAGAGGGGCAGAAAGGAGTATAAAAAGGAATTAAGTTGTCTAATGTACATGTACCAACTTCCCACAATGAATATAATTGTTATGTACTGAACACATATACTGATAAAAATAAAAATTAAAAAATAAATGAAATTTTAAAATAATTTTTTTTCATTTTTGTATTTAGTACAGGGTCTGACTACACAGCTCAGACTTGTAATGATCCTCCTGTCTTAGCCTCCCAAATTCTGGGATTACAAGCATGTGCCACCATAACTGGTTTCAGTAGCCAACATGGTGTGGGGTGCACAGGGCATGTGGTACCAGGCATTGAACTTTGCACTTGCTAGGCATGCTGTTAGGCTCCTGATCTATCTCCCCAGACCTTAAAATAAATTTAAAAAGAAAACTAGTGCTGAAAGAGTGACAGTGGCTATGGGATTGTAGAATATTAGCAGGCTAATTAGCAGAACTGGAAAAAAACCCTCAAAACTATATTATGAAGACTGGAATAAAGATCTGACCTCTACATGAATGTATTTTCCTGCCAAAAAGTATCAAAAATTTTCAGAAAATGATGATTTCACCCATTAGACAAAGTAAGATGCCAGGAAATGACCACACAGCAACCAATACATATGAATTCTCAGACAGAGAATTTAAAATTGCTGCCTTAAACAAAAATCGATGAGCTTCAAGAAAACACAGAAAAATAATCAAGTGCTTTATTGGAGAAACTTAACTAAGACAGAGATCAAAGTTCTAAAAATCAAGCAGAAATCTTTGAGCTGACGTGTATACTAAGCAACATGAAAACTGCAATAGAAGGCATCAACAGCAGAAAATCAAACAGAATGAAAAAATCAGTAAGTGCAAAGATGAGCTGTTTGAAGTCAGAGGAGAAAGAATAGTACAAGCAAAAATAAATGAAGCAAGCATGCAGAAACTTAGGGGCTATATTAAAAGAGCAAATACCTGGCCTACTAAGATACAGGACTAGAGGGCATCAAAGGCATAAAGTATTCATTCAAGAGAAAATAGCAGAAACTTTCCAAAACATAAAGATCTCAGTAGCTTGTTTTAATAAAATACTGCTTTATATAAGCTTCATGGTAACACAAAGTAATAAATTCATAGCAGACTACTAAAAGGAAAGGATATATGTGGAGATATATTAAGGGAAATAAATTAGATGCACACGTTCAAACATTGCATAGTTTCTCTTATATAAGAAATTTAAAAAATGAAAAGAAAAATAAAATATGACAGGAACTAGGGAGATTTTTTTCAAACGTGGGGGAAAGAGATGGAAGGGGAAGTAAATGGAGATGGGAGAAAAGAATTGAAGAAGAAAACAGAAATAGAATTTTTGCAGATGAGAAAGGGATAAGAAAGAGAAGCAGCAAGGAGGGACAGGAGGGGAAGCAAGTGAGGAAAGGACTGAGACGTGTGAGGCACATGGAATAATGTTTACACATGTGATTCTGATTTATTTCACTGATGAGTATGGTCTCTAGATGTATCCAGTTACCTACAAAAGCTTGGAGTTTATAGATGCTTAGAAAGAGAAAAGAAAGAAGAAGAGGAAAATATGTATACATACACCAAATAGTTAAGATGATTATACTACTAATTTCTATTGCTCATTGAAAGGAACAGTTAGTGCTCATATTGTTTGTTCAATTTTGCATGCCAGTACGTGGTACTCTGAGCAACTACTCTGAAGGAAACAATACACAATATAAAGACCATTGATAATTTCCCATCATCTTGTTTTGAAATTATGTATCATTTTTGATTTGTGTCTCTTAAAAAGTAAAATAAACAGGTACTAATGAGAAAAACCACTAGAGAAAAGAATCACTTCTCAATGAAAAAGAGTACAAGAGAGAGGAAAAAAAGCAAAGAACTACCAAAAATAGAAAACAAGTAACAAAATAGGGGTAGTAAGACCTTATCTACCTACAAAAACTGTAAGTAACTTGAAATACCTTAAATGTAAATTACTACTCAAATTAAATGAAATAGATGACCTGCTGAATGAAAAAAACCAAGACCCAGGTATATATTGTTTACAAGAAATTAACTTCAATTCTGAGAACATGCGTATCCTAAAAATGAAATAAGACATTTCATGCAAATGAACTACAGAAGCTCAGTAGTATCCATATTTATGCCAAAACAATAAAAGGCTCTAGCTGAAAGAAATAGAAAAATACAAAGGTCATTGTAAAACAATAAAGAGATCTACTCAAGAAGAGGAAATAATAAGTCTAAACGTGTATACACAAACTATTAGAGCATCCCAATATATAAGGCAAATTTGAATGGTATTAAAGGGAAATATAAACTCCAATACAATAATAACAGGGAACTTTAACACCCCATTTTCGAGTATGGATAGAACATAGAGAGAGATAGAAAAGTCGAGGGAAAAAACAGCAGAGTAAAAATTTTATCTAAACTCAAATAAATTATAAACTTAGGTGGAAGTTTGGAAACTATGAAGCTACTAGAAGAAAGAAAATGGCAAACACTTTACAATATCAGATTGGGCAAGAAAGTTTTGGAAAGTTTACAAGATCACAGGAAACAAATGAAAAATATACAAGTGAGACTAAATTAAATGTTTTCTACTCAGCAAAGGAAACACATAAGAGAATGGAAGAAAATATTTGCAAGCTATATATGTGACAAGGCCTTAGTATGTAGAATATATAAAGAACTCAGTAGCAGAAACACAAATAACAAGACTATAAAATGGGCTACAGACCTAAGTTGACTTTTTCATATAAGATATACAAATAGCAAAGAGATATGTTAAAAAATACTCAATATCATTAATCATCTTGGGATTGCAAATTAAAAACAAAATAAGACACAATCTCTTTGAAAGAAAAATGGGTTTTGTTATAAAAAAAAGTTAACGTGTTGCTAAGACTTTCAGCAAAATGGAACCTTCTCTGTTGTTTATGTTAATATAAATTATAGAGATATTTTGACAGGAAAGATAAAAATTTTTCCAAAAATTAAAAATAGAACTATCATGAGGTAGTTCTACCATAAAATCTATTATTTTTATTTCTAGGTATATATCCAAAGAAACGAAGTCAGCATGTTAGAGGCATTTACATCACCCAAGTTTTTTGCAAAATTATTTACATAGCAAAGAAATAGTAAAATACATATCCAACAACTGATGGAGATACATATATATTTATGTGATATATAATCATTCCTAAAATTTATTTGCAATTAGAAAAGACCTAGAATAGCAAAGACAATCCTGACCAACAAAGACAAGGCAGGAGGCATGACAATTCCTGGCTTGAAAATGTACTACACACCTACTGTGATAAAATCAGCATGGCATCAGCAAAAGAAAAAAAAAAAAAAGACCCGAGGATCAATGGAATAGATTAGAAGATGCAGAGCAACTACAAACAGATTCAGCCACATTATCTTTGACAAAGGGCCCAAACATGCTTACTGGAGTAAAGATAGCCTCTTCAAGAAATGGTAGTAGAAAAACTGGCTCTCTACATGATGAAAACTAAAAGTAGACACAGGTCTATCACCATGAACTAAACTAAAGTCAAAATGGATTAAAGATCTAAACATTAAAACAGAAATGCTAAATCTCCTGGAATAGAAAGTAGGAGGAACTCTTGAAGATATAGGGGTAGGCAAAAAGTTCATGAACAAAAATCAAATCCAAGGGAAATACTTGAAAGAATTAACAACCGGGACTGCCTGTTATTGAGAAGTTTTTTACATGTCAAAAGAAATTACCAACAGAATGAAAAGATAATCCACAAATTTGGAAAAAAATCTTAACTAATGAGCACTCAGACAAAGATCTTCTCTCTAGAATTTATAAAGAACTAAAAAACATTAGGGCTCCAAAATTTAAAGACTCAATCCAGAAATGGGCATCCAAAATGGACACACAATTCTCAGAGGACAACACAAGAAGTAAGTAAATACATGAAAAATGCTCCACATCATTAGGCATCCATGAAATGCAAATTAAAACATCACTGAGATACCATCTCACCCCATAAAGAATGGCTATCATAAAGAAATCAACCAACAAATGTTGGAGAGGCTGTGGGGGGAAAGGAACCCTTTTCCACTACTTGTGGGAATGTAGACTCGTACAGTCATGGAAATCAGTGTGGAGACTCTTTAAAAAGCTAGAACTAGAAATCCCATTCACTCCAGCTATCCCCCTAGAGGGAATTTTCGCAAAAGTACTTAAAACATAATATAATAGTGATATATGTGCACCTATGTTTATAGCAACACAATTTATTATAGTCAAATCTTGGAAGCAATGAAAATGCCTGTCACCTGAGGAATGGATGAAAAAGATAGGGCATTTTTATACAATGGAGTATCACTCAGCCATAAAGAATGATAAACTCAAAGCCTTCATATATAAGTGGATGTAACTTGAAGACATACTCATAAGTGAAATAAGCCAGACCCACATGTGTAAATATTGTATAGTTTCCCTAGTGTAAGAACTTGAAAGAAGAAATAAAAACTGAAAGGTATAACACAATTAAATGGAAAGCAAGAACTTAAAGATTAAACAATGAAGAGAGGGAAAGGAGAAAATTTAGGAAACATGGTAGGGGCAAAACCATATATTTAATTACACAAGATGGTTAATGCAATGATCCTGAGAATATCCATCAGGTTTTTGAAACTAGCAGTTAACTGATAGGATTCTCACCCTGACTAACTATAGATGCTGATACCTGAGATCTAAGCAACTGCACCGAGGCTAGCAATGTGTAATGCTAGGGCCATGCTTGGAATGCCTTTCATTGTGTTCTTCTAAATG
>NW_004524596.1:2646194-2647014 GCF_000260255.1 Octodon degus | reverse complement strand
TCCTACTATCCTCTTTTGAAACTGTCTCATTGCTACTTTTTTCCTCTCAGTAAAATTAATTTAAAAATTACAATATGTATTAGAACATAATTTAGTCAATACAACAATGAAAACCTATTAATATAGCATGTAGATGGAAATAGAGGTCACTGTATTATGTGAAGTAAGATGGACATGGGAAGACAAACACTGCACAATCTCAGTCACAGTTGGAAACAGTGGACTTCACAGGACATGAAAGAAGAATGGTGTCTACCAAGGCTAAGCAGAGTGTGGAGGAGACAGTGATAGGCAATGTTTTATCAACAGGTACTAATTCAGGTAGAAAGAGAAATTAACTTAGGTGCACCCTTGCACGCTAGGGAGAACATAGATAGCTATAAAGTTCTGTGTTATTTCAAAAAAGATGAGAAGAAAAGCTAGTGAATATTTTCCCTACAAAGAAATAATAAATGCTTGAGGAGATAGATATCCTCACCCTAACTTGAGCACTGTGTAGTATACACCTGTAAGGAAGCATCGCATGGTAACTCAAGGATGTACAATCTTTATGTATCAGTCACATGAAATAATAAATTAAAAAGAAAGAGGAAAATATAAAAGCAATAATATATCTAGATTGGGCACAAATATTCATCCAAAATTTACCTTTTAATTGCATGAAAATACCAGTAAAATGAAGCAAGACATAGTAGAGGTATAAGTTTAAAACCATAAATTGCTTCTTAGGCAAGATCTACAATGATATACATACTAGAATTTAAAAATAACAAAATCACTTACTAGACTAGCAGAGCAAAGAGTTTTCTCAGAAGTCATT
>NW_004524596.1:2635754-2643509 GCF_000260255.1 Octodon degus | reverse complement strand
AAATATCAACTAAATTTACAAGTTCATTTACTCTTGCCTTAGGAATCCTACTTCAGGAAATTTACTCATAAGAACATCTGAATCTATTTGAAGCAATATATGAACAAGATAAAGATTTTAGAGGCTTTTTCTAAAAATCACCATTTTAATCACCCAAATGCACATCTATGATGATATAATTAAATAGAGGTGGCCTAGCTCTGTTATGGAATACTACGCTAGTGAAAAAACAATTAGCAGACTAGTTTATCAGTGCTATATAGCAAACCACCTGAACCTTACTGACAAAAAATAGATGCTGTATTAGGCTAACATCATCTCTGGACCAAACCTTCAGAAAGGACAGAGTAGGGAGAGTAAATTCATGCTCTTCTAGGCATGCAGTCCCAACTTGAAAGCCTGGGAGGCTAAATGGGTGTCAGCTCCGCTCCTGTAGGCTGAATTCATGGGATGCCTTGTTTTTCTCATATCTGCTGCTTGATTCTGCCTTTCAGGACCTTACCTGAGACCTACTATATGCACTAGGCTTGTGTTTGTGGTTGCTTGCGTTACCTTTCAGGATGGTAACTGGGTTCCAAGTGCAGTAGCCTAAAAAACACAGCCAAGAAGTTGCATCTCCTTTTTGATGTCATTTCTTTACATAGTGTCACTTCCTCTATGGTGACAAGATTTAAAGGGAGAGAAAATGGATAAGAACAGTGTCAATAATGCATCTGCAAAAGCAGGTGAGTTGGGAAGTATTGTTGCTGACAATTATGGGCAATATAATCTATTCCCACTACAGAGGAAGTGAGCAGTTACAATATAGAAGGGAACACTTTATGAAGCTGAAAGAGAAAATAGGAAAACAGAATACATTTGTGTGCATGCCTAGATATCTCCTCAATTAAGTTAATTGTATACATGTTTATCTTTATGTGTTCTAAGTATTTGCTTATATACTCCTATACTAATATCCTTAAGCAATGGATATGCTTTTAGCTGAAAGAAAAATCACTTTTCAATATTTAAAATACTTAGAAATAGAGAATCATCTTATGTACACTATATTTTGATATGGAGGTCAGTATATGATTTCTGTTCTTACTCGCTGCATTTAATTTCCAACTGTGAAGGTTAATGCATCAGTTGACTTTTGAATATTTAGTTATCTCTCTTGCTTCCTCTCCTTTTGTCCTATTTAATAAGTAATATTTATTTAGTGCTATCTTGAATCCTGCTTTCTGCTGCGCTCAGTACATCATACATTTAGTCCTTACATCATGGGGATAGAAAAGCTATTTTACCAGTTTTACAAAAGAGCTTGTAAAATATAAAAACATACACATTGTATGTAGTAGAGACAGCGTTTGTCAAAGTTTGGTTGGCTCCTACATTTTAAGATCTCCTGTCCCATTACAACTAGAGGTTAGTGTTCATTTGGAAAACCTGTTAATACAGTGCAACAGCATAGAAGTGGCGATAAATCTAAAGACCATGTGAGCCAACCTTCTCCATTGCAGAAAAGGATATTAAGGTAGGAGGAAAAAAGTTTCAAGCAAACTCCACACAGCTTCTAAGAGTAGCACTGAGGTTTACTGACACCTGCGGCTGGCAGTGTGCTTCTTACCACAACAAATGCCCTCTATAAACTCCAAGAATTTGCTGGTCACCGAATAACCCTGCCAAGCTGCCTATGACAGATTGTGTTAAACTCCTGTCCATTTGAAGTGGATCAGAGTGTAGCTGCAGCAGCCCGCACATGGGGAACCATTCAGCATCACAGAAGGACAGAAATGGCCCACTTGATGGGACTATAAAGAGTCTTTTTTTATTTATTTATCACTTTTTTCCATAATTTTATTGAGAAACAAATAGCAATGAGACAGTTTCATACCAAATTGGTAGGACAGTTTCAATAATTAACACATTGTATACATTCTTCCTAGTGGTTAATTGCTGTACAAGATGTGGACATGATATCCTATTTACAAACACTATTAGAACAAATCCCTCTATTCATTAAGAGAATGCAACTATATATCTATCCTAACCACTTTGAATATACAGATACAAAATGGACATTCATTTGTATCCCCTTTTTTTGTTAAGTTCTGTTATTTGAATATTATAGGTGTGTTAACTCAGCAAAATATTCTAAAAGAGTCCAGTAGTCTATAATAGTATTGGGTCTTCCTCTTGACTGGCAATGTCAGAAATTGTTGACCTGAGTACCCTACAGCTCAACATAACAGCATGACCTTACTTCTTATACTTCATTTTTATACTTTTCTGTTGGATGGTTAAGACCAAGGTAAAGCAGGACCTATGCAACAAGAGTTGTAGCTTTTGGGTCTGATAAGGTCAGTGAAATCCCCTCAGGATTTATTCTGAGATCCTGTACCTCAGATTGTAGAACCTTTGTCAGTGCAGCCATGTGGATGAGTCACGGCCATTGCTTGGCCAATGTGCTCTCTGTGAAAGCCTGAGAGAGTGTTTTCTCTCCATGTGACTCTCCTTAGGCATACTCTACATCATCGATCACTTTCCTCTTTGGCCCCATAATCTCCTTGATCAAAAAATTTAGGACACTATCAAGTTACATGACTTACAGTACAAGTTCTCATATGTCCTGAGTCTTAATTGACCTTGGAAGACTAAGGCCAAAATATTGGCAGCCCTCCTGGTATTTTTACACAATGGAGTATTACTCAGCTATAAAGAATGATAAACTCAAAGCCTTTATATTGAAGTGGATGCCACTTGAACATATACTCATAAGTGAAATAAACCAGACATACATGTGTAAATATCATATAGTTTCCCTAGTATAAGAACTCAAAAGAAGAAATACAAATAGAAAGGTATAATACAAGTAAGAGGAAATCAGGAACATGAGGACTAACTAATTAAGAGAGGGAAAGGAGAAGAGCTAGGAAACATGACAGTGACAAGCCATACAGTTATATGTACAAGTTGGGCAAGGCAATGATCCTGAGAATCTCCAGAAGATTTTTGAATCTAGCAGTTAATTGGAAAGATTCTCATCCTGACTAACTATATATACTGATGCCTGTGAACTAAGCAACTGCACTGAAGATGGTAATCTGTAATAGTAGTTTCATGCTTGTAGTGCCTGTCATTCTGGTCTTCTGAATACGAGCTGCTTGTATGATATGCCAGTTCCTGCTGTGTTGTCTCTCCGGTAGATGATCGTTCCAAAAGAAGGGGGTGCTGAATGAAGGCAACAGACAGGAAAAAGGATGTTGTGGGACTGTCCTGCTTCAAGGTTGTATATGGTTAGATTTTTGGACTTATGTGTAAACATAAGAATTATATAATTTGTTATGCCTATTTTTTAAATATGTTCTAATTTTTAAATGTTTTTTCATCATATTCTGTAGGGTCTTAAAGTTCAGCATATCAATACTTGATGAAAAATACTTGTTGCATACTATTCTTAAGATGTTTGATATGCAGACAGATAGTGAGGTTAAGTTTAGCAGCCTAGGTTGTATGTTAATAACAATAAGCTTGTCTTCTGGAGGGTTAACAACTTAAGTTTGCAGACCTAAATTAGAGAAAAAGTCTTAACTATGCTAATGTATTTAAAAAACATCCATCCATTATAGACAATACAGGTGGCGACCCCTGATGACAATCCTGAAATGTGAATGGTCTCCAGCGTGGGAATGGTTCTCATTTAAGCAGATGAAGGGCACATCCAGGGAAAGGCATTTCAGTGGCTCCTCCCATCTGAAGGTCTCAAGTAGAACATCATCAAAAGCCTCTGTGCCTGAACTTGGGCTCCAGGTCCTGCCCACTGGCACACTCACCCTATGGTGTGAAGGAGAGTAGAGTCCTCCAGAGCCACTTCCTTCGTGGACAGCACGTGTTCCTTCGCACATAGAGCAAGGACCTATGGAGCATCTTCTCTGTGCTCCCACACTTCTCTGGTTCAGCATGTGTGCTGGCCCAGTCGCTGACAGCCACTGGCACCACACTGTGACTATCCTAACTTCCACATTAGTGCCAACTTTGAAGTTCAACTACATTAAACTCCCTCAGGTCTTCAATCAAAAATGTGTGCATGCGTTTTAATGCTCTATGTTTCTGTATACTAATCACTGCCGTTTCTGAGACAAAATGGGGAGAGGATTTCCAAACCTCAACTTATTCAAATCCCTTTAACTAAATATTAATTCCACCTATAATTAAAGCCTGTGTTAGGGATGTATTTAGGGTCATCTGGAGAGGCAACAGGAACTGGCTGAATCTCGCCAGAAGTCCTAAACCTGTGAGTTTATAAATATGCCCCCTTCAAGGATATTCAAAGCTAATCCTGAGGTTAAAAGGTTCAAAACCTGGCAGATCTGTGCAAAGCATTAAAAGATCCTTGTAAGTTATGTGTCCAATAAAATATTATGCAGCATTCCTACCATCCAAGCATTGAAACATGATGATATTTGATTCTCTCTATGTGTATCAGGCAGCATAAATTCACACATACACACACACACACACACACACACACACACACACCAGAACCTCCTGCCTGAACTAATATAAGAAATACCCAGGTTTCTTTGCAATCTTTCTGAGCTTTGATACTCCCCTAGGCAGTTCCAACTTACAGAATTTTATTTTTTTTTTTGTTTAGCATTTTTTTTTCTTTTGAGACAGGGTCTTGCTATGTAATTTTGGCTGGCCTTGAACTCACTATGTAGCCCAGGCTGGCATTGAACTCCCAGTGATCTTCCTGTCCTTTCCTCCGAAGTTCAGAAATGACAGGGCTCCACCACCATGCCTGACCTAGATTTTTAATGTTTTGATATTTTTGCAAAACAACAAGGTCCATAAAGTCTTTTCTAGTATGCATCATTCTAATAAAGCATTATAAACATATATACATACATATATGGACATATACATACACATGTCTTTTTAAAACTAAAGCAACTTAATTAAACCAAAAATCTTCATACAATAGCATGTATAAACTTAAAACATAAGATTCAGTGGACCTCAGCACATGGAAAATTTTTTTATAAGCACAGCTACATCAAAGCTAGGTCATTTCTAATATCCCATATCCAAACACTCTACCTGCCAGTCTCCATCTCCCAGCTCTTTCCTCCTAAACCTGCATAAACACTGATCTATTCTTATACCCTTTCTTATTCTTTTCTCTCCAAATAGACCATTCTCACAACAGTAATAAATACCTTAACATATCCAAAGAAGTGTAAATCCTGTGACATGAGCTCTTAGGGACAAATTAAAGTGAAATTAGAGACAAACAATAAGAAGATACCTAGAATCTAATTACTATCTTTTATCTTTCTCTTTTTGTCTCTCTCCTCTTTCCTATTAAATTTTTTACATAAGAGTAACTGTATAAGCATTTGTGTCTGATTTACTTCACTTAACATTATAGTATTAAGGTGCTTCTGTTTTCCTATAAATGCCTCAGATTTATCTTAACACTAGAGTAGTACTCCATTGTACCTAGGTATCACATTCTTTTTTCTTTTTTGTATTTTAGGGAAGGGTCTACAGGGTGTTCAGGGTCTACCACTAGATCGGACTCATAGTGATCTGCCTGTTTACAGCCTACCAAGAGCTAGGATTACAGGCACATGTCACCACACCCAGTCTCATTTACTGTCTCAGCATGCCCCAGGGGCAGGGCTGGCCTGGGGATTGATTGTGATAGTGGCATAAGATATTATAATGTTAATAAATAAGAACAAGAACTTAAGGAGCTAGGGCTTGTACATCAGTGGTACAGTACTAGACTACCACAGATGAGAAAGGCCTGCATTTGATCCCTAGAAAGAAGAAAATCTAAAGAAGAAAATAAAAAATCCAATGCCATGGAAGATTGAGGCAGGAGGATTACACATTCAAGGCCAACTAGGCAAAATTGCAACTTAGTGCTGCAGCTCTATGAGACCCTGTTTCAAAACAAAAACCAAAAGCAGGCTGTGGATGTGAAGGTATGGCTCAGTGCACAGGCTCTAGGTTCAATATCCAATAGCACCAAAAACAAACAAACAAACAAAAACAAAAGAGAAAAGAGAAGAGGAAGGGGATTTTCTCATCCAAGTCTCTGTAGAAATACGAAATTCCATATCTGACCCAGCAGTCTCTATAGAAACACTTCTATCTCAGGAGCCACAATAAAAACCTAAAAAGAAAAGCCTTCTTCTCTTCACTGAGTTTAAGATGCCCAAATCCAACTATAAACCTGATATCCCACTTAATTCCCTGCAGATATTTAATAAGCCTATCATGTTCAACAAGCCCCAGATTCCTGAACTTGTTATAACCTGTTCTATTTTTTTTTTTTTTTTTTTGTTAAGAAAGCATTTCTCCATGTCCCAGGAAGGGCTCAGACCCACTAGGGAGTCCAAATTGGCCTCAAACTCATTATCCTTTATTATGGCTTGTGTCTAGAAGTCCCCCCAAAGCCTCATGCAGTCATGGGGTGGCCTTCTAGAATTTCTGATTGATATGTGGTCCAATGCTGGAATCATGGGTCTGAGTGCTACATTCATGCAAGTTGTATGACCTGCATAAAATAAGGGAGGGAAAGACGCTTGCCCTTTCTGGCTCCTCCCTTTCTGCTCTTGCTGCTTTTGCTACTTTCCACTGCCATGAATGGCTGCCCTCTGCCATGTGCCACTCTGCATTGCCGCCTGCTGAGTATGGACAGAAACCTCCACAAACTGAGCTAAATAAACCTTTTCTTTTTTAATTTTTGGTGTCAGATATTTTGTCCCAGCAACAAAAGAGAAGTAAACAAGCTGTCCTCCTCCTTCAACCTCCTACAGCTGTTGCAATTACAGGTTTGTTTGTACCACCATGCTTGGCTCTGATCCATCCTTAAAATTTCATGTCCTGATACCTATCAGCAAATTCACCAAATTGGTCCAAACTAAATCTAGGACTTATCCTTTCTTCTTTCTTTCTATTCTACATTTAATTCTGTGGCCAATCTTGCTTTTTTTATAAGCTAAACCTACCCCAAATCTGGTCAGTTGGCACTTCTACTACCATGACTTACCTGTACTCATGCACTGACCTTTCATCCTGTTTCCAGTTTGCACGTTTTCCTCCTTACAGTCCTTTCTTTATACAGAAGCGGGGAGCTCTTTTAACAATGCAAATCAGATTGTTGCTTGCCTGCTCCAAACATCTCTGGTCTTCTCATCATAGTCAAAACACGTTATAAATTCCTTCTACTGGCTTGCGCTGTGCTTGAGGATCAGGCCCATGTAAGTCTACACCTAATGCTCTACTCCGATTTGCTCACTTGACTAACCACGCTGGCAGCCTTGTTGGCTTCAAGGACCCGCCTCTGCTGCTCCTTTCTGCCAGGGATGTTTGTTCCAACACTCAGGTCTCTTACTTCATTCAGGTCTGTAGTCACAAAGCTGTTTTCTCAGAGTTAAATACTCATTAATCAAAAATAGCATTAAATATGTGTTTGTTCCATGTCCTACCCATTAGAATGCAAATTTCATTTGCGACTAAAACACGTCTGTCTTGTTTGTCTTGCATCTTGTCCCTTAGCACAAGGTAGAACCTTAGAAAAAGTTACTTAGTGAATGAACCAGTGAATATTGGTTACCAAAGTGGCATTTGTGGGGCACTTAGTAAGGGCTATAAACTATTCTAGATGTCCTGCACAAATGTATTACCATCTCTAATAATCCAGAGTGCTGATGTCCTAGTTAGTCTGTGTCACCATAGTACAAATACCATGGACTG
>NW_004524596.1:2610367-2635104 GCF_000260255.1 Octodon degus | reverse complement strand
CTACATTCTGTAGGCCAAGTCAAGGACTTTGGTAGGGAATTAGTATAATTCTGACTTAAATTTAAAAACTACAGAAGTAGTATGGTGTGCTATAATACAGAACAGGGTAAGAACTGATACTTCAGTCCAAAAACAAATACTGCAGGCAGCAGATAAACATAAGAGCTCTTTTCTCAGAGCAGGTTATTAACATTCCCCAAGCTTGTATTCTGTTATATAAAACAAAGACAGCTCTGTTTGGAAGCAGTGTGGAGAACAATAGGGTCCAGAAGGCTGAGTTAAGCCTTAAAACTGGCACATGTTACATGAAATCCTTTCGATGTGAATGTACCTTAGGGAAGGAAAAATGTTTCCTATGACAAAATCAAGAAGGAAAAGAGTCTGCCTGTTACTACATTGATAAAAATCACATATCCCAAGGGGAAAAAAATTCATCAGTCAGCAAGGAGGAAAAGCAAAGGGAATACATGACTTATCAGCAGGCCTCCGCCACTGAGTGGGGAACGAAGAGTCCTAACAAGACAAAATCAGGCAGACATGCTCTATTCTCCTCATTGTCATGATAAGTCTCTCAGACCATCAGAGCCTGCTACTGTTAAACACAGGTTGTATCAGTCTGCCTCGCTCACTCTAATTCCACACCCAGAGGCAACCTTCAGGATAATCTGGCTTCCCGGGGTACTTCTACACAAAGAAAGAATGTTCGGGTGTGCTGGGAAGTTACTTTTCTCTATATAAATTGCAGCGTTGGCATTCTGAATGCCATCTTTCATTTCCTGTGGATTTAGTTGATATAACCCAACATGTGTAAGTCCAGAACAACCCTGGACACTGTCGCTATCTGTTTTCTGATTCTATGAGAGTGAGAGGTCAACCCTAGGACTGTGATAAACTTAGTAGGTGTAGCTCCTCCAGGACAACTTGGAAACTAGCCAGCCATGCACATTGTTTTTTAGGGTACCTACTACTTACTTCAAAAGAGTTTTGGGATTTATGGAAATGATGTTTTCAAAAGTTTTTAGAAAATTCTAAAGTTATTTATAACAATACTAACTGTATGCTATGTACCTTCCCCATCTGGGTATTTGGGATTGTTTCTGAATATGAGTAAAACTCCTAGCCTAGTACTAATGTATATGAGCCTGACTAAGAATATTACAATTACAGAGATATTTTCAGATACTAAAAAAATCCATGTTTCCCTTTTAAACATTTTTCTTCCAGAATGCAAATTCTGGGTATCCCTTGTAGGAATCAATATTTCAAAGTCAAAACTCTGGAACCATAAATGAGTACTTTGATACAGATCTAGATGGAATAAATGTATAGATTGTCTTAGTTACCTGGCACTCAAAATGAAGGAAGGAAAGGTTTATTTAGCTTACAGTTACTGGAGGGTTCAGTCCACATTCTGCCTGCTCCAGGGCAAAGGATAGCCGTTCATACATCAGAAAACAATGAAGAGCAGAGGAGGAGCAGCAGCTGTGGCATCCATCAAGCCTCTCTCTTCCTTCTATGCTGACTGCAAAGACCAGTGTTCCACCATGAAGATCGTAGCTCCTCCGAAGTAGTGCAGCTGTGAAGATCAAGCTCCTCCAAATACTGGGACTTCACCATGGAAGTGGAACAGGGCTGGGAGCCACACTTGCTCGGAACTGCCAGAGCTGATTCAGCCAAGTTGACACAATGTATCAACTGACACATAGATATAGATATAGATATGTAGATATAGATATAGATACAGATATAGATATAGATGTGATATAAATATAAACATAGGTACACATAGATATGCCAAGAAAAAGACCTAGATATACAATTTGTAGAGCACCATGCAAAATAAAAATTATAGAATCTTTTGTTCAAAATGCAAAGCAAAGTGTTATAATGTGTAGCATAATATACACAGTTGTTCCTTTCTTCCATAGTTTGTACTGATTCATGATGGTGTTTTTCATTTGCTATTTAATGTCCCAATTTAAGCACATTCTATTGGCACTGTCTATGTGCACCTTATTGGTGAGAAAGAAATGGCAGGGGAAAAAAGAACCATTTTTCCTTTTATGTCGACATTTTTCACTGTAAGTGGCTGGTTAATAAGAGTGGTACAGTGAGGACGAATGAAGATGACAGGGCTTACTGGTCATTTGTGTTTGTTGATATTGACTCCTTTCTGCTTTGGAATAAAGCTCTGGTTTAAGCAGAAATCGTGGTGTCTTGGGGCTATCAGCCTGTCACACAGTCACTTGTAAACATAATGCGTGTGTTTTATGTTTGCTGAGAGGCTCCCAGAATTCTCCCACATCTTGTCCACTAGAATTGTGCACTCCAGGAGCGATATCAGTGTTCTGGGCTGATGCAACAGGAAGCAGGGTCTCTCCTCTGCTGATATGTTCACTCAATTTTTTTTCACAATTGACACATATATTTTTAATAGAAATCTTCCTCTTTTTTATGCCTACATTAGAAAGACATGGAAATGCTTGCAAGCATAGTAAAAGAGTTTCTCTAGTTTGGTACTCTACAATCTCAAAGTACAAATAGTTTATGTGGCACCTCATTCAATGTGTGCTGTTTCTGTAGGATTTAGAGCAAGATCTAGATTTCTACATCTTTCACAAAGTCCAGTGTTCCTGATTCACAAATCCCAGTACTAACACTTTAGTTATTGTGCTCTGAGAAGGTCTGAGTGGATCACATGGCCTTAAATAAAAAAGAAAGTGACACAAAAAAACCATGCACTTTCAGTTGCTTGAAGATTTAAACAAAAATGCAAAGAACTTTGACTATAAGCAGGATTTTTTTTTTAGGTGAAAATGCCTGTTCTAATTGGGGAACATCACAGTGAAAAACCACATAATTTGAAAAAAAATTTATTGAAAGCCATAGACCATTTTGAAATTGTGCCCAGTGATACAAAGTTTTTTATATTTTATAAACTAATTTAATTGGTATGCCCTACTCAAATATAGTGTTTATCTAGTTTATTTTAATTCTTTAATTAATTTTATTAAGAAGCAAATAGCAATTAGACAGTTTCAAAACTGATTAGTAGAACAGTAACAATAATTAATACATTACATATTGTTGTCTTCATAGTGGTTATTCATAGTGCAAGATGCAGACATGATATCCTGTCCAATCACTATTAGTACAAATCTTCCTTCTCATTGAATTAAGGGAAAGTAGCTGTATATCTATCCTAACTATTTTGTATATACAGATACAAAATGGTCCTTCATTTATATGCCCTTTTTTCTTTAGTTTTGTCAGAGATGGGTATTCCATTGCCATTCAAATATTGTAGGTGTGTGAATCCAGCAAAATAATCCAATGTAGTCCAGTAGTCCATAATAGTAGTGGGTTATCTGCAGGACTGGCAGTGTCAGTAGTTGTTGACTTGTCGAAATGATTAAGAATAAAGATTATCTGAAATATTAAAAGAGCATTTGCAAGATGATAACCCAAGTGGGCTGGTTCTGGCACTGATGCCTTGAGCAGCCAGGCCTGAAGCACTCTACTTTAAGACAAGTAAGTAAGCTTTCCTAGCAGCCCTGGGAGACCTACGCCACAATTATCTCCCATTTCAGAGTGAGAAAAGAAACTTAGAACAAAGGATAAGTAGTTTATTTATGTGCTAAATATTGCTAATAAGTGGTAGAGCAGCTATGTGAGCCCCAGCTTTTAGACTCAAGAAACCATATTCTTAACCACTACACACAGCTGTTTTCCTTCAAGGTATTGATTTTTAATTCAATCCCAAGTTTTCTTGGCTCCTCTTCATTCTTTACTTTCTAAAAATCTTTAAAAGATAACTCACGTTCATTCATCATAAAAAAATCTGCAGCTCTTGCAGGCATTCGTTGTAATTGACTGGCCCGTATGCTGGACGCTATAATGAATAATGGTAGCAGTTATTGCGAAGTGCCTTCTGTGGCCTGGCCATCTGATGAGGTGCGTGTAGCTATTATCCGTGCCATAGAGAAAAACACAGAAGTTTAGAGGAAATAATGTGGGTCAGACTCAGAAAACAAATGATAGAGTTAAAATAAGTGATTTAGCTTTAGACAACTATACACTAGTATCCACACACTTGCAGGCTTTATATTAGAACCTCAAATTTCCATTTTCAAGGTACCAAAAAATAAGCGATTGAGCCTAGAGCTACATAGACATAGGTTACTTCTGCCATGTCACTGTTCAGTCTCACCAGTTGAAATGAGAAGTATAATTCCATTGCAAACATAGAGCTTGACATTCAAATTGTATCTCAGTGCAAATTCATTTTCATTTAAGATGATCTTCTTCTTTGTGAAGAATGGATTTATCCTAGCATGAAATGCCAAAAATATAAAGGAATCAGAAAGGATAGGATGCTGCCTTGTGGAAACTGCTATCTCTAGCTCATAACCTCTGTGCAAAATAAGGTAGTAATTGGATGAACTTTCTTAATTGAAGCTGATAAAAGAGACAGTGTTCAAGCCCTATTCTTTCTTCTAATGTTCATGGATATTACATGATTCCTTGTAGAACTTTGAGATTAAAAAAGGGCATAAAACTGCAACACTCTCAGATCACTGCCAAAAAGGGTTTCTATTCTGAAGCTGCCTGTAGAAAAGAAAAATCACTACAATAGTTCACATAATTAAACAACAAAAGCATAATCAGAAGGACCATCTCCAAAAATCTTACTAAATTAGGACATATAAGAAGAAGAAAGTGCAAAGAAGTAATTTTGGCTTAGGACATAAAATTAACTAAGGAGCTAAGGGACTGTAAAAGTATAAAAGCCTTGTGTAATGATGGAAGACTTTTTAATTCTTGGCAAATTTTCAAGGCACATAACTGAAAATTAGGACTGCATCTCCTAGCAGATTTTTAATTATAAAAGCATTTTATTCAAAGTAGCTGTTTTTTTTAAAGTTCTATTGTATATTCTGCAAGTAATTGAAGGTTCATTAAAAAATACTTGGTTCTTCTATTACTATTCACCTAAGGATCTCAAGTCATTACAGGCATTCTAGAAATAACTAAAGACCAAATTTCATTTAGAAATAAAAAGAAATGAAGGGATTCATGAGCACACTTGCTAGTGTGGGGAAAGAAAGTACTTTTACTCTATTCTCTATCTCATTTATTGGAACTCAGAGCTCACCTATTTTCTGTTTCTTAAACACGAGCTCTGTTACTTTGGGTCCCCGAAAAAGCAGAGGTAAAGACAAAGGCTGAAGTGAAATAATTTAGGGTGAAAGTCTGATAAAGTGTCATGACTCATAAATAGGGAACCAGAAACACAAGCAAGGAGAGGAATACAAGAATGCATTATGGATTTGGTCACAGCTATTCTGAAAGAAGTGGTGCTTTAACTGGAAGGATCACACAATAAGACCTGAAATATATCTCAGGACAAGTGTTAACAAAAGAGTAAGGGTGATATTTATCTATTGGCATATATTATTTGGTAAAAGGATCACCTTCTTTAAGACACACACTTGTGTGTAGTCACACTCATGCTCATACATTCCCATTTCAGGATTCCATGCTGAGTGCCAACTGGTTGGCCATGGAAGAGAAGCCAGAGGTCAGGCAGCCAGAGGCATGCACAGGGCAGGCCAGAGAGGCGTCAGGGTGCTTCTACCTACAACTGGACAGTTTGCATAAAACAGGGAACTGGTAGCTGGAGTTGAATAGTATCCACGAAGAGCCTAAAAAAAAGTGGTCTTGTTTGCTTCGGAACCATTTTATCTGAGTTCTTTTTTTTTTTTTTAATTTTATTTATTTGTGTGTGTGTGTGTGCGTGTGTCTGTGTGTGTGTGTGTGTGTGTGTGTGGCCAGCTCAGCCCGCGGGGGGGGGGGGCTGGCTGGCATGTGGTGCTGGGGGATTGAACCATGGTCCCTTTGTTTTGCTAAGCTTGTTCTAAGTAGGTGCTTTAGACCACTGAGCCATCTCACCAGCCATTGTCTGAGTTCTGAGCAGCTGATTAACAAATATTTTGACAGCCTAGATAAATGTTACACTGTGATCCTCTTACTGTAGCAATAATGATATTTTTAAAGAATTCACAAACATTCCTTAGATCAAACTAGATTTGTCAGTCCCACTCCTCATGCATTATCTCATTGGATTCTCTCCTTGAATTGCCAAATCTAGCAGGCTTCTCTGCCTGAAGACTCTTTCCTCTAGGCACTGTCTCTCTGAAAGGGAATACTATTTGATTCTGTTGCTATTTTTCCCCAACCTTCTTTTGCTTCTCAATGAACTTTGTCATCATTTCTTGCCTCATTTTTTCTTTCTTCTTTCTAAAGGTGTGTTACTCCAAGGCTCTGATCTTTATGCACAGGATATACTCGGTGATTGCTTTCACATCTGCCTAACACAGAAAGCCCCTTTCTCCACTTTTGATTGTTGATTGCTAGCCAGGTTTCTGGCACTGTCTCAAAATACTGAAGAAAAACACATTAAATAAAAGAAAGGCTTATTTTAGATCACTATGTCAGAGATTTCAGTCTAGGTTAGATTGGTTCCATTATGTCTGAGCCTGAAGTGAGCCAGAACATGGCGGGGGTGCTCTGTGAGCAAAACTCTTTATCTCATGGAAGCCAGAGAGCAGAAAGAGAAGAGAGGAGGCTTTCAGTACATCCTTCAAAGGCACAGCCCCCATGAGGCAACTTTCTTCTGCTAAGCTCCACCTCCTAAAGTTTTCACCATTTCCCCATAGTGCCACAGCCTGGCCACAAGCCTTTAGCACAAAGCCTTCGGAGAATGTTCAAGATTCAAATTTGTAACTATGCCTTTGGCTGTCTTTACTCTGTAGCCCAATTGTAAGTGCTGAAACAGGCTCTCAGATGCAATCTGTTCAAACCTAACATATGACTTTTTTTTTTTTTTCTGAAACACTCCCCTTTCTGGGTATGCCACCACTGTTAATAACACTCATCTCTGCCCAAACCCTGTTTATTAGCACCACACATCTTATTCTGTGCATTAGCCAAGAAAAGATAACATGTGATTCACTTCCTTTAAATGCATCAATAGAAAATGCACCAAATTTATAATTGTACTAGAGGTTATTTCTACATTTACTTGAAGATTCCACAACATAGGGACCTCTTTTCCTAGAAAATTTTGAAGCAAAAGTTAATCTCTAGAAAAGACCCATTCTCTTAGGACTAGCCAAGTGTTAGGCTTGAACCTTGTTTTAAAATTTATTTTTATGTGCCTACTCATAGAATCCTAACTTTACATGCACAAAGAAACACAATTATTGCATGCATTTCTCTTAATTAATTTTTAATTTGTGCTTTGCTGTTCTGCATCCTGTCTCATTCATATTCCATCCAGATATATTTGTCCCTGACTTCCCCATGCTAACAATATAAAACGTATTCTTTCATATTTTTCTTCAAAGTTATATACATATTCTTGTATAATGTAGGTGCACACATATATGTAGGGAGTTAGGGATATATATTTTAAATGATATAATCATGGAATGCATAGAAATCTTTCAAAGTACAGATACAGTTCTCATTCATTGTTTTTAGTGTCTTAGCATAAAGGTGTATTTATCTATTTTATTATCAATATAGTTTTCCCCCATAGGAACAATATAGATGCAAAGAACTTTGTAGATATTTCTTATAGACTGAAATTTTGTGTATAGAATTGGTTACAGAAAGCTAAAAAGTAAAACCTATTGCCTTAATCTATCTCTTCTTGACTATTAATGTGTTTATCTTTTCATTATTTTTTGACCACATATTCATTTATAAATATTTCCCTCATATGTATTGCTATTTTTTATTGTTTATATCTTTCTTAGTAATGTTAGACTTTTGTATAGTATATAGTTCAGTTAGGCACTCTGATTTCCACTGCAACGCTTTTGTTTTACAAATTAATTGTTCATGTATTTTCTTTCTTTGTGATAATGAAAAATTTTAAATCTTACATACTAATATAATACCATATTTTCTGTTACAAATTGTAATAGAAGCCATCACTTGCTTTTCAAATATTTAGTCTTTGAAAAATTTTAAAACAATTTTTTTACATTTAAGTATCTACATCAATTCCATGTGATTTGTCCTAAACCTATGCCCATTACAGTTCTAACCCATTTCAAATTTTTCTTTCTTTCTTTCTTTCTTTCTTTCTTTCTTTCTTTCTTTCTTTCTTTCTTTCTGAAGGGTGTTGCTAAATTGTCCAGCATATCATTGAACTTGTTATTCTCCTACTTTGGCCATTAGTTCTTGTGGTATGAGAGAAGACAGTAACTTATTTTTTCTTTCTTAAAGAATAGTTAGACTTCATTAAGTAAGCCCCTTTTTTCATCTGTATTGAAATATTCTTTGTCATTTCTTTAAATGCTCACAGATAGCCAAGACCTACTTTTGGTTTTTCTCAGTGTTTCCATTGTATACTCCTAGGACCAAAACATAATTTATGAGAATAAGATTTCTATTTAATAAAATATTCTCACTCTCTAAAGCAATCACTTTTCATTATTCCTTCCTTGGGTATTTTTGAACATAAATGGTTCAAGAATGTTTGAACTTGTTAAAAGTTTGTTTCTACATATTCCTCCAAAGCCTCACGAGGTAGCTGAATCTAGAATTTGTGGCTGAGTCAAGGTCCAATGTTAAGATTAAGGATGTGAGTAGTACACTTGTCTTGCGGTGAGTATCTGAGGAGATAGCTCAATAGAATAAGCACTTGCCTGGCAAGCACAAGGGCCTGAGTTCAATTCCTGGATCCAGAGAGAGAGAGAGAGAGAGAGAGAGAGAGAGAGAGAGAGAGAGAGAGAGAGAGAGAGGTGGGGGGCTTATCTCTCATCTCCCTTTGTGAGAAAGTCAAAATTAGCCAAGTGTATAGAATTTTTCTTTTATTTTAGGAAAGGGTCTACAGGGTGTTCAGGCTTTCACTACTAGATCGGACTCATAGTGACTCTCCTGTTTACAGTCTCCCAAGTGCCGGGATTACAGGGAGCTGCCTCCACGCCCGTTTCAGCGTGCCCCGGGGGCGGGGCCAGCAATGGAACATTCATAACTACTTCGGGTCAAAAGTAAACATCTGCAGGGTGCAGCAATTTCTTCTTTGTATGTGGTCTAAATACAGGCACTATGACAAGTCTTCTTTTGAAATAGAAATCAGAAGGATAGGAATTGAGGCTGGAAAATGGATCAATAATCTAGTTATCTAGAAACAAGAGGTCTACCTCTCCATATTTATGGCACACTGAATGTATCTTTACATACTTCAACTGCTACAGAAATTAGTTTAGAATTTGAATTTTTCAAGCCAGTTCCTAATTGATTTGGTTTAATTGTTCGATTCATCGTCATTATACATCACTAATTCTGTCTTACAAATCTGACCTGAGAATAAATGTGTATATTCATGAACCAAGGAATACTCATTATTGTGTTGGAAGCTATTAAATATGCTAGTGTAAACCATTGAATAAATAAAATACAACCATCTTCCAATGTTCTACGAGAATATACAACAATGATATTATAAAATATATACTTTTCAAGTATCTGAAAGTCAGAAAGACATCAAAAACAGTTTTACCTCCATGCAGAACAGCATGGACTTCAAAAGCAAAATAGGTCATTTGGCTATCTTTATTCAAATTCTTATTATTTTGCTATTGAGATGTTTGGGTTCTTCATATATTCTGCGTACACTAATCTTCTGTTGGATAAATTGCTGCAAACATTCTCTTTATTTTTCTTTGTGTATTTTTCTGTACTGAATGTTTCCTTTGCTATGTAGAAGCTTAGACATATTTTAGAAATACACAAATGGTCAGCAAGGATACTAAATGTCATGATCAACATTATTAATCGCTGGGGAAAGAAATATCAAAGCCATCATGGATTTTATTTCTTTCCACTTGAATGATATTATCAAAATATAAAAATAGCAAATGCTGGCAAGGACACAAAGAATGAGAATACGGTATCAGTGGGAACATAAATTAGGGCTACACCCTTATGAAAAATAGTGTAAAGTCTCTGCAAAAGGTAGAAGTAGAATAACTGTATCTTGTGCCAGTTATACTTCTATTTCCAAGGGATAAAGAAAACATAGTGCATAACAACTCATAAAGACAATGAACTTCTCTTGCTTTTAACCTACATGGATTTAATTGAATAACATCAAGGAGAAATGAAGTAACTGAAGCATAAAATGATAAATACCTGGTTTCCCTTATAGATGATACTAAATAGTTTATCTCATACAAATAGAGCAGTTGTTACTCTTGTCTGAGAAGTGTGGATGAAAGGCATAGAGGAAAGAAAGTTAATGGCTACACAATGTTAATGAATAGGAGAGATAATTTCTAATGTTCCACAACCACTAGCCACACTAGAACAACAACTGTTGACAGAAACTAATTGTATATTTTAAAACAGCATGCCCCAAATCAATAAATTGTAAATGTTTGAAGGGCTGATATGCCAATTACCTTAATATAATCATTAAGATCATGTACATGATTGAAAAGTCTGCACCTCATAAAACCATAACATGATGGTTTTTCAAGTATAAGTTGTGAAAATATCTTTGAAAGAGATATACACCTGGTAGCTACACAGGGTGGCAGCCCAGGAGGAGTGTAAGTTACAGACCAGTTTAGGCCAACTAGCGAGTCCCTGTCTCAGAATAAAACACATACAAGGACTAAGTGCAGAGCTAAGTGCTAAGGCACTTATCTAGCATGTACAAGCCCCTACTACCAGAAATAAAATTAAAATTGAAATGTATAAAAGCTTCCTTATGCAGAAATGATCTGTATTAGTCTACATAGAAATAAAAGTAAGAGAAAATAATAGAATTAAGGAAAATAAAAGAAGAGGAAATCTCTATGGATTGGGTTACAGAAATGAGAGCAGAAGAGGAAACAAGTAATTAATTTGATATAAAAATGTTAGGAAGCATGCTACTTTCCAACTAAAAAGAATTTATTAAGTAATGCAAATGTTTGGACTTTGTAGGTGCAAGAAATGTATTGAGAAAAGACAAGCATGCGAGCTGACGACGGACAGCCAGTGCAATACAAAACAGCTCCAGCATGCAGTGGGGAGTCATGGATATCTACCTTCAAAACTTATCTATGTCATCTTGAACCAATTAAACTGGAGGATCTGAAGCTCTTCTTCATAATTTGAAAGCACTCCACAAATATGACGCTCCATATCTCATAAGAACATTATATTTTTTTTGAGAAGCTAGCTATGGATTCCAGGGCCTTATGCATGCTAGGCAAGTACTCTACCGCTGAGATATATTCCACAGCACAATTGTTTTCAAAGCAGACATTGCAACAGATCAGTGTTTTTGTATGATGCTTATAAAGTATCATTTCAATTGACATTAGCTATCCATACACCAGAGGCTGTGCCATATGTTAGACATATGCAGACAAGCCAAATGCTACGAAGATCTTGAGACGTTCTCAACTCAAGAGACAATGAAAACATGTAAGAAAGCCACACATGGCTACATGTTGTCATTAATATAACCCTTGAGGGAAAATAAAGTGGCACGAGGAAGGGTCAGGCTAGCTTCAAGAAGGAGGTAGCACCTAAAATTGGGTTTCTGAGACCCTTTATAGAAAACTTTTGCTTACTCTTATCAAAAACATTTATAAAAAGTTGAAATAAGTCCAGTATATGATTAAAAAGCATTAATGGTGTGAAAACTACACTTGAAAAAATTGGAAATATGAAATTAAAATTGGAACCACTGATATTTCTAACTATGAACCATAGGTTTTAATTTTTAATTCTATGGCAAGATCAGTCTACAGCTTCATAAACCGTAATGCATACATAAGTGTACTTGGTTGTACAGATGATTAATTTAAAAATTTAAGAGAAGTAGAGTATTGAGGAAGACATGTACTAATATTATGAAGCTCTTAAAACACATATTGTGGAAAATATCACCATATTTTTCTTTAATATCAGAAAGACATGTAAAATGTTATTTGAATGAGAAATATAATATTTTACCATGCCAGCAATGATGAAATAGGTAGGGAAAATAAATTGACAAAAGAAATAAATCAGGATCATACATTTGTCTGTATAAAATGTAGACTACATCATTTTTTTAAAAAAAATTAAACATTTATTTATTTATTTATTTATTTATTTATTTATTTGATACAGAGTCTCATTATGAAGCTTGGAATTGTAATGATCCTCCTGTTTCAGCCTCACCAGTGCTGGGATTACAGGTGAGAGCCACCATGCCCGGTTTTGGTTGTCAACATAGCATGAGTACCAGGGATCAAACTCCAGGCCTTGGGCTTGCCAGGCAGATGCTTAGACTGCAGAGCTATCTCCCCAGCCCCAAACTATATCTTCAATTCAGGAGCTACCTCAGGTGAAAATGAAAAAGTATCAGAGATCGGAAGCCAACCTGAAGCACAACTGAAGTATGACGCATCACACACCACTCAACAGAGAGGCTTCAAACATTCTTTAAACTAGAGTCTGAATTAACCAAATGAACCCAAACCACTAAGAAAAGAGGAAGACAGGCCTGTAATAATAATAGTATAAAGATAGAAGTTAACCCAATAAGAACTGTTACTATATACATTTTAGAGAGAATAGTTTACTTCTATTTAAAAAATAGAAAGAAATAATAAAAAAGCAAATTTGTATTAATTGTGAACTTACCCACATTACAATACAATTATTTTAACCCACCAGCTTTTTTCCCCCTAGAAGTATTAGTTGGTTTTCTTTGTGTATCCACCTCTTCCAATTCTGATTCTATATTAGTTTGGATATCTGTGGCTGGAAATACATTTTTCTTGTTCACCTTTTTTCAGATCTGTCTTTCAATGGTACTTTCCCCCAGCCCCAGTATTAAAAGACAAAGGTCAGAAGTAACTTCAGCAAAATTCACATCATAGCAGGAAAATCCTAAGCAGCCAATAAAACAAAAAGAACAAAAACAAGGAGGTAGATAATGAGCCAAATATTTGAATACCAATCATCCTTTAAAGAAGGTTTCCCCATATAAACCACATGAAAGTAAGAGAAGATAGAGAAAAGTGGAAATCAAACGAACATGTGATTTGGGGCTAAGTCCCAGCCTCAGTCTGAAGTCAGAAAGAGCTCCGGAGAATATGTTGCAAACCAAGGATTCCTTCGCCTCACAGCAAGAGACATGGGTTTTTATTTTTCACACAAGTTCGATAAATGGCTACATGCTTACATTCTCTCTCTCTCTCTCTCTCTCTCTCTCTCTCTCTCTCTCTCTTTCTGTCTTTATCTCTCTTTCTGTCTCTCGCTCCATCTCTCTCTCTGTCTCATTTTGTGTACATGCATGTGTTATGAGAAAGAGAGAGACAGACAAACAGAAAGACAGACAGACCGAGACAGAGAGAGATACAGAGATAAAGAGAGAGACAGAAAGACAGACAGAGACAGGAAGAGATTGACAAAGATTGAGAGACACAAAGAGACAGAGAGTAAGAGACAGAGACAGACAGAGAGAAAGAGACAGAGACAGACAAACAGACAGAGACACACAGGGAGAGACAGAGACAGAGATAGAAGCAGAGAGATAGAGAAGGGGAGAAACGGAGTCTCCTAGAGATTGCAGTTGTGATAATAATAACATAATAAGAGGAGGAAAAGCTCTGAAAGCCCAGGAATGGCAAGAACCTGCAAAGGGTTCAGAGAAGACTTTCCAGGACACTTTCGGTGCTCATCACACGAGGTCACATAACATTAAGGCTGACCAATACCATATTTGGTGCCCGGCACAGAATGCTTTCAGAGGGCCATACAGCCCTAAGCTATCCGGTCCGATCCTTGAGCAGTGTTCACGGGGGGACTCACAGATATTCAGTGGCGCGTGGAGCTTCCAGGAGGCAGCTGTCTAACACGAGGAGAACAGCTGCTGAGGGAGACGTGGGCCTAACAGGCAAGCAGCGCGAAGACGGAAGCACCAGGCTGAGGAGGCAGGCAGAACTCGAGCCATTCCATACCTGCTTGGACAACTGGAGTGCAGTTTCTCTGATAAGACAGCTAACAAAATGCCTGTTAATGGACCACCATGTCAATTGAGTTTCTCTTACTAATAAGATAACAGGATTGATTCATTTTCTGAATAATTTCTTGAAAGACAAGATCCTTATTCATTTTGCTATAAAACCTCTTAGTCTGATGCAAGAATACCTACATGTATAATTCTGCCAATGGGAGTAATTAATTATCAGCGGTTTATGAAGGCACTGCACTAACTTAGAAGGTAAAGCACACATCTTTCAGAGGCAAGATAGCCCACTAAGTTTAATACACGATTGTCTCAAAATTTTATGCTTTTGTTTTCTGCAATAAAGCTGAAGAAGGAAAAGAATGGATAGGATGTCTTTCAATGCCATTTTCCCCATCCCCAGTATCGAAAGGCAAAGGTCCAACACAACTTCTGCAGAAAAAGAGTAAAATTCACCATAGCAGGAAAATCCTGAGACTCTAACAAAACAAAAAGATAGCAACTCAAGGAAGTAGATAATGTGAAATTGGTAGGTCAAACAAGAGAATTTACAAAAAGTAGTACGTATATTAAAAACAAAATTAACGGGCTGAGGAAACAACTCAGTGGTCTCAACCCCTGGCTGGCAAACTCACGGTCCCAAGTTGCATTCCCTGGTACCACATGCTGTGCCAGCCCCAAACCCTGGACATGCCATGGCAGCCCCAAAACTGGGCATGGTGGCACACACCTGTAATCCCAGGGCTGGGGAGGCTGAGACAGGAGGATGGATCACTGGGAGTCTGAACTGCGTAGCAAGACCCTGTACCGAATACATAAATAAATAGATAAATAAATAAATAGATAAATAAATGGGGATCTCTAGTGCTATTCTTCCAGTTATTCATTTGTCTATGCTTTCAGTTAATAAATGTTAGTCTTCAGCTTAGAAACTTGTTCTTGATTCAGGCACTAAGAGTATGTAAAATATTCCTGCCTTCATGAAGCAAATTATTTTTCTCCTTTCTCTGCTCTTATAAAGGTTGTCTTTGTCATCTCCTTTGCATTATGGGATGTTCTGAGATGAACAATAAATACATATGCTATCTGCCCCCAAAGAAGTGGTAGAAATAAAGGATAGAAATAAAGGATAGAAACAGCTTATTTATTTATTATTATTTATTCCAGAAATAAAGGATAGAAATAAATAAGCTGTTTCTATCCTTTATTTATTCCAGAAATAAAGGATAGAAATAAAGGACAGAAACTCGTATCATACATATGAACCAATATAAAGATGGCTGGGGATAGTTTCATAAAAATCGTGAAAGGAGGAATATCAGTTCCAATCTATGGAGTTTAAAAGAGTTTGTAACAAGGTATAAAAGAGAAAGGAGCAATTTTTTTCTCACTAATGGAAAACTCCCAAGGACAACAGATGAGTCTGTCATCCCGGGAACAGACAAGTATTTCCATTGCCATTTGGTGCTGAAAAATTCTTGTAACTATGGGCATTTACACTGAAAAATATACTTACAGTGAATGAAAGTAAGTAGCATCTTAAAAGAGAAATAGCAACTGTACAGTGGAGCCAAGTGGAAAACAGATTACGTCACCATTTCTTAAGAACAGCCTTTTCCACGTTATATTAGCAGTAGCAGAAGCACACAGCCTAAGCTCAGGTTCCTGTTGAAGATGAACACGTAGCCCTCCCTGTTTGTTCGTAGCATGCTTTTAACACCATTCTCATCTTGAGCACCATGACTAGTGTCTAGTTAATAAGCTGTTTCCAGGGAAGTTCCTTGCATGTAATGACTGCTCCGTGAATGCTGGGAAGAAGAAATGAATGTCTTAGGCCTGAGAAAGTTTTTATGAGACGAAAACAAAAAATTTTAAACATAGGCAGAAAGCACAAAAAGAATAGGACTCATGACAGAGAAAATGTTGAAATTTTCTGAGTGACTTTTGCTTTAACAAACTTTAAAAAAATATCTACTTTGTTAAGTATTCTCAACACATGAATATTCAAAGAGGGAACTTTTCATGTGAAGATATGTGTGTATTAAATTCACTTGATTTTAATAATCCTTTCCCAGTGCATAAGGTCTATCAAACGTTGTAAGTATTTAAAATACACAACTTTGTGCATCAAATCAACTTTAAAAATCTGGGAAAATATTAACTCTAAGTTGTTTTCCTTTACCACTTGAAATAAAATCAATGATATAATCTTTTTATAAGTATCTCCTCTGTGACCCACACTAGATAAAGAGCTATTCATAAGAAGAATACTTTCCCACTTGCTTCTGCTGTAGTTTCCTTTTCTTATTTTTAAATAATACAAAATTGTGGGAGAAACAAAACAACACTAGAAACGATATAAGATTTCACTAAACAGAGTAATAGGAATTCAACAATAATTGCTATATTACATGATGCAATCCTCTAACTAGTTACTCAGATTATCAGATATAAATATGCAAGATTGGTTTAAAGAACAAAACAAAACAAAATGCAACAAAAACAAGCTATAAGAAATTCAAAAGAGGGAGAAAAGAAAAAAATAAGAATTAAAAAAAGAAAAAGTTTTAAGCATTAACTCCTCTTTTCAAAAGGCCAACAGAAATCGACAATACAATTTTTCAAACTATTCTGCATATATACCTAAATATATTATTCTCTTCTTTCATTTGTCCTTTTCCCCTGCCCAGTTTTTCCTTCCCATTGAGTGTAGTTTCTATTTCTCTTCTGAGGTTTTATAACTTCATTCATCATTAATATATTTTACATTTATTGAATTTATTCATAAAGCTTGTTTTAAAATACTTGCCTTATTCTAACATTTTGGTCAGTTGAAGTCAATTCCACTGCTTGCCCCTTCTCTTCAGAACAGATCACCCATTTGTGGTTCTCAAAGAATTTTAGTGAAATAACTTTAGATTGTGTCACAAATACTGTGTGTGGTAGAGGCTAGGATCCACTATATTCTTCCAAAGATGTTTTTGCCTGTTCACTGATTTAAACATGCAAACAATTTACTGGAATTAAGCAGCATTTTGTATCATTGGGATGATGGCTCACACAGCTATGCATGTGCTTAGTCCTTAGTTTCAGAGCATGAAGTTTTTCCTGCTCACACAGAGGTGAGCGGTCAGCCACAGCTTTGGGCAACATTTCTACTGAGAATTTCAGTCTTTCTGTCTCCGGTTCTCCATTTCTGTGGGTTTCTTTTCATTTCCTAATGGCTATGGTTCTTTATAGTAGAAATTCTATGTGATTTTTCTCAGTTCAATCTTTTCTATCTGCTCCCAAATCACTGCTGAAAGTTTATTCTTGGGAAAAAAAAATGTGTAAAGAGAAAGCTCTAGAATTTTGCCTTCTTCTATAAACTCTTCCTCTATACAGTCTGTTCTTGGTCATTTCATTTTCTGCTTTTTTTTTTTAATTTTACCAAGAGTCCATAGATGGTATTAATGAAGGTGCAACTTGATGCTCAGAGTCATAACAGAAAGAAAAGTCCCTAATATATTGTTAAAATTTTGGTTTTTAGTAAAGAAAACACAAATATTTGCAAAATGAAGATTTTAACTCTGTACTTTTAATAGTAAGGTGCGAGGACAGGTAAAAAACAAAGTACATAAAAACAGTATATTAAAAAAAGTGTATAAAAATGCCATTCAGTTAAAAAGAATAAAACCTATACATATATTTTTTTTCTTTTTCCATGGTTTGAGTCCAACAATGAACTCAAATGCATCTTTTTCAATTATGCTTATATTTTGCACCTAGTGAAACTTTTAAGGTTTCTAAAGTAATTAGCGCCTGCCTGACAAGCACAAGATCTTGAGTTCAAAACCTGGTACCAAAAAATAAATAAATAAATAAATAAATAAATAAAGTAGTTACTTCCATATTAATATCTTTTAGGAAAAAGAAACCAACAAGTGTTTGAAGAAATCACTACTAGTATCTATTGACTTGCCTTGTATCTCAGTTACTCTTGTTGCTGGGACAAACACCCAACAACCAAAATTAAGAAAGGAAAGGTTTATTTAGCTCACAGTTAATGGCGGTTTCAGTCCATACTTAACTGCTCCAAGGCGGAGTGACACATGGCAGAGGGCAGCAGTGCATGGCTCTGGCAAAGAGCAAGAGCCAAAGTGAGTAGTAGCAGTAACAAGGGCAACAGAGAGCAAGTCTGTCTCCCTTCGGCTGCACTCAGGCAATCCGCCCCAGGCTGGGAGTAGTACTCACACCCATGATCCCAGCAGCATTCACACCCATAAGCCCAGTGGACCAGGAGCTAATCACAAACTGTGGAACTGCTCCTCAGTGGCTGCATGAGGCTTTGGGGGAACAAACACACACAAACCATGACACCTTGAAAATTATTTATCTATTTCATTAAATTTCTTTAACTTTCTACCAAATTCAAAGGAAACAGACAATCAGGTGTTTCTTCAAAATCATTCCTTGGTCACTTCAGGAAAAATAAATTGAGTTTTCTTAGCATGAGCCATTGAAGGCAGCCCTGCAAGCCACACACCATTTGCGCGGCCGCGTAAATCTTTGCAACCCTCATGCTGATCCACATGCTTCGGTATCTCTGGCTGTCGTGGCCACTGCTTTGCTCAATAGTACTCCCTGGTAAAGCAGAATTTTACCTTCAAGTAAGGGATCTATCTTTTTGTTTGTTTGTTTTGTTTTTCTGTACTTTAGGGAAGGGTCTACAGAGTGTTTAGGGTCTCATTACTAGCCCATTTACAGCCTCCCAAGAGCTGGGATTACAGGCATGTGCCACCATGCCCAGTCTCAATTGCCATCTCAGTGTGTCCTGGGGGAGGGGCTGGCACAGTAGGCCTGGGGATTGAACCCTTGCACCTACTTTCAGGTGCTTTAATCTGCTGAGCTATTTGGCCAGCCCTTCAATTAAGGGATCTTCTTAGGTCAAATTCCTAGTTCTTATGCCACCAAAATGTTAAATATTTTTCTAATCCTCCACTGTCCTTCCAAGAGTTTCCTCAAACACTGGTAAGTAGACATCAAGTCCAGTCTCTAAGTCTCTAGTCTCCAGGCATTTGTTCCTGTAACTCTTCATTTTCATTTATTTTTCTCACAGGTTGCATTGGCCATTGAGTTTTATCAACTCATTTCACTAAATTCTTAGCTTAGTTTCCTCCATGACATCCAGCCCAGAATACCCTATTTTGCCACCTTGCCAGACTAATATTCCAGAGTCCTAATGCTGAAAGGGTAGGTCAAAACCAAGTCACTATTTTTAGTATGGGCTATTTTTCCAATTGCAATGGAATATAAAACCCTGTAATGAGAGAAAGGGCCTATGTGTATACTGCACTATATCTCCAGTACTCAGACAAACGCTTGCAAAATATAAGTGCTTACATGATTTTACCGACTAAATTACTAAGACAAAAGTAGTTTCAAACTCTACAGTCACCAAGGATTTTCATTCAAAATGATAGTGGAAATTTTTATCCCATTTTTTGGTCCCTTCCTTTCCAGAAACTTTCATTCTAAATTGTTTAGGAGGAGCAAGGTGAGTGAGTCATTCACACTAGCAAGGGGGGAGGAAGGTGGAAAACTGCAATCCTACAGCGTGAAATAGCAGAGTCCTGATTAGCGTGACAGGAAGCTGCAGCCAGAATCGTTGCTGTCTGCAAACAGCCAGAAGTCAGACAAGGTGAAGCTGTTGCCCATGCAAGAGATCAGCTCACAAAGACTGGGCAGAGAACCAGCACATGGAACGGTCTGCTAAGGCAGGTTGTCAGAGGCGGAGCAGTGAGAGGGGCACCCTGGCTGTGCAGTCAGGCCCCCAGGTGGCGCCCATTCTTGAGCACAGCATGGCACAATGTGTCAGAACACAAGTAGTGTTGGAAATAGGGTGCACCACAGCAGGGTGCATCCTGCTCTGGAGTGTTACCAAGGAGATTATCCACGATGGAGAAGTAAAAGGCCTAAGGTGGTCAACTAGTGCGAGGTGAGAAGCAAAACCATAAGAAAAAAAAAAAAAAAACGGCAGAGGTTAGAATGTTTAACACTCAGGAATATAATTAAAAGTGATAACTAAAAGAACTGCAATGCATATATCTAGTAATATGACTAACTGGTTGGATGACAACACTATGCCTTACCACAACTACTGTGAAATTCCTGTTACTTTGTTAAGTGAAATTCTATATCAATTGTATTTTTTAATATTATTTTGTACTCTCTTTAAAAATTAAAACTTAGAAAAAGAACTGTAATGAACCAAGGTTTCTTATTATCAGATAAGGAAGTTAAAAATGTGGAAAAGATCATACTGGAATAAACCTGGTACTGTGGAATTGGAATTAGAATTCTATGTGTAAACTCATGGTGATAGCATATGGAGAGAAAGATACATAGATATGATGTGTTCCTATGTTTGATATACATCAATACACTCCAAAAGCTCCGGATCTGTTGCAAGGCATCCCATTCCAATACAAATGAGCACACCAACAAGCCAAAGCTCAGCTTCTAAGTCTTGCTAAAATTCTCTGCTAAAATAAACTCTGCATTATTTGAAAAGAAATCACATCCTGGGGAGTGCTGAGAAGGTGATTGAGACTGGGTGTGGTGGCTTACGCCTGTAATCTCAACTCGTGGGAGGCTGAACATAGGCAGATCACTATGAGTTTGATATATGTAGGGAGACTCTGTAGATCCTGTACTAAATCCAAAAAAAAAAAAAAAAAAAAATCAATTTCAGGTTTGGGAGAGTATAAGTAAAGCCTAAATCATGATCTTGTGTTAGAACATGAGGGTGCTCTAAGAACTTATGAATTTATCAAAAAGATCCAGAAACAAAATTGAAGGGGCTACATCTGGCCAAACAGGGAACAAACTAGATGTTATAATAATGCCAACAGTGGAGCATATAATATTGAATATAATTTAAAGACATGAGTTTTTAAAGATACAAATAGTAAATGACTGGATAGAAAGTTTGATGAGGAGCAGATATTTACATAGTTCAAAGCATCTTTACGCATCATACTTATTACTACAAAGTGCAAATGTGGGAAAGCCTAACAAATATCACCAGATTGAAGTGATTAGAGTCAACAGTACTCTTAATGATGCAAGTCAAATTGTGCACTGGTGAATATGCTATTATGATAAAAACACATTGGAAATTCTGTGACATTCTTGCCAATATATACATATATATATATATATATATATATGCTTAACTTAGTCATAATTTTAATTAAGGAGAATGCTACTAAAAAGGCTGAACTATAATATTCAAATCTAGCAAGGTAATGAAAGTGAAGGAAAGACAGTAATTGTTCTAAGTCTAAGGAGAATAAATACACAATAATCAAATGTGACACATGTTCTGAACTATATCACGCTAACCATGAAGAACACTAGAAGAAAATCTTTAGTGAGATTTCAGAATCACACAATGTTGTAATCCCAGTGTCTGTAGCAAATTACCTTATATTTTAAAGTAGTCAGACGTGATGGTAAACTGGTCGCCAGCCACTCTGAAATGGTTCCAAACGATAAAAAAAAAAAAATTATGTTGTCTTTCTAATATTTGTATAAATTTTGTTGTTCAAAAGTAAAACAGTATTTTATAACATCTATATAATTTTATTTAAACATTTAATGAAAGACAATGGAGATGCATAAATTATTCCATCAGGCCCCTTCTCCCCATGCACAATACAAAAATCAGACTGATGAAATCATAATAAAATATGGTTTTGAGTCATCCAGAAATTATTTCTCTGCCTTCATACAAATCTATATGGGTAGACATTTATATTTTATACCTTTGTGTCATATATATGTATATATATATATATATATATATATGTATATCACAGATACACACAAGTATATAATGTGTATGTAAAGCACAAGAGGGCCCACATACACTGTACGCAGTATATACATATATGTATACATGATACATATGCATGCAACATTATATATTTTATTGAATAGATGAAATATTAATTACTAGCATCAATCTGTGCTTCAGAAAATAATGTTTCATCTGTATTAATAATGCACAGCACACTCCAGCAGGACAAAGTTATAAAAGCCATACTATGGAATGCAGTCTTCAGAGAACCACAAAAAGTTGCATTAGACACTTGATTGGTTTTCTATTTAGGTTAACGTGGCAACACTAGATTGCTTGTAACAAATTTCCTTCCTTTTCCTCCTGGGCTCACAGGTAAATGCATTTATCAGAGCACTTATTGGCCTGAATTCCTCAATGACTATGTGGCATAGAACTCACCTCCACTTTCACCATTTTTTCTTTAAATGAGCAAAAATAAGTTTTTATTTTTAAAGCTACTAGTTTTGCTTTTTTCCTACTATAACAGCTGGCATCAACAAAGCCAGTGCACTCCCTTATTCTCTGATTGGTAGGAACATTCAGGTAATTGTAAGTCTGAAGTCTGAGTTGCCTTAGAGCAAAATATTTAAAAGAACAGCCGGGGAGATGGCTCAGTAGGATAAGTGCTTGACTGGCAAACGCAAGGATCTGAGTTCAATCCCCAGTTCCGAAAAAAAAAAAAAAAGAACAAACTAGCTGTCCTTTCATTAGTGTTAGTTGCTTCTTAAAAGACAAAGCTTCTCCAATGTGCTCATAACTCCTTTGTCTGTCTCCATCTATCAACACCCCCCCTTCCAGGAAGAGACTGAGGAGAAGGAGAAAAGAGCACTGTGCCACACTTTTGTCACTGTTCATCCCCGTATTAACATGTGTGCACCAAAGAAATGTGTCCCCTTCAGTAATCCTAATCAAGCCTTGTGAATGTAAGTACAGAGGACTTCTAAGCACAGAGAAGACTGCATTTGCTCTAGGAACCAGTCAGGCTTCTCAGGCACACGCCAATTTTCCGGTGCAGCCAATCTTTAGCATGCATGGGATTCTCCCTGACAGTGAAAAACGAGCCATTTTTTCACTATCTCCTGCTATTTTCCTTAGTTCAACCACTTTCAATTTTCCCACCTACACACTGGGGCTAGAAATACACATATCACATACTTATTATTATTATTATTACAAAGTTAAAGTTCTACTGTGAATATATGAATAGTGCCCAAAGTACCAACTGATAATTATAGACAAATCATAAAGTGCATTTTTATAATGTAAGGTCAGATTTCATCAATGCAGTAAAAACTCTGGCTACTAACGGTATGCATTTCATTCCTCATCTGTTTTGGAAGCTTATTTTGACGTGCTGTCACATGACAATTCATGGCTTACTTGAATTATACCCACAATGATCTAGATAAGATGGGCATTGATATAGGCATATATAGATATAGACTTGTTTTCAGATAAACTTGACCCTCTGCTTTCCTCTGAAGCTGACAACTGTAGTTTTCTTGGCTCAGGGTAAGCCCTTTTCCACTTCCTTGTGGACAGAGCAGGGACCTCCTGAGGGTGACAGTTAATCATAATCACTCATATCATTATATTAGTATTCGAGCTACTTTGTACAGAAATTTTACCGTGTGCCAGATGTGTTCTTGGTAATGATCTTTCCCTTATTTGTAAAGCTCAAATAATTTCGATGTTTACATGTCGTGAATTGATTGCAGTTTAGAGTGGCTGAGTAATTAATTTGCTCAGGGTCACACAGATCGCAGGAGAAGCGCAATTCAAATTGACATCTGTTATCTACATTTTCCTGTCAAATACCTTCTGTAACAAGCTTTCAAGACATCTTCTTGTAACTTTCGTTTTATTGCCAAATTTTTTAGTCACAATCATTATCTCTGGATATATTTACTAGGTCCATCAAAGTGCTAAGGGTTTGTAATCTGAGGATAGGTTCAGGGAAAAGGTAACATAAAAATCTAAAATATAATAATTGACTGAAAATATACTATCTTGGAAGCCTGAAGTGGCATTGTGCTATGAAGGAAGATTTGGGCATTTAAAAGTAAATTGAATAGTAAATACTGTTACTTGTATAACTACCAGTGTAAAGGTACCTGAATTACACCTGTTTTCTAATTTACCAGGTTGCAGCTCCCCGCCAAAGAAAGAAGAATACATTGTACTACTACAGCTCAGCTCACCTTTTTTTTTAAGTCTTATTTTTATTTTTTTATTTGTTTGAAGTACCAGGGATCAAACTCAAGACCTTGCACTTGCCGGGCAGGCGCTCATGCCACTGAGCTATTATGCATCCCTGGCCCCATACTCAGCTCATCTTACTACCTCAGCCTTACTATCAACTGGATTCTTCTACTGGAAAACATCACACTGACCAATTGAATTAGGTGCTTCAATCTTCTTAATAAGGGCCAGATTTTCCAGTTTTATGAGAAGGTGCTATGGAAAAAAAAAAAAAGCTGTAGAGAGTTTTCTATTTCTGGGTGTGAATAGATCGCCATTTGTTGGAAAGTTCATATGTGGCTCAGTGTGCCCAGAAATTGCACCCCTTAAATAATGAATAAAATAGAACTGCTAAACCCCAAAGCTGAACACCGGACCCTGGGTAAAGGAAGCACCAACTACAAGTAGTAGCTAAAATAATCCATCAATTACTGTTCTTCCAGAAGAATGCGGCATTTGATATAGAATGATCTTCCACCCAGGGAGAAAGGTTAAGAACACTGCATAACAGGGCTGGAGGGATGGCTCGGTGGTCTAGAGCACCTACTTAGAACAAGCTTAGCAAAAGCATCAGGGACC
>NW_004524596.1:2604248-2610241 GCF_000260255.1 Octodon degus | reverse complement strand
AAAAAAAAATTAAAAAAAAAAGAACACTGCATAACAGAATGCTCAATAAAGTTGCAATATCTTTCCTGATCCATTCTTAATTGAGTATACCATCCAAGAGGTTCCTGCCCAATTCTTATTGTCAAGTATATGATGCAGAATATGTCTCTTATTGGCTCCTTCACTTGTTCCTTTAAGTCTCATTCCTGTGTTTACTTAAAGAGAAATATTGATTCTTTGCTTAGTAGACACACTTAATCTTTCTCTTGGAGAAACTCAATGTAACTCCTTTTATAATCTGGCCTATTTTATCAAGCTGACCTCTGAAGAAATATTTAACATATTGCCCTATCTCTCCCAATCTTGGGGAATAAAATCATTGTATAAATTACTGCCCTCTAGATGGTTCACCGTAACCAAATTTACCACTTTTTTTTTCCTCTAGGGAGCCTAACTTTTCAAATGATAACAGAAGCTTATCAAACAATGGCAGCAAAGTGACACAAGAATATTTGTAAGGTCCTACTACCATTTCATAAAGTGTCCACTAGGATTATCTAGACTGTGCCTGAAATGTATTGAAATTATATGATAAATCTAGGTCTCTGATATCCAAAAAATAATTGGTGGCAATTAAAATATCCTGTTGCTGTCTGTGCATGTCTTCCCCAAACATCCAACAGGCATGTTTCCTTCCTTAACTTGCAGGCAGAAAGCTCTTTTTCTTTATATTGTGTCATAGGCAGGATATTCTCATGTGTATTTGAAAGAAGGTTATCACTGCTTCCTGTATCTAGTGCTTAGGACCTTCCTACTTCCTTAGCTCATCTATTAAGGCAGATTGATTTCCTAGCATTACCTATTGATGGTAATCTCAATTGTCAACACTCCATTGGCTAAAGAAATGCCCGTGAGATTGAGAAAGCTTGCTTTGGACGTGTCCCTGTGGATCCTGGCAATGTAACTTTGAAAATTAAATCAGTCCCCGGCCCCTTCCTCTCTCATTCTTCCCTTGCTGCATTCTAGAAACTCCGGCTGGCAGCTCTGAGCTGCTTTCCACCATCAGGACATTTCTGCCTTAGAGACAGACAAGCCAGTAGTGAAACCTGTGAAACTGCAAGGCAGAATGGGTCTTGTCAGTTTCAAAACAAGTTAGTAGGACAGTTACAATAATTAATACACTGCATATTGTATTCATAGCCGTTATTCAGAGGACAAGATGCAGACATGATATCATGTCTAATCAATATTAGTACAAATATTTGTTCTCATTAAAGTAAGAGAAAGTAGTTGTATATCTATCATAACTATCTTGCATATACATACATATATATTTTTTCATAACAAACTGGTCCTTGACTTATATCCCCCTTTTTTGTTTTGTTTTGTCAGAGATGGGTATTCCATTGTTAGAGAAGCTGTATTTGGAGAAGTCTTTAAAGGACCTTTTCATACTTGATGCCAGTCCAAAGATTATAGGCACTTAAATTCAGCAAAATAACTCAACAAAATGCAATAGTCCATTATAGTAGTGAGTTATCAGCAAATTGGCAGTTGTCCGAAGTTGTTGACTTGAGCCTTTTACAGCTCAACATACTAACATAGCTTTACTTTTTATTCCTCATGGTTATTCTTCTCTGCTGGACAGTTAAGACCAAGTTAAACCAAGACCTATATAACTAAAAATGGAACTTTTGCTATCTGATAAGGTCAGCCAGCTCCCATCAGGATTTACCCTAGAACCATGTACAGCACCTTGTCAATCTTTTGTCAGTGTCAGCCATCTGGAATAGTCACAGCCATTGCTTCACCAGTTTGCGCTCTGTGAAAGCCTGAGAATTTCTTTTTCTCTAGGTAAATAAACCTTCTCCTTTAAGTTGTAGGTGTTAGGCATTTTTTCCAGTAATGGAAAATTAATTGATACACCTAGTGAGAGTGAGGTGGCCACTACTGATGGAATAACACTGCTACTATAAAGGTACTTAATGGCAGCACGTTCTCTCTCTGTCTCTCAAAAACTATAATAAAATCTGGCATAATCAGATCTTTTGTGTCAAGAATATCAAATATTAGGGCCAGCCACATAGCTCAGTGGACTGAAGCACCAGTTTAGGCAGGCACAGGAACGGGGGTTCGATCCCCAGCATGCCATGCCAGCCCTGCCCCCAGGGCGTGCTGAGAGGATGACTGAGACTGGGCATGGTGGTGAGCTCTTGTAATCCCAGCTCTTGGGAGGCTGTAAGCAGGCAGATCACTCTGAGTCTGATCTAGTAGTGAGACCCTGAACACCCTGTAGACCCTTCCCTAAAATTAAAAAAAGAGAGTGTTAATAAATATGTGACATGCAAATATTTCTACTTTTTCCAAAAGTGAAAGATTTCCCTATATAAGTATTTTATATTGCAATGCCATTATAATTTGCTCTTTGATGACCCTAAATTTCTCATTATCATTTCCGTGCTCAATATCATTCAAAAATTTGTAATGAACCTTAGCTACATCTAAGAGTCCGCATAGTTTCTAAACAGCACAAAAGTGAGCAGTCAGGATTTTGTCCTCAAGTATTACATGTTTTCTAAGCATCAATTTTATCTGAAATGAAGAGGTAGAAATTTGAACTGACTACAATTCAGTTGCCAGGGTGTTTATACTGGAAGAAGATCTAAGGCTCTGGGAAACACCATTAGAATATTCTTGTTTTCTTTTTCTTTTCTTTTTTTTTTTCTTTTGTATTTTAGGGAAGGATCTACAGGGTGTTCTGGGTCTCACTACTAGATCAGACTCATAGTGATCTGCCTGTTTAAAGCATCCTAGGAAACAAAGTGAAATAAGACATTGTCCTTTCTTTCAGGAAGTAACATTGAATAATGGAGAAAGACATGGGATTATAGGTGCGTGCCACCAGGCCCAGTCTCAACTGCCGTCTCAGCACGCCCCGGGGGAGGGACCAGAACAGCTCTTGTTTTCTTGAATATATTTTCCACTCTGTCAATGAGAGGCAATTTCTAAAATGTCATAGATCCCTTCTATCCTCTCTGCAAATATCCATAGCGTGAAGTTATAGCAGCTTGACAATTGCATGGAAACCCTCATGATCAGGGATATTTCAACGTTTGTGCCTCAGTTTGTTAGACTGAAGCGTAATACTAAAATCCAGCAAGACCACCAAGACCTTCCTCAGTGTAGAGTGAGTGTCCTTCAGTTGTTAGATTCAGGAGAGTCAGGGAAAGGAGTGCACAGCTGTGTGGTCCACGCAAGGGTCACACATGGACTTGAGGAGTTGGCAATTTACAACTCAAGAGGCAAGCACTCAATGCTTCAGCAGTTAAAATGGGTACCAGCAGCTTTTCATTCAAGCCAATCTAGTTAGTATTCCTGAAAAGCTTTCTTTTCAACTAGCTAGTAGTGTGTAAGTAACTAATGTCCCACTAGTGAACATTCTTTAATTGTCACAAGCCAATAGTTAACATTTCAGAAATATTTTATTGCAATGTAATTCCCTATTTGAAGTACCTCTCTTACCCTTCACCACCAGGGTGAATACAGTTTCAGACTCTTGTCAGCCTTGTCAGAGGATGGCCTTGAAACTTCATACCGGGAGGCTATTCAATCTTTTCCAGTTCTCCAACCCTTCCTCGGATCACAACATTGAAAGCTCCATCTATGTGCCCTAGATCACATAAATGCACCTTGACGTTTATCTGACCACGTCTTTTCCCATTATTCACTGTTATTTCCTGAAAGAAAGGATAATGTCTTATTTCACTTTGTTTCCCTGGATTCTAAAAGCATATAAACCCTCACTCACGCAACAGACCTTTATTAAATAGCAGGCCAAAGAGACTGGGATCTCTTCGTTTAAAGCTTGATCTTTGCAGAGTAAAGGCAAATTATCTTGGATTCTAAATTTCTTCAATATGAATATAGAAATGATTCTCAAACTTTATAAGACATCAGACTTGAATGATTTAATAGAAAGATTTCTTTATCTGTTATCATAGTTTCTGATTTAGTAGGTGTCTTAATTATTCTTCTTTCATTGCTGGAACAAAATACCCAACAACCAAAATTAAGGAAGGAAAGGCTTATTTAGCTTGCAGTTAGTGGAGGTTTTAGTCCATACTTGGCTGGCTCAAAGGCAAAGTGGCTCATGGCAGAGGGCAGAAGCTCATGGTGGCAGAAAACAGCAAAGAGCAAAGGGAGGAGCCACAAATGCGGCTGCTAGCTAGCCTTTCTCCCCTCCTTATATTTGTGCATAGATTGTCTGCCCAAGGGGGAGTGTAGCACCCACACCCACAATCTCAGCATTGGATCATGAATTAATCACAAACTCTCTAAGCTACCTCATGACTGCATGAGGCTTTGGGGGTACACTTAGATACAAGCCATAATAGTAGGTCTGAGAGCAGTGGTCACCACAATTTGGTGCCCATAAGGGATCCATATTACCTGGATATTTATTAGAAGTAAATATTCTTGGGGTTGGGGAGATGGCTCAGTAGAATAAGCGCTTCCCTGGTAAGCGTAAGGGCCTGAGTTCAATCCCCGGTTCCGCCAAAAAAAAAAAAAAAAAAAAAAAAAAAAAAAAAAAAAAAAAAAAAAAATAAATATTCTTGAGTCTATTGAATTAGCAACTATGGAGTGAGATAAGGACATTCTGCAGCTTGAAAAGCAATGTATTATGGGATCCTGAAAGCGGGGTTGATGTCTTCTCTAACACTACAGCATGACATAGTGTTTTGAGTAGAATAGTATTTGTTTTGTTTTAGACCACTTTGCTTTTGCTTAATATTAATTGTTAATTAATTCTGACTTGTGCAGTGGCAAAATGTTGTAGAGTCCTCTCAAGCTTTTCAACACATTTCTTGTCTCAGCCACTATTATTTTCCACAGGAGAATTTTCTTGTCATTACAACAGATTAAGTGGATTCAATCCATGGGGCTATTTTACATGCAGTTAGCTGACAGGCAAATCTGATGTGATTGTTATCTTATTTTTGGAGCTATCCTGAGTCAATATAATAAGTTGAAGTACTTGAATGATAAAACAGGATTTCAATGGATGACAATGATAATGATCTTAATATTGACCATACAACGTTACATACCCAAATCAGAATAAATATTGATTATAACTCCCATTTAGCAATAAAAGATCAGAGAAGGTAGCTCAGTGAACACTTGTTGGCATATTGCTAAAGCACTGCTTTGAAGAGATTTCCTTGTGAATTTCAATGACAGTTTTCACACGAGTGATGGCAAAACAATGGCCCCAAGTGATAAATTCCAGGGCCAGGACTCAGCCAGAAATTCCCCTGATTAAAACGCCTGTAGCCTCGTAATCATGTATAGTGCATACCACCCCACAACCTCCTAAAGTCTTTAGGAAATGATAGCTGAGGGTGAAATTCATCTTATAATCTGAAATTTGGGGACCAAAAGTGCCACATCTAATGTAATCAGCTCACACATCATGGAAATGTATATGTAAACTTGTATTCTTATTCAGCTAAATTATTTGTTATTAACTCTTTTATACTTGGGATGCTCAGTCTAAACTGCTAACTCAGTTATGATATGGTTAAGGGAAAGAAGGCATAATATGAAGATTAAAAATAAACATTGCCCAGCACTGTGGCAAAGGCCTGTGATCCCAAGAGGCTGACAGAGGAGTGTAAGTTCAAGACCAGCCTGGCAACTTAATGCCACTCGGTCTCAAACATAAAATAGGATGGGAATAAAATAAAATAGCTCAGTTGTAGAGAGTTTTCCTGGTGTGTGCACCTCGATTCATTCTCTAAAAGCAAAAAGCAAGCCTGAGAGAGTGTCTTCTCCCCATGTGACTCTCCTTAGGCCCACTCTATGTCATCGATCACTTTCCTTTTTGGCCCCATAATCTTCTTGATCAGAAAATTTGGGACACTACTGAGGTACATGACGTTACAGTACAAGTTCTCATATGTCCTGAGTCTTAATTGACCTTAGAAGGCTAGGGCCAAAATGTTGGCTTTCCT
>NW_004524596.1:2582218-2602958 GCF_000260255.1 Octodon degus | reverse complement strand
AAAAAAAAAAAAGAAAAAAAGAAAAAAGCAAAAAGCAAAACCACAAACAAATCCACAATTTTTGCTTTAGAATAAATAGACCTGACCTCAAATCCAAGATCACTTTTCTATAACTTTACAAAATTAGCAACTTCAATTTCCTAATGCCATTATGCCAAATGGTGCCTTTTCAAATAAAGCAACACTTACATATGTACTAGATACTCAGATATTTCTTTTTAGCTAGAAAGTGAACACGAATTCTTTGCCATCAAAGATATTTTTCCCTTTAAATCTGTCCTTTGTTGATCCTTTGATTACTCAGCAATATCTAATACTTTTTATCTTGTTAAGATATATCACAAGAAACCACATTATGAAACCCTCATAGTCATTTGAGGAGGCATTACAGTTTAACCCAAATTGACAGGTGTGCATTGTAAGAAAAAAAAATCTTAAGTGGTTTTCCAATCTCTCTCTTCTCCTACTACTGTGATCATGGAGCAGATTTGTCCTAAGAATGTAGAACTACAACACCAAAGTAGTTTGAAGGACTGAATCACCCCATGGAGCTCAAGTGTTATGGAGAGGAACTATAGGTATGGATAATTTCTCCTGAGAAATACATTTTTATCACATTAGAATGCCGAGATTTGAACATCATTTATTATGTGGTGTAAATTTAACCCACTAATACAATGCCATAAAGACAATTGTACCTCTTTTCAAACTTTAGTGCATTGCCCTTTCCAACAGCACAGTTTCCATCACTCACAAAGCAGATGAATTTTTAGGTACTCTTCATTCATTTCTTTCAGCAGGGCCCTCCATGTTTCATGACATTATATCCATTAAATCTTGGAAATGTCTCTCAATTCTAATACATTCCTAGGTGGATGAAAGAAATAACTGAATCTGGTTTTCTGCGACTGGGTGAGACTCTTCAGTATTTTGAACACTGAAGACTTGAATTCCCTAGGACTGCTGACATGGCAGCTTGTTCTTTCTTGACACAAGACTGTAAAAGCTCAAATTTACCTTCCACTGCTTTGGCCCAAAACTTCTTGGCACAGCCTCCCCTTCCTCCGGGCTCCATGTACCTGTGCACGGTGCCCAGTTTTATTTCTAGGCCTTTATTTTGTCTTCTTCACCACATCCCAAGATTTTTCTCATCTCAACAGCCTCACTCTTCTCCCTTTCCTCAGAAATCTTTTTCAATGAAGAAATGTGTCATCATTTGCTATCTACTGGTTCTCTATTTGCCATGTAAGTGTTATCACTGGATCCTAAAATAAAGTAGTTACTCTTCATATGAGTTTTTCTAGTGTCTATTAGTAGTACAGAATAATGAGGTTTATTTTGACACACTGGTACATGCACATATTTTGCTTATTTTTCACCCTATTACCTCCCTCTCCCTTTCCTCTCCTACTCCTACTCCTTTCTCTATCTCTATGTTATGTTCTAGTTTCCTGTCGCAGTACTTTTAAACGTGTTACAATATTTAGTCCAATACAGACACAAAATAAACACTCATAACTTTATTTACAGCAAATTATATGATTCATTACACAAAACTCTACTTTTTATACCATCTCATGGAGACCCTGAAGCCTTTCACCAAGAAACTTGGGTGAAAAATGAGTTAGTTGTTCATGAAAGATGAATTGAAGAAGAGATATGTGAGGTATCTCTGTACCTTCTGCCCAGTTTTGCTGTGAGCCTAAATATATTCTATGAAAAAATAGCCATTAAATAATTGAAACTTAAATGATGGCCTTTAAAATCCATTTAGTGAATTCTGGGTGGAGGACCAGTAGACTACAGCATTTCTTAGTTTCCACTTTCAAAATTGAGCTTAGTTCTCTTCTAATTATATACTGTCAGACAAACTTTAAGAGTATTGCCAGATTAGTTCCATAAATTAAACTAGATTGCTCAGTTATAATAGAGATGTTATGAAGATAATGTGGGTGGTTTTATTTGTACTAACTTCATTACTTTTTTCCTAAAGTTGTGTTGAATAAAATTGGTGTTTTTCTGAGCTTAAAAAAGACTCTCTACTGTGTTGTATCTTCTAATGATATTTGGTAATTGTTACAGCTTTAGTTTTAAATGCTTTTCAATAAAGGTTTCCCAGTAATTAAATTCCACTGATCTAGTTTTTAATTTCATAGTCTGTAATTTATTTCATTTCCTAGGTTCACAATAAGTAATTACATAGATGAATGATAAACTAGCAAAAGAAAAAAATAGAAAAATCAAGAGGTCCAAATACTTTACATACTGGATTATTAGTCAAAAGGCATCTAAAGGATAGTTGTAGTATGATCGTGAACAACACCTTCTCAATACAATTACAACACAACCAGGCAACATCATTTCCCCCTTATTAATACATGCTGATCCTTCACAGAAACCTGCTACAGTATGTTATGTTCAAAGACTTCCTTTTAAATCTACTCACTAATGAGATCCAGGAGGCTATTGCAACTTCTCTGAAATAGTTTTTAAAACTTTAGTTGTGTCACTAATGAAGTGTTCTGCTTCAATTGAAGAACTCAGGCACATTTCCATTGCTTAGAGGAAGCATTCTTAGACTCCCAACTCCTTCTTCAGAAATAAATGTTGTCAAGAGCTTATTAAAATTAACTTCTTCATCAAACAATTTTGAAATCTAAGTACTGTACTAGCTCGTTGGGACAAAGAAATAAATAAGGCACTTGTGATTTCTCTCTCTCACTCTCTCTCTGTCTACTGGAAATTCTTCCAAAGCTTGCAATGGTAGCCACTAACACAGGTGATCGTTAGGTCCTTGAAATGTGGATTATCCATTTGAATGAGGTGCAAGTGACAGTGAAAATCAGATTGTTCAAACTTACTGAGAAAAGTAATATATAAAATCTCATTAACTTTTAGCTCCTTATGTGATAAAGTGATATTTTGATAAAATGATTTTGTATTAAACTAAATGTATTATGAGATTGATTTCTTTTGATGATTTTTTTCTTTGCTTTTACTGTGACTGCGGGAACATTTTAAATTGTGTAAGAGGCTCCAAATTACATTATTGTGGGACAATGACAAAGACCAGACATCCAGGAGTTACGGGACTCTGATCACCCAATGTGTGCTTTTCTGGGATCAGTGCTCAAGTAAGAAAAATAGATGGAAAAGAAAGCCATTGTCAAGGTAGAACTGTCCAGATTCAGACACTTTTTATGTAACTGCTTCGGTATAATCAGCGATGTGGTGAGGCTAAAATCCTCATTGCTCACAACCTAAAGCCATTGGCTAATCTTCAGAATAGACTACAGAGTGGCCTATAGTATATCTACTTTATAAAAGTTTGTAAAATATTAGGATTTCCTACTCCTCAAAAATTTAGAAGCAATTACTATTAAATAATCAGGGTCTGAAATTTTGTTTGTGGAATACTTTTTTTAACTTTTTAATTTTAGGGCAGGGGGATCTACAGGGTCTCACTGCATAGATCAGACTTGTAGTCTGATCACAGACAGATTACAGACATGTGCCAGCACACCGAGCCTCAATCACCTTCTCAGCATTCCCCAGGGGCGGGGCCAGCACAGCAGGCCTGGGGATCAAACTCTTGGCCCCTGAGTCTGCCTAAGCAGGTGCTTTAATCCGCTGAGCTATTTGGCCAGCCCTTAGAATACTTTATTATTTAATTTCTTTATTTGACACAGAAATATCCATGTACAATATTTTGTTGCTTTCTTAGTCTTGTTACACTGTGTTGGACAATTTCTAACTTTTTCAAATGAAATTGTTCTTAGAATTTTGTATTATCTTTTTCTATCTGCTTAGTGCGGTATTATGACACCCACCTATTACCTGTTATCTCCCCTTTTTCTTCATTATCCTTACCAGGGACTTAATGATTCTGCTAGCCTTTGCATATCACTAATATTTAATATTTAGAATTTTAATATTATTTCTATTTTAGTGTTTTTTCTATTTTTAATCTCTCATTTTCTTTGACTTTATGCCGTTTGACAAAAAAAACAAAAAAACAAAAAAAACAAAAAACAAAAAAAACAGCCTTAAGTAAGTGAGAAAAATTGATATCACATAGAGTGTGGTCTTTAGCCATAGTCAAATGAATTTAAAAATCATAACAAAAAACAATTTAAAATAAATATTCAAAATTTCAGTTAAATTTACATTTGCTTTACATTAAGTTAAATGAGTTACATTTGATCAGTGAGGTACCTCAGAGCTGAATCATGATCAAAATATCTCAAATCAACACATAAAGCTCAGTCGCACTTCTGCATGCCAATTATGATCTCACAAAGAAAAAATTAGGAAAGCAATATCACTCACGATAACATCAAGAAGAATTACATACTTAGAAATTAATCTAACCCAGGAATCTCTAAACAAAAACTACAATATTTGAAAAAAGGATACCAAAGTAGACCTCAGAAAATGGAAAGATATTTCTGTTCCTGGATAAGCAGAACCAATATTGTCACAATGATCACTCTTCTAAAACTGGGATGAGGATTTAATGCAACCACAATCAAGATATACCAACACCAAGCCCAGGCATAGTGGTGCACACCTGTAATCCCATTACTAGGGAGGCTGAAAACAGGAGGATCCCCATGTGACCCTACACAAGTACACACACACACACACACACACACACACACACACACCAATATCATTTCCCAGAGAACTAGCAAAAACAATCCTAAATTTCATAAAGAACTAGAAGAGACCTAGAATAGATTGAAGCTAGACCCAGATGTCTTACCATACAATAAACTAAAGTAAAACTGGATCAAAGATTGAAATATTGAAACATAAAGATTGAAATATTGAAACATTGCTTTTATTCTGCCCAAAAATAACATGGGTAAAACTCTTGAAGGCATAGACATAGGCACAGATTTTTAAAACGAAATTACAATTGTGTCAGAAATAGCATTAAGAATAAAATAATAGGATCATATCATATTAAAAGTGTCTGTACAACAAAGGAAACAACCAATAGACTAAAGGGTCTGTCCATAAAATGGTAAAAATGTTGACAACTGTACCTCAGACAAAGAACTAATATCTAAAATTCTAATAATTAGACCCTGCCAAGATAAAAGACCCGATGAAAAATGAGCAACTGAAATAAACAGAAAGTTCCCAGAAGAAAAAGTATAAATTGCCAATACATACATGAAAGTTGTTTGTCTTCTTTGACCACTAAAATAAATAAATAAATAAATAAATAAATAAATAAATAAATATCAAGATTTCAATTCATGTAAGGAAGAATAGCTATCATCTAGAAATCAAATAATGGGCACTGGGAATATAGGTCAGTGACAACATCTACCTGCCAAGTACAAGGTCCTGGGTCCAATTTCAAGTCCCCCCCAAAAAAAAAAGAAACAAACAAACAAAAAGGAAAAGAGAGTGAGAGAGTGAAAGACAAGAGAGAAGAAAAAAGAAGAGAGAGGCGAGGCGAGCAGGGTGGGGCAGGGTGGGGCAAGGCAAGGCAGGCAACAAACCAAATACATATGCTAGCACAACTTGAGGGAAAAGGTGGGAATGTAAACTAGTACAATCACTATGGGAACCAGTATTTAGAGTCTTCATAACAGTAAAAATAGAAATCCCATTTGACCAAGCTATTCCCTTTCAATGTATCTTCCAAAAGGAGCTAAAAAATCACGCTAGAGTTATATAGATATAGATATAGATATAGATATAGATATAGATATAGATATAGATATAGATATATGTAGCTAGATATGTATGCATGTTTATAGCATGACTCTTAATAGCTAACTCTTAGGAAGTAGGCTCTATGTTCATCAGCAAATGAATATATAAAGAAAATGTGGCATTCATCCACAATGGAGCACTGTTCTGCCAGAAAGGATCAACTTGAGTCATGTGTAGGTGAAGGGATGCAATTGGAGACAATGATGTTAAGTGAACTAAATCAGACACACAAGCTTAAATCGCACATGATTTCTCTCTTAAGAGAAACCCAAAATAGAAAAAAAGTTAAAAAGTAAAATAAAAAATATAAGTAATAGGAAATGATGAGGCAGATCTTTTTCAAAGGGAAAGGGATCAGCAGATGAAGGAAGAAGGGGTAAGGAACATGACAGGAGACTTGATGTGAGTTAGGTAGACATGCCAACTCCCCACAAGGAATGTAAGAACTACTGCAAACATGTACTAATAAAAATTTAAATTTAAATTTATGAACCTCATAATAAATTATAGGTGATGCATAAGAACATTTAAGACACACTTACAAACTTTGATTTCTTATGTTAGAAAATAAAATCTAGAAAATAATAAACTAGCTTCCCATTTTAGGAAAACACAACATAAAATAAAAACCTAACTGTGACATATTCCTATTCAGCTTTCCAGTAACAGTAAACAACCTAGAGTTGCCTTCACTGCTATACATGAATTTCAAAGACTATTTTCATTGAGTAAGACAACCCACAAAAAAAGTCTTTAATTTGATACCACTTCCATAAAGGTCAAAAACACATAAAACTAAAAAAACAATCACTGATTTCAAATACAACATACATGACTATAAGAGAAATAATGAAGGGAAATTTGAACTCAAAACAATACAGGGCAGGGGAGATGGCTCAGTGGGATAAGTGCTTCCCTGGCAAGCACAAGAGCCTGAATTCAATCCCCGGTTCTGCAAAAAAAAAAAAAAACCTTAATACAATGTTTACAAAGAGAAGGAAAAACATTTGAACTGCCAAAAGGTATAGCATGGGCTGCAAAAGTGTTCGTAATATTCCGTTTCTACAAAGTGGGCACAAAAGATGTTTATTTTATCCTTTTCACTGGACATAGATGAACACACACACACATGCACATTGATATGCATATTCTCTTTCTTACAGAAAGTTATTCTATAGTCTTAATTGAATATTATTTTATATTCATGTTTTCTATCTTATAGAAATTAATCTAAATCCCTACTAAAACTTCAGCATCTGTGATTTCTTCAATAATAACAGAATGTGTCAGTACTTTAAACATAAAGTACATCTGGTCTGGACCACTCATTGTTATAGCTGAGGAAATTAAGGCACGGTAAAGGAAAAAGTCTCTGAGATCACATGCTTCTTCAAAGTAGAATGGGGATTAGAAATCTGAATTTCTGTCTGCAAGCCCTGGTCTCTCTCCATGGAAGTGTTGTTCCCACACGTGTCAATTCCCAGAAACATTAGATCTCTCTGAGGGGAAAAAGTAACAAAAATGTTATGTGTTGTAATTGCAAAAGAGGAAAGGAATATCTTTCTTTGGGTGATAATGCAACTGTAATTGAGTATTTATATGACATTCAGTCATTATTAATACTTTACACCTTGTTGTATCATACCCTCAAATTTATTTTCAGATATAATAACTCCAAAAGATATTTCCATAAAATAAGTTTCCACAATGAAATAAGTTAGAGGAACAGCATTTGATGTATTGCTTGGAGAGTCATTGCTTACTAATCATACTCTAATGAACTTCTACAATAAAAAATTATATTTAAAAAATTCCCAAAGATATTTGATTGAGACTGCAGTTTATCACATATATTCAACAGCATTTCAAGAAACACTTTGGATTTCCTTTTAGAAACTCTGGGTTGCTTAGCTCATTAAACCAACAAGCAGGCACATTAACAAGGACAGAAAATAATCCAGATGGGTTGGTTTTGTTAGAGAACCATCAAAGATTTACTGCATCTGTGTCCAGACATTGTCAGGTGCCTCCAACAGAAGGAAAGAAAGGACTTCAAGCTTCTGGCTGCTGCAAGCCCAGCACTCAGGAGGCTGAGGCAGGAAGATCCTTGGAAGTTCAAGGCCAGTCTGGGCTACAAAAGGGGATCAAAACCAGCCTGAGCTGCATAGTGAAACCCTGTTTCAAAATAAAATAAAATAAAGAGTCCCAAAGACAGATACTTCTTAGTTTATAATTTCTTTCAATTTTACCTCCTTTTGTTTCCAAAACCCTCATTCTGATTTTAAAGGACACAATATCATTACATTCTTCTTAATATAAAATCCCAGGTGTGATTCATAAATGCTGAATGTTAACTGTGTCTGTGCTTGATAGATAAAAATATGGAAAATATCAATACATGACTGAAGCAGGTTCCTAAACATGGCAAACTTAAATTTTAAAGAACACAACTTTCTCTCAACAAAATTCTATTTCTGTCACTGCTGGAAAATCTTAGGTAAATACTTACAGCTGAAGGATGGGCTTGTGAGAAGAACAACTATAGCAGTTTTAAGTCACAAAAGTCAACACAGCAAATAAAATGTTCATAGTAAGAAAACAGATAATGGAGAAATCCTGATGTCTAAGTTTTCCTGTCCATGATGAATTCTTTCAACTACCACTTAGGACAGGTTTATCGATCTACTTTATTTTGTTTTATTGGGCTAAGATAATATGCTTTTCTCTCCTGTATTATTTATGTTAGAAACCAGTGGTTTATCTATTAGGGTATATATGAAATGTGCTGTTCACTTTATAGCCCTTCTAACCAGTAATGACCCTACTAACAAGCCCCGTATCTAACAATGACACAAATGAAAATACTCTTCGATTCACAGCATTAAAATATGAACTGTAATATTTTCTCAAATAAGTATTTTATATAATTGGGTACTGTAATGAAAACTACAAAAATTTTCACTATTTAAGAGCTTAAAGGAATTTATAAAATGAGCAAATCACTTGCTGAAACCTTCTTTTTTTTCTTTTTTTAAAATAAACCCTGCCTTGTCGGGGCAGAAGAGTCAGAAGGCTAAAGCAGCATCACTGGACAAGAAGGTCTCCTTTAGCCTCCAAGAGAATATGTGAGAGATTGCAGAATTCTGACTGTCACTCTGGTGACATTTAAGGTACTCCTGCTTGGACCAGGAAGCAGGTTGTCAGAAGATTGGAGGTATTGCAGGTATGTAAGAGCTTCATGCCAAGTTTCATTCTATGCTTAAATTTTAGTATAACTTCAAGACTGTCAAAGGTTGGGTCCAGGAAAAATGATAAATACAAAGCAGAGGAAACAACAACATAGAGAACCCTTTAAAACTTATCTTTAAGGCCTTAGTTTGGCATGAACAAACAATAAAGCAATTTGATGTAAAATCAATTTCAAGAAGTTATTCTTTCTCACCAAAACATTGCTCAATGTCCGTCTATTGTCCACTCCCAGAGCCTAGAAACAACCATTTTTTTCTGCTTTCCTGAGCTCAAATTGTTTAGACTCCATATATAAGTGAGGTAATACCTAAATTTTCCTTAAAAAGTTAAAAGTGTGACTGGACTGGGGAGATAGTTCAGCAGTCTAAGCACCTGCCTAGCAAGCACAAGGACCCAAGTTTGATCCCTGCCAACCCTGAAACTGCAGATACACTCCGCCACCCAGAAACTAGGTATGGTGACATGCACTTGTAATCCCACACAGGGGAGGCTGAGAGAAGAGGACAACTATGAGTCTGAGCTGTGTATGGAGACCCTGTACCAAATAAATAAATATATAAATATGTTTTTAAACTTTTAAAAAATAAAGTTACCATATTATTCAATAACTTTACTTGAGTATATATCCAGATGACATCAAGTTCATGCACCAAGATGATACCTACACTCCCGTGTTCATTGCAGTATTATTTACAATAGCCTAGACAAGGAGTCAAGCTAGGAGTCCACTGTAGGAAGAATGAATAAAGAAACTATAGTGTGTGTAGTACCTAAATAGTGGGATACTACTTAGCTTTAAAGAGAAGGAAATTGCATCAGTTTTAAGAACATAAATAGGCCTGAGGAGAGAGCTCAGAAGAATATGTTTGTCTGGCAAGTGCAAGGTCCTGAGTTCAATCCCCAGTAAGGCTAAAAAAAAAAGTTTTCAGGGCAGGGAGATGGCTTAGTAGAATAAGTGCTTGCCTGGCACACACAAGGGCCTGAGTTCAATCCCCGGTTCCACAAAAAAAAAGAACATAAATAAATCTGGAAGATATTCGGTGAAATAGGCCAGACACACAACACAACTTCAATTTTTGACTATTGTCTAGATCATTCTCATATTGATCCGCCTGTGTACAGTCTCCCAAGAGCAGGGATTACAGGTGAGCACCACCACGCCCAGTCTCAATTGCTGTCTCAGCGTGCCCCGGGGGTGGGGCAGGGACAGCAGGCCTGGGGATCGAACCTCTGGCCCCTGAGTCTGCCTAAGTAAGCGCTTTAATCCACTGAGCTATTTGGTTGGCCCTCTGTCTGTCTTAATAGATATTCTTGTTCTTTGTTATATTATAAAACATCTTCAGGAAATTGCATGGCAGCTGCCACCCATCTGAAAATCTTGCAAATATCCATATGAATGTGCACAACTTTTGCAAATAATTTAACTTAATACATCTTAAGAACAGCCAATATAAGTTTTCATTTTTCTAACAACTTGTATAAATAACTTAATCAGACAAAATAGTATTTCTTTTTACTGAAACTAGGTAGATAAAAACAGAATGGCAAACAATAGGAAAGACAATACAATTTTATGCAGATATAGAATGAGTTAAAACACAAATTTTTCACATGATTGACAGCTTGGGCTTAATTTAATACACTGTATAAATTAAAGTCCTGTTTCTCTGGAGTAACAAATGTGAATATGCAGAAGGACAGTGAAGAAAACTCTTAAGAAGAGCTCTGAAGACAAGTAACACAAAATTTGAGTATAATTCTGGGTCCACCACATACAGATCTACTAGCCTTGTGTTCTCAACCATAAATTTGGAACTATGAAACCTCTCAAGGAGAGTTACTTTACCTAATAAATGTCATGGAGATTTTATTATGTATTAAAAAGCTAACAAGTATCCATCCCAAATCACATTCCATTTCCATTCATATTAGATGATTATCAACCTGATTTTAAAAAATAGAGAAGAATGAAATAGGAAAATGCAAAAATGAATAGACACCCAAGATGAATATCATCTGGCAATATACAAAATACGGGCATATACTCTAGATTTGTCTCTAGTGCTTGGCCTAATTGTCAGGCAAATACCTGCCTTGCATTTACTGTACTATTAGCTCAAATCAGTATTTATAAGATCAACTCCTGTTGGTATTACTTAACCTCAAAATTAGTAGTAACTTTTCTGTCTTAGTTCTCTCCAACCTGGAATACACCCAAGGAAAGGAGACTCAAAGTTACTTATTCTTTATTAATTCCAAATTGCAGACCTATAAATAAAGAGTTAGAAAGAACATAACACTCAACTTCTTCCCGTCTATAATAGGTGACATAATACACAAAACTTTGAAGAAATGCACTGTAATAAAACTCAATTAGTCATTTTCAGGATTGTTCATGAAGATGGTCCTCCGAGTGGAGGCACTAAAATTTCACTCATCTCATAAAAGCTGTTCAGTGAACTGAAATAATAGCTTCTTTTCTTACTCCAGATAAAACTGGCTGCAGAGTCTATTATAGAATTAACTGAATATTAATTATTGCTCTCATCCCCTCAAAGCACTTTAACATTCTTTTAATTAGAAGTTAACCCCTGAATGCCTGATAAGATTTCCATATTGTAATGACAGTATTAATGTAGCCTCATACTAGTTGGGCATATCACTAGTGGACATTCTTTAGAAATTGGCAGCTATAGAGGAAAGAACCCCCCATTCTTTGGAAAGAAACATACTGATCAAATTATTTCTCTAAATTTCCATTTCCCTATCACTATGTTTTAAGTGAGTTCCTGCGTTTTTAAAGTTCTAGACTGCACTTACTAGAGCTGAAGAACACAATGCTGCACACGTGTTTCTCTGCTTCTTCACTGAACTACATCTGTACATGAAGCAGTACCACAAATTCTTTCCATTCTTCTCAATTACTAAATCACACCTACCACTGAAGGGTGCTAAATGCTTGGGGAGAAATATGAGAGCTTTAGTGTTCTTTTAGCATTCAGCATTCTAATTTACTTAATCACTTAATTAAGAGAATAAGGAAGACTAAGAGGCTACGGTCCAGCTGTCTAGCTTACGAGGGCAGGCAAAGTTCTAGGTTATAGAAAGGGATCATACAAATATTTTAAGACGACATGAAGCCCAAAGCCGTTTTCAGGACAACAGTTTAATTTTTCTACCAATATTTATCGCATATGCTGTCTGAGAGTTTTTCCATCATGGACTGCTAGACTGGTGGATACTTTATGGATTTTTCTTCATTTAACAAATGAGAATTTGAGGCCCAGAGAGTGGTGTGATTTATCTAAACTCAGAAAACATGTGCACATGGAAGATATTCATTTGGTAAAAAAAAAAAATTAAAGTTTCAAAAGTAGGATTAAAAAAAGCTAGTAAATTGGACACAAATATTTAAACAACTGTTCCCATTGCAAGTACTATGTTTGCCCCATGAATGAAAATACAGGGGGTGATCAAAAGGCACTAAATATTTTAATTTAAAAAAATCTTACTTCAGTAAAAGGCACACATTGCCAAGAATAGTAGATAAGTGTATTTCAAGTCAAGGGGAGTATTTTGAGGGACACTAATGACTGTATGTCTTTTACTCTCATAATTTTTTAATTTAAACATTCACTCTATGTAGGGATCAGCCCGCACTGATGAACAATTCACAGCAATTTCTGCCAAATACAAATATTGTGGTGCATCTTCCTCTGCTTGATCACTGGATCTGGCAGGGTGCAGCTTTCAATGCTTCCTCAGAGTTAAAAATAATGGTGATAGGTGAACATTTTAAATGAATTGTGGACATTGAGGCAGCCACAGCAGTGCAAGTAAAGACGCTCATGAAACAAGAGTTCCAGAACTGCTTAAGAAAGAGGCAAGAATAGGGTAAGCATGTGGTAAGGATGGGGGTATTTTGAGTAATTAGTGACAATGTTACTTTTACTATACTTTTTATAAGCTATGAACTTTATTTTTTAATTTATGCTTTAAAAATCTTATTCACTGTAGTTTTTGATCACCCTCATATACGTGAGTTTTCAAGGTAGAGGGACATAGATTCCCATCCTAGTTCTGCATTGTAAAATATTATCAACTTTCGGCAAGTACATGCAGTTTTCTAATCCAATATCCTCATTTTTAAAATTAAGAATAAAGCTCCCATCTCTCTCAGCCACTGTGAGAAATAAATGAGATGTCACATGTGAAAATGTCTCCATAATATCTTAATAAGAGCATACATCCTCATCCTATCTGTTAATTGATTGCCTCTGGGCTAGAATAACACTCAAGGTGATAGGTGCTTTAAACTAAAAATGAAACAACTATGATGAAAGAAAATTGTTAAGTACCACGTTTAGTCTACCTATTGGGGAAAAAACATCCAGTAACAGTGTTATTCTTTATGTAAACAATTGTGGATTTTCTTTATATGAAGAGAGTATCTTAGACCGTTCAATTCCTATATCAAAGTACTGCACCTTTGTGATATATAAACAACAGGAGTCTGTGTCTCACGATTAGGGAAACCAGAGAATATAAAATTAAGGCATAGCACATTCAGTGTCCAGGAAAGGCCAGCCTTGCAGACCACAGAGGCTACCTTCTACTGTGTCCTTCCAGACGGGAGGAACAGTGCTGCTTCCTTGGCCTCCACCGTAATGGTATCCCTCGCGTCCACTTTAGCTCCACCTTCATGATCTATGCATCTCTTGAAGGTCTACATTACAACACATCACTTTGAGAGTTAGGATTTCAACCTAAGAATTTTATTTATTTTGTTTAAATAATTTTATTTAGAAACAAATAGCACTGAGACAGTTTCAAAACCAATTAGTAGGACAGTTTCAATAATTAATACATTGCATATCATTGTCTTCATAGTGGTTATTCATAGTACAAGATGCAGACACAATATCCTGTCCACAAACAGTATTAGAACAAATCTTTCTATTCATTGAATTAAGAGAAAGTAGCTGTGTATCTATCCTATTTTGTATATACAGATACAAAATGTTCCTTCATTTGTATCTCCCTTTTGGTTTAGTTGTGTCAGAGAAGTATATTCCATTGCCATTTAAATATTGTAGGTATATGAATTCAGAAGAATAATCCAATATAGTCCAGTAGTCCATAATAATAGTGGGTCTTCCATAGGACTGGCAATGTCAGAAATTGTTGACTTGAGCCTTTTACAGCTCAGCATATTAATATGGTTTTACTTTTTATACTTCAAATACAAAAGTTACATTTCTTGTTATATAGATCTTGCTTTATCTTGGTCTTAACCATCCAGAAGAAAAGTATAAAAACAAAGTATAAAAAGTCAACCACAGATGGTTAGGATAAATATATAGTTGCATTCTCTTAATGAATAGAGGGATTTGTTCTAGTAGTGTTTGTAAATAGGATATCATGTCAGCATCTTGTACAACAATTAACCACTAGGAAGAATGTATGCAATGTGTTAATTATTGAAACTGTCCTACCAATTTGGTTTGAAACTGTCTCATTGCTATTTGTTTCTCAATAAAATTATGGAAAAAAATTTTTTGAAAAGTCAACCAAGGATTTTAGAGGTACACAAACCCTCCAGATCACAGCATGTGGCTTTAACTGTTAAAAGCCCATATACCTCTAATATTTACAATAATTTATAATAAACATTTGTTAGTTTACTGATGTAGAAGTAATATAAAGCAAAAATTATTATTATATCTACAAAACCTTTCCAGTGCATTTGCTATACTGAATGCATTAATCTCCCATGATAGTCTGCTTACACTTTGCAATTTAATTAAGATATCAAAGTAGGAATTTCCAGTTACTATAAGGAAGGATCCATGCAGAAAAAGAGCTACAATTTTTTGTCTTAACATAATTTGTCTGTTATCCATCTTAATTATCATCCTTACGAAACAATTCCTCTCCAAAGCTGAAGTATGGTCAAAAATTGATCCAAAGGACATAATGCATTCTAAAGCTAAAAATACATTAAGTTTTTATTGATGTGGAGGTATAAATTCAAAGCTTTGGGGCTTTCTCACACTGCAAAGGGCTATTTCTCTGGTTCACTCAAAGCAGCAGATGACAAAGTCCACAGATGCCATTAAGCTCAATAAGGACAAGAGGGTTCCTATCCAGTTCTTACCCCCCCAGGAAGCATGGCTACTGTGTCCACAAAAGTAGGAGGTGTGATGCCCAAAGGCACACTATTCTGCTAGTAAAGAGATAGCAAACCACCCCTCCCTCCACACTAAAAGCTCCTTCCCAAGGGCAATAAAAAGCATACAAAGGGGAAAATTAAGGCACACTTATCTACAGAGTAAGGATTTCAAAATATTAATGTAATCCCTACTTTAAAAAATTGAACTAGACACTGGTACTTTCTGAACTTAATAGCTAAATATTCTAAAATGCATGTTTTAGACTGTTAAGTTTTAACCAGTCAGGAAAATTTTATGTAACCAATGATAGTTACTTTTTTATATGAATATTGTTCAGGCTGCAAGGTTTAGCGTTTGTTAACTCTTGTTTGTACTGTCTCAAGTTCGTTAGTATGGTTTTTTTGTTTGCTTGTTTGTTTTGCAGTATTAGGGATTGAACTCAGTACCCTGCACTTGCCAGGTAGGTGCTTTTTCTACTGAGTTATCTCCCAAGCCCTGAATTACTATGTTTAATGTTACCCTTGCCAAGATATTTAGCATGTAAAAAGCATGTTTTGAGTTTTTGTTTTAAACAACTTCCTATTGAAGCTGAGATATACAAACAGGTTGAGTAGCAGAACTGTTATGCTGTATCTTGTTACCTAAAGCTGTTGCCAGAATCTTAGTATACACAATTTTTTTTAATTATCATCATTAAAGTAACTTGAGCCAAAATTTTAGATTCATCAATTGCAGCCTTCCTTATACTTGTTTCTTCAATTCCAAATAATGCTATGATATTCATTAACTGGAGTTATACATAAAAACACTTCACCATTTACTTCATTATTAGAATCCTCTTCATATTTTACATTGAGTTCTACAAAGAGATATCACACATATGATCCAATCCATTGGGCTCATAAAATACATCAAATAGTACATCAAAAAGAGCACTGTTTTCTAAATCTCTATGTTGTGATCTGAAGCCTCTTTCAATATGCTTTTGACATGTGTTCAACAGGTGTCTGCACAAACTGCTAGACTTATTTTCTCAGGAGCCATTGAAAGCAGTACATTTGACATGTGGGCAGCTACTACTATTACTGTTTTATTTTGCTTGCCTGGGAAATGCTTGTTCTACTGAGCCATCTCCCTGGTCTGAAAGCACTTTCGATCAGCCACCATTTTCTGGCATTGAACACAATTCTTACTATTGTTGGAAAAGGAATTCAAAGACCAGATGTGCTGTCTTCCAAGAACTACAATATATGTTCAAATTATCTACTGACCACCCTCCCAAACTCTTTAGGCAAGGCAGGGCCATATATGTACTTTTAAAAAGGTATTGTTTGGCCTCCATGACTAAGAAGATTGGCATTTGTGGTACTGTTATTCTCACAGGGTTGTACTTCCTCTCCTCCCTGCAGACATTATAGAAATATATTCCATTCTCTTACTGCACCCATGTAAGAAGAGAACATATGGGTTTTATGGTTAATGTACCAAAGCTCATTGTATCTAATGAGAATTCTCATGTTTATGGCAAAAGCCTCTGCTTGACTAATGTCATTATAAACCCAATCCCAAAACTTCTAATGAGCCTTTAGAGGAGATTAATGTCTACAAAAAAACAACCTGAGGTAAAGACATATCTGTTCTTAGGAAGGTTATTCAAAGGAACTTTAAGATTCAGAGGAAATAGGTGCTATAGCCAACAATCTCAATGGACATGGAGTGGTACATTAAATATAATTTAGCCGAGGAAGAAAACTTTGAGGACCATTGAGATTTTATTTTTTCACATAGAAATTTTTTTAAAAAACATTAAATTCCATTTCCTCTAAAAACATTTCTTGATGTAAGTCATTACAAACCAATCCTTGCATTTCCTATAACTGTGAAAATTCAGGCCCACCTTGGTGAGCATTGCAACAACATTGTACCCTGCGGTGTAACGAGTAAGGGAGTAGCATGATTGCTGGGAAGGCTGAAAAATTGATCTTGCTGACTGTGTCAGTGATTACTAGAGAACAGATTTACTGAAAGATGCATACAATAAATATAAGAATTCACAACACTGGCTTACAATGGTTGTATGCAGACTCAGGTGTGGAAGAAGGTAAAAGTGCAAAAGAGTGTCTCTCTTCACACTCCAGATCTGAAGGACTCAGTCAAAACCCTGGAGCTCATTGCAGTATCCCATTAGGAGGCCAAAGGGTCTGAGATGAAAGGTCAAAGGGTCTGTACTGGAAGCCAGGAGACAGTATCCAAGGTGAAGGGGAAGGCTGGAGCTCCTCTGAAGAAACTGAAGCGAGCCTGCTTTCTTTGTTTCCCTTTACACCACATGTGCCAAGCTACCTGAAGGTGGCTCTCTTGTCTTCTGTCACTCCCCCAGCCACTTCCCCTGAAAGTAAGCTGATCCACCTGAGCTGAGCCTGTCTTGCTCAAGTTGACACTATAGATATAAAACACACCACTCTAAGACCAGTATCCTTGATGTTTCTGGGAAGATTTTGTGTATCCAAGCAGTCGCTTGTCACCAATACACAATGATCAACCCATAGTCACCAAGTTACAATTTCTAGTCACCACACCATAGTCACCTGTTGTCACGTCAGTCATCTTCCACCAGGTCACCATCACTAGTGACCATTAAGCCACTCCACAGTCACTAAATAGTCACAGTTATCAGCCTAAAATCATGATCTGGAGATTTCTATCTTCCCACAAATTTAAATGCCTACATGTTAACCTTCAAGGTGATGACACCATGCAGGGACATCTTTAAGACATGATCAGGACATGAGCACAGAGTCCCCATGGATGGGATTACTAACCTTCTAAAATAAGCCTGAGGAAGAGATTCTTCAGTCTACTACATGAAACTACAACTTAGAAGCACCATCTATGATGACATAATCTCCAAACAAATATCAAACCTGCAAGACCTTTGTTCTTAGGCTCCTCAATCTCTAGAAGTATAAGAAGCAAACTTCAGTTGTTTACATGCTTCCTGGATTTGTTTATTGTGGCAGCCCAACTGGACTGAGACACAGCACAACCTGTGTTTTCTCAGTCTGATTGCCAGGGGCTGACAAACTTCTGCAAAGATCCAGATAATAAGCATTTTCATTTCTCATTTTGTACAACTTCTTGGTCAGATCACACTGTTTAGGTCCCAACATAACTTACAAATCATTTCCTTGGGGACACAACACATAAGGAATGCACCATGCTGATTTAATGTGCATGTCAATAAGACACCACCAGATTCTTAGCAAAATGATACCTCCCAAGTACACAGAAAGTCCTCTAATGCTAAGGTACCTTGGGACAGAGCTAGTTCTATAGTGCATGGGACCAAGACTGAGAAGTCAAGTAGTGTGGACAGCAATACTATTCCTCAAATCAAAAGATTGTCCAACTCTACACTGTCTCGGTTCCATCCATGTCAGCCCTCTGAACACATATTAAGCTGGTAGCCAGATCTTCCTGCCTGGGAGCTTTATTTGACCCTATAATTTTTGGTAAAGTTATGTATTTTCAAACACTAAAATTAGAGAATTTCTTATAAAATTCCTAATAGATAGCCTCTTTTGGAAAGTAAGCCTAAACATCAAGAAACAAAAGAAATAACAGAACAAAAGCATAAAACCAACAAAACCCAAAATCTGACTGTGGCAAGCAGCGAATGTTTCCCGTTTTAAAGTTCCATTTGCTGCTGCTTTGGGTGATGCTCTGCTTTGTCCCTTGTGTCACTCCCTCCACTGCCTTACTGGCCATGGAAAGCATTTCACCCTGAGAACTCAGACAAAGAAAGAAGAACAGCAATAAGAAGACTCAAATCAGTTCAATGACAGGAGAACTGACTGACTCTACCCAAACTGAGTCTGACTTGGAATAGGCTGGAAATAGACTAGAGAATTCTGTGGTCTCAAAATGCAAAGCCCCAGCCTTCCAAATTAAGTTTCTCACTGACTTTTAGGGTAGCTCAAAAGTAAGGCTCAGAATGAACTACCAAGGATAAGGCAACTTATACCGTCTTAGAGTAGCACAGCCAGTTTAATACTAGGAAGAAGGCTCAGCACACAGGAAGTTTGGGGCTTGAATCAAAAATGAGAAACGTGCAAAGCTCATCAAATAGTAAATGTAAAGCAAAGAGAAAATCCAAATGTCTTTGGATTGACATAAGGAAAATGTTATATACTAAAGGGGTGTGTGTGTGTGTGTGTGTGTGTGTGTGTGTGTGTGTGCGAATGAACTCACATTAGCAGAGAAAATAATTGGAAATAGAGTCCTAAATCTGATTATTTTACCTGGTCATAGAAATTCCCTTGAGTATAGATACAAGATGAAAGCAATGGCCAGAGTGTTAGTGATAAATATTTCCAACCTATTCAGGACAAAGACGGTTTTTATCACAAGACAGGACCTCACCTGAGCCCTGAAGACTCCGTGATGAGTGATACCCAGGATAGATGCATAGTCGAGCTCCATGCTGGCATCATCTTCACAGGCCTAGACATTCCTATACAGTTCTCAGTAAGAGTCTTAGAACTCATAGTGAGTAAGAAGAAGTGACATGTTAATTGACTTCAATTTATCCAGGCTACAAAAACTCAGACTATTGTTCAAGGCAATGTTTAATACAAAGGGAAGAAACTTCTGCTTTTAGATGATTCTATTCTACTTTTACATAAACCTTTTGCTTATAGATAGACTTCTCTCTGATTTAAAAATTTCAAATTTGCTCATAAATTTTGTGGAACTACATGATGGCTTTATTTTATATAATTTTTTAAAAGTTAATTTATAAAAGAATATTATCAGTGTCCATTTGGATATGACATGGTCTTACCAAAGAGCAGTTTTGTATACCATCTCCTCTCTCCATATTTTGCTTCCTTCCTATTTTTTATTTTCCTCTGAATTCGTTAAATGTAAGTTTGTTGTAGCAATTGACTATGATATTAAGTATAATTAGGTTTATCTTTTTATGAGAAAAATATGCAAAATTTTTATATTTAAAACAGAGATTTCCATACTTATGATCAGTAAAAATGTGAATTCACTTTAATCAGGATGCTTCAATCTTTATTCCTCTCTTCTTAAAAGTGCAGATTACCGTAAAGATGCTTTCAAGTAGTTGCTAATCAGTTTGCTCAACTTTCTCTTCCACCATTGCCCAAGTCATCTTCTTCCTCCCTCTTCACATATATACTCTTACCTGGCAATTCTATTGTATTCAACATTAAGCTTAATATATACCAGTTATAAACATGAGGTTATAAATTATGCATGTAAAGAAAAGTAAAGTTGTATTTTCCTCAAGAAACTCCTAATGCAGTCAAATGACACTTTACATAGACATTTTATTAATGTATCTGTTCATTTTTCCTACTACTAATCATTATGTGATCAATACATATCTGTAATGGTGCCAGACATGGGATACCATGACAAAGCATAAGCTATAATAGACAAAGATACCGTACATCAAAACTGACCAAAGTTCTGTGAAAGTAAGCAGGGTCCTCTAAAATTAGTAAAGTGAGAAATTTCCTCAGATACTTACTTTCTTTATCAAAAGAAGTCTAAAAGTG
>NW_004524596.1:2577368-2579193 GCF_000260255.1 Octodon degus | reverse complement strand
GTCATTGGTAAATGGAGGCCTAACAAGTAAAAAGATGGTTCTGTTTTTGCTTGAGGCCAATTTATGTGCTGTAACACATCTACAGAAGATGTGAAGAGTTTTGGCTGAAAATGAATGTAAATTTATATATGTTTTGTTTTACACTATTAATTATGCAGCATAATAAGCCAATGTTAGGTATGTGAATAACCTGAGGCCAGATTTGGGCATTCCTGACATACTGAGCCAAATATCTTCAAGGTTCTGTACCACTAAACTAACAGTGCACTGAGTAGTGAGAAACTAGACTGTGAAAAAATATACTACTTTTTCATTATTTGGCTCTAGAGGTATATCTCCTTGTTTTATGTAATCTAAGTATTTTCATTTTATTGTGATCAGGTTTTCCATTGTGTCCCTGCCTGCTGTTCTTAGAGAGGCTTTAAAGTACAGCCACGAGGTCATGTCATGGCTACACTTTTGGTTTCTGTTTGTGATGTTGCCCTGAAACCAGAATTCTAGATTCTGGTTTTTTGTTTGTTTGTTTGTTTGTTTGTTTGGAACCAGGGATTGAACTCAGGCCCTTGCGCTTGCCAGGGAAGTGCTTATTCCACTGAGCCATCTCCCCAGCCCTCTGTTATATTCTTTTGAATAGCTTTTCAGCTGACCCTGGTGGCACAGGCCTGTAATCCAGTAACTCTGGGAAACTAATACAGGAGGATCACAATTATCAATCAGGGTAGGCAACTTAGCAGCTTAGTGAAACTATCACAAAATTAAAAAAACACAAAATAGTTGAGGAGGTAACTCATTGGAAAACTCTGGGTTCAAGCCTCACCACTAACACACACACACACACACACACACACACACACACACACACACACACAAAGTTTTAAGTAAAATTTTATTTCCAAATTTCACATCAATTTCACAAATATGTATAATGTTCACAAAGTATTGTTTTGTGTTTTATGTTTCCTCCCAACCATTTAGAAGCTCTCACATTAGACAAACGCTTGCAGCCAGGGGAGTGGTATATGGGCTGAGGCTTGAGGACCTTTCACTTGAATGAATCTAGTTTCACCCCAGCCAGGAGGTAATGTATTCCTAAGCTTTATTTTAAAAAGGGATTCCACTATTATTAAAAATAAATTTTCTGGACCACCAAAAACACAAATCAAAAAGAGCATTGCACTTTTTTATAGCCCTAAAGACCATAGTCTTTCTTGGTTTGGATCTCAAATGTTGGTTTATATATTTTGTCCTTAAGAAAACTATTTTGAATCTGCCCCATACATGAATTTTCATAGAAATTAGAATATGTTTTTTTCTTTCCTTTGCATAATTACCTCAATTCTCAGCAACAGTGATTGCCTTATATTCTGTCTTACAATTCTTTTTTATTTTATTTTATTGAGAAACAAATATTAATGAAACAGTTTCAAAACTGATTAATAGGACAGTTTCAATAATTAATACATTATACATTGTTATCTTCTTAGTGGCTATCCATAGTACGAGAAGCAGTCTGGATATCCTGTCAAAACACTCTTAGTACAAATCTTTCTTCTCATTGAATTAAGTGAAAGTAGCTGGATATGTATCCCATTATGTATATACAAACACAAAATGGTCCTTGCTTTGTATCCCCTTTTTTTAGTTGTTTAGATCTGTCAGAAATGGGTATTCCATTGGCATCTAAATACTATAGGTGTGTAAATTCAGCAAAACAATTGAACACAGTCAAGCAGTCCACAATAGTAGTGGTTTATCTGCAGAAGTTGTTGACTTGAGCCTTTCACAGCTTAGCATATTAATGTGGATTTACTTTATATACCTCGTT
>NW_004524596.1:2575184-2576348 GCF_000260255.1 Octodon degus | reverse complement strand
CCATAAAGTGCAATGGCAACAGAAGACATAAAATCAACAAGAGCCAAAGAGAATAGCAAGATTTTTTTCCTTCCCTATATTGCACGCAGACTACCTACCTTAGGGAAGATGCATCACTCACATTCCCAATCTCAGCGCTAGACAATGAAGCAGTCACAAATTCTAGATTCAGCCACCTTTAAAAAACCCATGTTTGTTATCACGTGAGGATTCTGGGTGTATGTCCAGACACAAACTGTGACATTCTGCTCTTGTTCCCCCAAAACATCATGTGCATCTCTTTATGTGAAAGTCACTTAGTCCTTCTCTGTTGCCGAAGTCCTAACAGTTTCAGCACCGCTAAAAGTGTAAGTCTCAAGTCTCCTCCAATATGTGAGGCAAATTCTTAGCTGTGAGCCCCTGTACAAGTGAAAGCAATGTTAAACACTTTTAACATATAAAGGCATAGAATAAACATTTTTATTTTAAAAATGATGAAGTGGGGGATATAAAGTAATGGAAGTAAAGCAAGTATAAAACCCAGCAGGGCAACCATTAAATCCTATGTGTAACATGCAAGGCAATCTGTTGCAAGTTTTGAGCTCTATTTGGCTTGGGTGACATTTCCTTTGTCACATTTTTGGTAGTTGCAGTTCCCATGGCTTTTATTTGGGGCTAGCTTTGCTCCTTTCTTGTAGGTTTATTTTAGATGATCCATGTTTTTTGAGTTTTTATTTTAAAGAGGAAAAACACAAAAACAATAAGAACAAAGAAAAAAAGCAACATCAAATAATAAAAATGTTACAGAATTTCAAAACAAGAATAAAAATAAGCAAGAGTTGTTATATTACATATTGTTATCAGCCAATCTGTTGCTCAGAACACCACACATAGGCATGGAAGAATGATTAAATGATTAGATGTTAACTCTTCCTTTCAATAAACACTTTTTCATTGTTTTTATTTTTTTTAAATTTGTTTCAAAGAGAGTATAAAAAATAATAGATAAAACTAGTAGTATACACGTTTTTTAAAAGCAAGGTGAAAGGTGGTCAAAGCATGTAGGATTGGTCAAAATAAAAAATTTAAAAATTAACTATCTTCAAAGCTCTTAAATTAGTAGCACAATCTTCTTAGCTATCCTGTGTATATACTCACATGATTTTTAACAAATTGAAGTTTTTG
>NW_004524596.1:2572850-2574274 GCF_000260255.1 Octodon degus | reverse complement strand
TTTCTGGTACCAAATTCTGTTACTTTTCACTCATTACTGAGACAAAATACCTAACACCTAAAGTTAAGGAAGGAAAAATTTATTTAGTTCATAGTTTGTCGAGATTTCAGACCATAATCAGGGGATTCAGATGGGCTGGTGTGTTACAAGGGGCAACATTTTATGGTGGAAAAAGATATAAAATCAACAAGAGCGAAAGAACAAGAGCAAGCCTCTTTTCTTCCCCTATGTTGTATGCAGGTTGTCCCCTCCAAGGATGGTGGCTCACCCTGGAGTGTATATTCATGATAAGGTTTTGCACTCACACCTTCAATCCCAGCGCTTAAATAATGAGCCAATCATAAACTCTGAACTTAGCTGCTCCAAAAGGTCCACACACAATGACCACATGAGGTTCTGAGGAACAGGCATATCCAGATACAAACCAGACACAGTGACACACAATGAAGAAATTGGTCATCTAATGAAATGGATGCTCCCATTCAGGATACTAAGTGTGTTATTTAACACATGTAGAAAAATAATAATTTGAGGTAATTTATCAAGAAGAAAATAAAGTGCAATTTGATAATAATATAATAGAGATTAATATACGAGGCGTGGTGGCAAACACCTGAAATCCCAGCACTCAGGAGGATGAGGCAGGTGGGTTACCAAAAGTTGGGGGCCAGACTATACTACATAGCAAACTCAGTGTGAGCTCAAGTCTGGACTAAGTTACATAGTAAGACTCTATCTCAAGAAAGGGGAGAGGAGAGAGAGAGAGAGAGAGAGAGAGAGAGAGAGAGAGAGAGAATGAAGGGGGGAAAAAAAGAACAAAAGAGGTGTATTTTAGAAAGTTGCCAGTGATATTCTACCCAAAAAGTGACACATGAGCTGAAATAAGAGTGATGAACAGGAGACCCAGTCCTAGCCCAGGTCCAGTGAGTGTGGGGGAGAGCTTCCTGCTACCCTGTGCCGGCGGGACCAGTCCCAACCCAGGCACAGCATGGGCCAGACCATCTCCCACACCCTTGGGATGCCCCCTACCACCCCGCATCACCTCCCCCACCCCGACCGCTGAGTAGCAATTTCTGCCACGATCCGGGAACCCCCAGACCCAGTCCTAGCCAAGACCCAGTAAGTGTGAGGGAGAGCTTCCTCTCACCCCTACTCCACCTTGCCCCCTCCAGACTCAGCTCAGTCCTGGCATGCATACCTGGAGTGTAACCATGCAGCTGCAATCCCTGCAGAGAGTGTAGAGGATAGATCCACCCAGCTAGTCCAGAAGCAGAACATCTTGCCACAGGGGCACAACAGGTTCACCCTCAAGGGCAGCAGTGGAAAGGAGCTGAGCACAGCAGCCAGACCCAAGTCAGGCACAGCTGGATAAGTCCAAACTTTATAGAGCTGCACCTGAACTTCAGAACGTGCGAAGGTTATAA
>NW_004524596.1:2547460-2549844 GCF_000260255.1 Octodon degus | reverse complement strand
GCACTACAGATGGTAATCTCTAATAGTAGTTTCATGTTTGGAGTGCCTGTCATTCTGGTCTTCTGAATACAAGCTGCTTGTCATGACATGCCAGTTGCTGCTATGCTGTCTCTTAAGTAGATGGTTGTTCAATAAGTAGGTGGTTGTGAATGAAAGCAAGAGACAGGGAAAGGAGTATTGTGGGACTGTCCTGCTTCAAGGTTGTATATGATTAGATTTTGAACTTATGTGTAAACATAAGAATTATATAATTCTTTATGCCTATTTTTAAATATGTTCTAATTTTTAATGTTTTTATCATATTCTGTAGGGACTTAAAGTTCAACATATCAATGATTGATGAAAAATATCTGTTCCATGTTGTGCCTAAGATGTTTGATATTCAGACAGATAGTGAGGTTAAGCTTAACAGCTTAAATTGTATGGTAATAACAATAAGCTTGTCTTCTGGATGGTTAACAACCTAAGTTTTCAGACCAAATTAGAGAAAAAGGAGGGCTGCAAGGAAAGCCAATATTTTGGCCCTAGCCTTCCAAGATCAATTAAGAGTCAGGACATATGAGAACTTGTACTGTAACGTCATGTAACTCGGTAGTGTCCCAAATTTTTCTGATCAAGGAGATTATGGGGCCAAAGAGGAAAGTGATCTATGATTTAGAGTGTGCCTAAGGAGAGTCAATGGAGAGAAAACACTCTCTCAGGCTTTCACAGAGAGCACATTGGCCAAGCAATGACTGTGACTCATCCACATGGCTGACACAGGCAAAGGTTCTACAATCTGAGGTACAGGATCTCAGCATAAATCCTGAGTTGATTTCACTGACCTTATCAGACCCAAAAGCTACAACTCTTGTTGCATAGGTCCTGCTTTACCTTGTTGTTAAATATCCAGCAGAAAAGTATAAAAATGATATATAAGAAGTAAAGCCATGTTGTTATGTTGAGCTGTGGGGGACTCAGGTCAACAATTTCTGACATTGCCAATCAAGCGGAAGACATAATAGTATTATGGGCTATGGAGCTCTTTTAGAATATTTTGCTGAGTTTACACACCTATAATATTCAAAGAACAGAACTTAACAAAAAAAGGGATACAGATGAATGTCCATTTTGTATCTGTGTATTCAATGTGGTTAGGATAGATATATAGTTACATTCTCTTATTGAATAGAGGGATTTGTTCTAATGGTGTTTGTAAATAGGATATCATGTCTGTATGTTGTACAGCAATTAACCATTAGGAATTGCATACCCACAAGTATGCAATGTTTTAACTATTGAAACTGTCCTACCAATTTATTTGAAACTGTCTCATTGCTATTTGTTTCTCAATAAAACTTTGGAAAAAATAAAATAAAGAAAACCTATCAGAATAACAGCAGATTTCTCTTCACAAACCATCAAGTCAAGAAGAGCATGGAGCAAAGTACTTCAAGTCTTGCAAGAAAACAGATTGCAACCCAGATCGATATACCCTTCAAAACTATCTTCCAAATATAATGGAGCAGTGAAATACTTCCATGACAAAGAACAACTAAAGAATTTCAGGATGACAAAGCCAAGTCTACAAGGACTACTAAATAATGTTCTAGAGAGGGAGCAAAGTGATCACAGCCCCATGAATGAGAAAGGAAAGAACCCACCAAATAGGCCAAGAAGTTAAACATAGGAGAATAAGAGGTATACAATAGTAGTCTTTCAGTTATTCTTTTGTGTTCAGCAGCAAAATATTTCCAACAGCACACTCTACAAATTGAGTTATCTTCCACCCTATGGGTCATGATTCCACCTGAGTCTACAGGGTGGATTTCAAAGAAATAACTGTAACTCAGACCCACAAGTGACCCTGGCCACCAGAAACTGTCATGGTCTTTTTGCATGTCCACAACACACTAGAACTGTGTGTGATATTTTATCCTCAAACTGGTAGAAGTGCTCTTCATTTATTTGCCATTCCAGTATTTATCTTACATTTTACTCTTAGTACTTCTTTGCTATCATGAAAACTTTTTCTTAGTTCAATTGTTTTGAAACATTTAATTTTAACTAATTAGTATTTAATTTTCTGAATATTGCTCAATCTCAATTTTTGTTCTAAGATTTATACTATATCTTTGACTTACAATTTTTAAAAGACATCTTATGATATCTTCTCCTAAAAGAAACTTTAAAAAGGATATTTCCAGTTAAGCCAAAGACCCAATACTATTATGGGCTACTGGACTCTTTCAGAATATTTTGCTGAGTTTACACACCTACAATATTCAAATAACGGAACTTAATAAAAAAAAAGGGTATACAGATGAATGTCCATTTTGTATCTGTGTATTCAAAGTGGTTAGGATAGTTATATAGTTACATTCTCTTAATGAATAGAATGATTT
>NW_004524596.1:2540874-2547360 GCF_000260255.1 Octodon degus | reverse complement strand
ATAGTTATATAGTTACATTCTCTTAATGAATAGAATGATTTGTTCTGATGGTGTTTGTAAATAGGATATCAAGTCCACATCTTGTACAGCAATTAATCACTAAGAAGAATGTATGCAGTGTGTTAATTATTGAAACTGTCCTAGCGATTTGATTTGAAACTGTCTCATTGCTATTTGTTTATCAATAAAATTATGGCAAAAAGTATATTTCCATTTTCTGTTGACTTTATATTACTTCTTTCCTGTTTTTTATACACACACATATATATGAAAAAAAGCATGTGTGTAACCCAACATAAGATTGGTAGTGTTTCAAAGAAATCTTCAATGACCTTTAAATAAGAGTTCATGCTAAAAGCTTTGAAGTTGCACATACCCCAGCAAGAACTCCAACTATGGAGTGTCCCAGGTATGACATCAGAGAGCTACTTGTCTCTACAGTTTCAATTTCCTGGCAAGTAGAATGTGTGGCTGCTTTGCAGTTTCTCATCAGTGGCTTCCTGTAGTCTCAGGAAGAAATCCACTGTCTCTAACTGGTGTACAAGTCCTTGGCCCTTGTTTACCTTATGCCCCTCCAACCTTTCTCAGCAGGGGGATCAGACTGTTCACAGAGGCCTCTTCTACTTTTCATACACACCTCCTCCTCACGACCTTGCACCTGATGATTCTATTGACTGCAACACTTTTCCTTCATTTTGCTCTCTGCTTACATATCATCTCTCTGATCATTTCTCATCATCTTCCTTTGCCACATCCTTCCATTTTTTTCTTCAAAACACTAGACTTTATTTTCTGCTTTACTGGATCTGTACCACCCAGGACGGTGCCTGACCTATAGTAGGGTCATGAGGTTCAAGGAATATTCACTGAAAAGCATTAATGTATGGAATCAAAATAACAAAAGAAGCGAATAAGAAAAACTCTAACAGAGGTATGTCGATTAAATAAAAATGTGGTCTAGCACTTAGCACACAGGCACAGCAAAGTTTTTTAAAGTAGCCCATAATATAAGAAAAACTGAAATGGAAGCAGACACCTGGAGTTTAGCATCTGAGTTGTGAAAAGAATTCTGGCAGCTTGATCTGTATCTATTCATAGTCACCAAGGAACCTCTTGAGGACCCATCTTCTCGATTCTTGGAGAGTGTTTTCAATGTTATCTAATGAGAAGATGGGGGTCATACAGGCTCTTGCTCACACGCTGATGAGGCTGAGCAGTAGCAGATCATTTGGAGTGGCGCATGTGCAAGTCACCTCTCTGGTCTTCAGTCACTGCAGTTAGACACCCCAGCACCATGTACACCCTGTGTAGTCCATGCAGGTATGCACGCAGGTAGGCACAGTAGCCATAAGTACTTTCTGCGAGCCCTACTGTCAGCTTGAAAGTCTGGCTCAAATACTTCCTAAACTTATGACATGACCATTGGTATAAAACCTCTATGTCTGCCCTGAAAAATGAAGATGATATCATGACTCCTTTTATCTCTACTCTGATAATTAATTGAGCTGATATGTGCAAAACCATTTAGAAAAATCGCTGGACATAGAAAGCACTTGATAAGGTTTACCATTTGAGATTGCTGTTTACAATTCTTGCTATATACCAAGCAAGTTACTACACTAGTAAATTAAACATGTAAAATCAGCAAAAAAAAAAAAAAGTTCATGTAATATATATTATATAGTCCTGCATAACTATCATATTGAGAGCTCTTTATTGTTCATCCAGGAGCATATTGCAACTCCTCTTGCCTTTTTAATTATGCTCTTTGTTATTCCCTATATGCTACTTCTGCAGGTATTAAAGTATTTCAAGTTTGTATAACTAGAAAATCTTACTTTTAGTTTTCAAAGGTGTGTTTGCTAAGTATAAAATTCAAAGAGGACAGATCTTTTCTCTCAGTTCTTTAATTAGTCTAGTTTCTTACACACTTGGTCCTTTTTTTTTCTTTCTAATTTGGAATAAGATGCTATTTAATCTTGTTTTCCATAGCTAGTATTTTTTATGTATATGCTTTAATGATTTTTTCTTTACAATAAGTTTTGGACAATTTCATTTTTGTGTATCTTGGTATGATTTTATTTAAATTTCTTGTGCAAAAAAGTTCATTTTTCTTGGAAATGTGGTATTATAAGTTGAACTATTTAGAAATTTTAAAGTTTAAAACTTTAAAATCTTTAAATATTTATTACCTACTTTCTACTTTGAGAATTCTAATTATATGAATATAAGTTTCTTGGTTTTGACACAGTGAACTACTATGACTGATCTGTAAATTCTTTCTTCATTTTTATTGTGGACAATTTTTTTTTTTTTTGAGAACTGGGGATTGAACTCAGACCTTTGTGTTTGCCAGACAAGGGCTTATTCTACTGAGCCATCTCCCCAGCCCCTATTTTGGACAATTTTTATTGTTATATTTATTTATGTTTGTAAATAAACAAAGAATTTTGAGACCCTTAAAACAAAGTTTAATTAGAAAATAAAATATACAATCAATATTGTTAAGTAGGAAAAAATTAAAGGTAAAAGAAACTGAGATGGAGAAAAGAGGAAAAAAGGAAAGAGAAGGGGAGAAAAATGCAAGATAGTTATATTATTAGAGCCTTTTAGTTCACTGAAAGGTTTGTACTAATATCAATTGGAAGATATTTAACACCCATATTTTCCTGTAACTACTTTGAAGCTGATAGTATGCAATGTATTACCTATTGTTAGTCTATTATTTTGCTATGAAATTCTGTTTTACTTTAATCCATAAAACAAAAAAATTAAAACAAAAGGTTCACTCATCTCTAATGCTCTGTCAAAGAGGATGTCTACCCTCCACAGAGGAGGACCATTCCTCTGTCAAGAGCGTATCAGCAGCTACGCACCCCCATTAGAACCTCCAAACAAGCTCTCCAAAGGAATTAAAATCATAAATCTGTTCAATTTAAAACCAAATCTATTTACATCTACTCAGACATGTTTATAACAGTGCCAATGAGATAAGGTTTCCATATTATTTTTGACTAGGCTAAAGTCTCTGAAATTCAGAGGTCTTAAGAATGACTGTTTTAGAGTCTCTTTTTCTCAATGTCTCTGGTCATTTAACTGATTACTTTGTCTTTTACTCTAAGTAGAAACATATAAAAGAAGAATATTCTTTAGTAAATTCATCCCTATCCTTGGGAAAATAAATCACAATTATGCCATAGTTCAGTAAATAATTATTTTTCTTTCTTTCTTTGAAATACCTTTTGTATTGTAACTATCTTCTCTAACCTTAGTTATTCTCCTATATCACTGACCTTTTTTTAAACTCTTTGAAAGTTCTTACATCAAGACTCCAAGGCACAAACATTATGGTGGAAGTGCAAGGCACAGCAAAGCTTCTTAATTCATAGCAGCCAAATAATAAAAGAGAAAAAAGAGCCAAGAGAAAGAGTAAAGAAGGGCCAGAAAAAATAGCTCAGTGGATTAAAGTGCCTGTAAGCACATGCAGGGGCCAGGGTTTGATCCCTGAGCCTGCCATGCTGGCCCAGCCCCCAGGACACACTGAAATGACAGTTGAGTCTGGACATGGTAGTGCATGCCTGTAATCCCAACACTTGGGAGGCTGTAAACAAGAGAATCACTATGAGTCTGATCTAGTAGTGAGACCCTGAACACTTTGTAAACCTTTCCCTAAGAATACAAAAGAAAAGAGTAAAGGACCAGAATAGATACCCTTACCATGCTTCCATGACCACCACACACACACACTCAGAATTCTGCTCCCATACTCCTGAAACAACCCAAAGCCAAAGGAATGAATGCTCCATCCTAACTACTAATTCCATTCCTCATTAACTTCATACATAAACACATCTCCTGCAACCTTACTCAACCTTCAAATCAAGATATTGAGAAGTATGTAACTGACCTTACTATAATACAACGATCTTTCAAGCACCAAAAATGCACTTATCTCTTCCCCTAAAGTCTCTCAATTCCCTCATTTTTCAAGTCGATATCTCTTCTGAAACTCAGAACAAGTGGAGAATCTCTGTAAAAATCAAAAGCAAGTTACATAATCAAAAAGTGCAACAGAAGAAAATAAACAATCCCATTGCAAAAAGGAGGAACATGGACATAGAAAACAATCAAATAATTGGATCAAAGTAAGACTTAAATCCAGAAGAACAAACTGTTATGTCCAATAGCACAATGTATGACATCTCAGAAACATGGTAAAATGTGAGTTCCAAAAGACTTGAGCAGCCCCACCCTATTGCATTGTTACTTGTAGCCCAGATGGCCTACCTGTTGAGGCAGCGCTACTTATACCCTGTAGGTTTTCTTGTCACACAGTCTACATTCCTGGCATCCCTAACTTCCTGGAGTCTTCACTGCACCTTCAACTTCATTCCACAGCTTTACACAATACCTATGCAGAGGATCTTTGCATGTTTTTCCCGGCCCTTTGAAATTTGATGGAAGCCTCCTTGACACTACCACTCTTGCATTCAGCATTCCAGGAAAAGCATCACTTCTTTCTGCTCCCAGCAACAGCAATGTCTGGGACCCTTGGACCCTGACTGCAGCAACCTCTGAATAGCTGATCATAGTGGATTAAATTCCAGGGAACCAATTCCCTAGGAGGACATCCTCAAGCAGTGATCCCAGGGATCTCTCCTCAAATGGAAGGCTGACACTTTTGCATCCTTGAACCTCCAGTGAGTAGTTTGCTGATTCTTCAGATGCCTTCAAGACATTTTCGTGCTTGTCCCTGGACAAAGTACTTGGTTTCTTTTTAATGGCTCTAATTTCTTGAGCAGCCACACATCCCCTGACTTTCACACGTCCTCTAACTTTACACATAATTTCTTCTTGGAAAGAATTTAAGTTTTTCAAACTTTTCTCCTGTACTTTTCTTTATCTTTGATTATCACTATAAATCTGGTGAAAAGCACCTCCACTCTCTATCCTATTGCCTAAATGCTGGACTGTCTTAGAATTTCTTCCACCAGATTAATTACCCCATTGCCCTTAATTTTATCTGCAAAATCTCATATTATATGCATAATGTAGATACATTTTCCACTTATTATAATGCATATGTTCTTTAGTCCAAATGTCAATGAAGTGTTTGTTTAACTGAAACATCAAAGTCTGGTTGTGAGTGTCTGCATTTCCATTGTCATTCTGGTCTTCTGATCTCTGACTAGAATCAGAAATCATGCTCTATTTTTTGTGTTCTAAGGCTCCTCTGGCCTGTAGCTCCAAACCTTTGTGAATTTGTGGAGCAAATCACTTCCAAAGGGCTCTAAAGCACATGATCAGGTGCAGTCACAGCAACAATCTCATTTATCAAGTACCAATTTTCAGCTTTTCCATCCCTGAGAAACAATACCCAATACTCACTAATTTAGAGGAGAAGACAATTGTCTTACAGCTTAAAGGATTGCAGCCATGCTGAGTCCAGCAGAATTGCTCAGTGAATGTTAGCCAAGAAGCAGATCATAGGAAGAGCTCTGGAAAGAAATAGACAGTAGTTCTCAAAGTACCAACTCCATGATCCTCTCAGACACATGTTAGAGTAGGATTTACTAATCTGTAGACATTTCTAATCTGATAAAATTGATATCACTGGGATTACCAGTCGTATTGTCTCAAAAAATCCTGTAAATTTACACTTTTGTATTCTGTTAAAACATCTTATATTTATGGAGCATTTTTATGTTTAAGAACTTGTGGTTCATTGAACAGTGCCCTTCAAGTTATGTCCATATTTGAAAACAGGATCATTACAAATGAAATAAAGTTAAGGGTCTTGCGATACTATCACCGGGTTTTATTCAGGGATGTTCCAATGAAATCTTAAGACAGAAGAGAAGACAGATAGGGGAAAACCACGTGAAAATGGAGGTCAAAGCTGGAGGGATGTAGCAGTAAGCCAAAGAACACCTTGATCTCTGGGAGACCAAGAACCTCTGGAGAAGTGGAGTCATACCAACACCCGGATTTTAGACTTTTGATCTCCAGATTTCTCAAAGGATAAACTTCTATTATTTAAGCCACCGAGTTTATAGATATTTACATAACAATACTGAGCCATAAGCACCTATGAATGTCTCTTGCATAGACATTCTGAATGCTATCATGTTTAATTCTGCATGGACAATTTCTGTATAAAATTATTCCTCACATTGAGAAAATAAGATCACAAGGCTTGTCCGTATTTATATGTATAGGAAATGCTAGCTTTCATTTAAACCCATTTCTGTTTGACTTTGAAACCTATAATTTCTCTACTCTCCTAGACACAGTACACTAGGGCAGATAAGAAGAGTAAGTTCATGTCGACTTTCTCATTCATGATGCATAGCATTTCTCTCTAGTTCTATTTGTAGCATCCACTGGCATTTTCTGAACATTCAGGTAATAGAAGAACTCAGTTTGTTCCCTGAAGTAATATATTATTCTCTATTTTTACTTACTTGGTTTTTTTTTTTTTTTTTT
>NW_004524596.1:2533861-2540297 GCF_000260255.1 Octodon degus | reverse complement strand
TTAGACTTTAAACACATACACAAGGAATTACTTTCTCTTGGAAGCTAATTTATCACTTTGCTGAGAAGACATTTTTAGGAACATTTAACAAGAAAAAAATGCCTTGCATTTACAGTAGCTCATTGTCATTGATCTCTGAACTTTTCTAAAAAATATTTCATCCAATTATTGAATCATTTGTAGTATCTGAAATCATGTGATCTTCCCTTATTTTATCCAAAATTTAAAGCAATTATAGCATCCTAGCACTTATTGATACATCTTTTTCCTGAATACGTCCTAGTGCTTAGGTCCATCTCCTTATCTCTTCTCGGAGTCATCAAGGTGCTTCCCATAGCACTGGAGCTCTTTATTGAAGAAAAAACTTTTAATTAAGTTAGATAGACAGAAAGGGAATTTCTAACTTACTTATATTGCTTACAGAGGCATAATTAAGTTGTGGCATAAGAGTTTTCAATGACTTTTTCAAAAATCAATGACATGAGACGATGACTAAGGTTGGAAAAGACAAAGCTATAATATAAAAGGCAGTTTATGGGAGAAAAATAACAATGTCTTACTGGATTATGGCATAAATGTGATTTGTTTTCCCAGGAATAGTCATAAATTTATTCATGAATATTCTTTCTTTATGTTTACAGTCAAAAAATTTAAATCAATTAAAAAACCCATAGACTTTGCAACAAAGGTGGACCGAAAAACATTCAGACCTAACACCCCTGAACTTCAGCGACATCTACCTGGAATTGAAGATAATTAAGATGGGATCCATATCTCACTAGCACAGGGGTCAGACTTATTTGACTAGACATGCAGAGGTTTTGTTTTCAATTGCACGGATTTGTGATTTTCCTTTCCCTTTGGAGAGGTGAGTGGATCCCCTTTCTCCTAACAAATATATATATATTGCTATGCCTACATTAGAATTGAAAGGAGTTTATAGATGAGGTCTTTAATGACAGATAGTAGACAGGTCTCAGTTAAAGGCTTCACAGCTTTTCTGACCACATGGCTATCCTTATGACTTTCAGATTAGTTTAAATTTATTCTTTTCTTCTGATTGTTCCCATTAAATTAGTTCCATTATTTAGTTCATTAAATTTTAGGGCAGAATACAATGGAGATTCAAAGTAGTTGAGCCTGCTTTTTACTCAGGTATTTTATGTGATCCTTATTGAACCATACAGCTAATCTCTTTTGATGCTCACAAAACATGCAAAGTTCTGGTATCTGTGATGTTTGATAGTTCATCTTAAACACAGAAGAGTTGAACCATGCATTATTATTGTAAGAAAATACCCAGAAGAATGCATCCTGCTTGGAAGCATGACATGGAAAATCAGTTATCCAGAGAACCTGATCAATGCCACAGCCATATGCCTCTGATTAGTTACACTGAGCTGATCAAATGAATTCTTTGCAAGATAATGTTGATATTTGAAATATGTCATGAGTCACTATAGTCAGGATTATTGGGAAAAGGAGCCCACATGGTAGGGTTTAGAGGGCACTAATCAAGGCTCCTTGCAGGATTACTCCTGCTTTTTACAAGTTTCATCAGCTAGTAGTCCTTAGAACACAAAGGAAATGCACTTTTGAAGACCTCCCATCAAAATACAAATGCTCCTCAGGAGGTAACTATGTTTTAAGGTCTCTATAAAGCAATAAAATGTCACAGACATATATGGTGTGGATTTTTGTGCTCAGCATTGTGAGCTCTAGAAAGAGAAACAGGTTACTGCTCTTGCTCTCAGGTTCTTGGGCCTTTGAGCATAGAGGCACACATCTGTAATCACAGCACTCAGGGAGGCTGTGGAAGGAAGATTAAAAATTTGAGCTCAGGCTGGGCAGGTTGGCAACTTGGTGAGAACCTATGCTAAAATAATTTCTTTAAAGAACTGTGTTGAGGCCAGGGAGATAGCTCAGTAGAATAAGCACTTGCCTGGCAAACATGGTGTCCTGAGTTCAATTCCCAGTACTACAAAAAAAAAAAAAACTGTGTACACAGCTCAAGGAGAAGGCTCTGGATTCAATAATCAATATCAAGAAAATAATAAAATAAATGTTTGTAGTCTAGTGATACCGAAAACATCTGTACACCAAATGTAACTCAACACACTGAATCTTATATTCCAAAATAAAGGTATCAAATGGTAGCAATGTAGAGATGAAGCTACTGGTGCTGATTGAGTGAATAAAAAAAGTTGTAGAACTTGAAATGAACTTTCAAAAATGGGTTGAGATTTGTCAGGGAAAAACAAGGGAAGGATATTTAGAAGCTGAACAAAATAGGAGGCAACAGGATTGTCAACAGTCAGGAAAAATAAACAAACAAATGAGGGGCTGGAAGAAACAAAGCAGAAGCAGCATAAAAAATGCCACAAGTTTTCTAAGCATTTCTATTTTAAGTGTTCACCATTCCTCTAGCTTCTACTAAGATTTCAGTGAAAGGCCAGAGGATCACACAAGCATTCTGATGTTGGAAATTGGGGCTTGAGGGCAATAAGAGAGGTATACGTAACATGTCTTAAACAAAATAGGCTTAGGAAAGATTCAGTTCACAGTCAGTGCTGTGGACTGCAAAGGAATCCTCTGAAATCACCCTTATACTTCCACGGATTACTGGGTTACTCTTAGAAATCAGCCACTGCATATGCCCCACTAAATGAGTCAGCTAGCCATTAGCCCGCTGCTCCCAGCTGTCCTGCTGTAATCCAGAGGCTTGTGCTGTCCACAAAGTAGCTTCCCACAACCAACTGGACCAGAGCCTCACCCAACTTGTCTGTGTTCTCAAGGCTGTCTTGAGAACTGCTGCTTTAAGCCATCCTTTCAGACCCTCCCCTTTCCTGTTTCCCTTCTTTGTTATCACTCTTTACCCAAAAGCTTTCTCCTTTATTCCTCTTACCACTGTGCTTTGTTTCCTGAGTTAATGTATATACAGGTGGTTCCAGAAAAAAAAGAAGACTGTGCTAACAAAAGTCTTTAACAGGGTCAGCGAGACAGCTCAGTGGACTAAGCGGCTGTTAGGCAAGCACAGGGACCAGGGTTTGATCCCTGGTACCTTATTCATGCTGACCCTGCCATCGAACGCACTGAGCCAGCAACTCAGACTAGAAATGATGGCCTGGGTCTGTAATCCCAGGGTTGGAGAGGCTGAAGACTGAAGGATCACTACAAGTCTAGCTGCATAGTGAGACCCTGTACCAAATGCATAAAAAAAGAGTCTTTAACAAAAAGCAGTTTATTTGTTCCCAAGTATTTACATAAGTGAAGCTGCCTATTTAAATGACTTGGTGAAAGAAATAAAGGTTTATCTGATTGGGGAAATTGCTTCGTTTGTGCCATGCATGACCATGACCTACTAAAGGAATAGTGGCATACCCACCATGGAAGTATCAGCTAATGGCCTCAGCCTATGCTTGTAAGCTCAAAATTGCTGTTTTGAAGTGTCTACTTCCTACTGAGCTGTGTCGGTTCTCTTCTGAGAAAACAAAAACAAAAACCTCTAATCTATTATGGGTGACGTATGCTTCTAATTTTCTTGAACATGCAGTTGTTTCTAAGGATGACATCATACAACTTATTAGGGCTTTTAAAATGATCTATAAAGGAAAATGTGTATTTAAGACCTAAATGCATGTCTGAGGGTCTCTGGACATGACAGGGATCACTTAATCAGATTTCTTTCTCTACAGGAATATGATTTTTCCCTAAAGCTGTTTTCTTCCATTATTGCTGTTCAAGATAAAAAACAAATTAGAGATTTCCTTGATTCAGAATGTTCTTATCAAAATAATATGTTACTTAGAGAAAAGCACATTCTGAGCTGTTGTTATTTTAGACATCAGTTGAGCAATATGACCAATCATTCTTGAAAACCTCTAATAGTTACATATGGACTACATTTACTTCAAATTTAATTGAAAACGCCATTTGTATTCTTATTTGGAAGAATTTTATGTAACCAAAAAGCTCTTCATCTCTACAATTCTCTGTTCTCTAACAAAATTTTTATTAATACATCAGAATGACTTTGTTATCTCTATTCTTATTCAACAATAAAAGTTGTAGTTAAGAATAGCTTTTACATCACATTTTCCTTTGTTTCAGGTACAGCAATGAGATTAAATTTACTAAATGAAAGCCAAAGGAGTTGTTGCTACTAATATAGTTTAATATCTTTCTTTAAAAAAAGAAGAAACAGTGCTAGGGAGATAGCTCAGTGGCATAGGTACCTGCCTGGCAAACCCAAGGTCCTGAGTTCAATCCCCAGTACCAAAAATAAAAAATGAAAAAGTAATAAAAATAAAAAGTAAAATTTTAAAAAAAAGAAGTTAAATTTTGCTTGGAAAAGAGGAAATTGAAACAACAATGCTTGTTTATATAAAACTTGTGAGAAATTGATATAGAAAAGGTCATTTTTTTCTTTATAGTGTAGTCTAAATTTCACTCTTAAAAAAATAATCTCAGGCCTCATTCACAAGTAGAAATTTTCTTTGCAGTTATGAGACTCGGGCTAAGCTTTTCCATATTAATGTCCTTCTCAATCACTTGAAATGCTAACAGCTACCTCGCTGATCACTCATGATCATTATTATTCCCCAAATCCAGTCACTTTTGATCCACAGAGAGATGCAAGAAATTTCTGGATCTTCATTTTTAGGAGAACAGGCCAAAATGAATAAAGAAATCCATTTGGAGTACCTATTTCACCCAGCCCTAGATTATAACTGAGGCTTCTGAATTTTGATATTTCCTAAATTAAATAAGTAGAGATGAAAACACTGCAAGAGAATGAGAAAGTCAATGAAGCAGTCAGGCAATAGCACAGAGCAAATCTGGGGTGTACATTTATTCATTGTTATTCTCACAGGAAATATGCCTGGTGCCTCAACTCCTACCCTGTGTAGGCCTGGCTATCTGAACAAGCTGCCTCCTTCATAGGCCAGAACCTAACCTGATTACATCTTTTTGCTAATTTCTTTTCCATGTGGTTATAGCAATGGACCCTGAAAAAAATGATACCATTAAACAGCCAGCATTTGCAAAAGATGTGCATTGGCAGAAGAGAGGGAAAGAAAACACAGTCATTCTGAAACTTATTTTGCTGTACACTGACCCTGTGACCTTGGGAAAGACAAATTAAAATTTCAGATTGGATTTACATAGTTATATTTTATGCTTCATTAAAGATCCCAACTTTTGGATCCTACTCCAGTTATTTAACTACTCAGTGTGCCCCAAATAATAATGTTCAGAGGGATTATGAAAATAAAATAGAAAAAGAGTATATGAAAATTTGACTGGCAGAGTACAGGAGTGATGATGATAGCTATTTTGACCATCAATGAAAATTTCAGATGAAAAGTAAAGCTATCTCAGCTATACATATATTCTTACTCTTAATCAATCTGGTCTTAAAGTTTATATTTGGAAACACGTTAGGAAAATCTGTTCAAAGTAAATTATAGGTTATTGTGGTGATATGACACCTGGTGGTCAATTTGTAACACCCAGCTGAACTGAATCAGTATGCTGCTGGGTGTGGGAGGCCACCTGAACAAGGATTGTTTCCAACAGCATGAGAGACAGAACTGGAAAGGAAGACACTTAAAGCTTAATAGCTGAAACTATTAGGGAGCTGTTGCTTCTGTTGGAGCTATTGATTCTCTTTGAAGACCTTGTCATGCTGGCTTTCCTGATGAACTCTACTGTTCTCACTGTAGAAGGAGCTCAGGACTTTGTTTTCACTAGGAATGGCTATGGTTCACTTTGGGGGAGCTCTGGGCCTTTCAGCATCCCTTCTTTCTCTGGAGTGGGGGTAAGGGGATGCTGTGCTGTTCAGTCTCCTCTAGAAGCTTGTCAGGCTGGCTTTCCTCATAGCTCAGCTATTAGCATCCTCAGAGTATCTCAGGACCTCACTGTTGCTGAAGATAGCTATGCTGCCTTTTGAAGGAGCTCTGGTCCTTACTTTTGAGTTTCACTTCCCAGCCCCAGTTCAAATCCCTCCACCTGCTAGCATAGATCCTTCATCCCACTGGCATAGACATTTCGGGTTCCACCGTTGACCTCTGATCCTTCCCAGCCCAAATCTGTGAAATTGGTCTGCATGCGACATAGTCATGTGCTCTTGGTCTTCAGTTGGACTCACGGGAGGCATTTTCATGAGCTCTAGGTCTTCAGCTGGACTCATGTAGGCCGTTGCCATAGACCCAGGCCCTCAGCAGGATTCTTTGTTCTTAGTATGTGGACATGTTTCCTGCACTCTTTTCATATATGACTTTTTGGGTGACTATTAGAAAATAATCTTATAATTGTTTCCTGTATTGTATTGTATTGTATTGTATTGTATTGTATTGTATTGTATTGTATTGTTCCCCTTGCAAGATAAAGATTACTGTAATCAAGGGCTAATGAGATGGCTCAGTGGTCTAAA
>NW_004524596.1:2528073-2533680 GCF_000260255.1 Octodon degus | reverse complement strand
AAAAGATTACTGTAATCACCAGGGGTGCTGTAGTTTTACTCTTTGTATCCTTTTGCTGTGCAATGCTGCAGTATCTTTCCCTAGAGGGTGCTCCACATAGTTCCTGTCCACATTAACTCTACTTGGCCATGGTTATGCCTTGTCCAGATAAAATAGAGAGAGATTCAGGTTCAGACATTCATTTAAGCTTGCCCTCTTGTCTTTCCATAGTTATTCATGCTTTTTTTTTTCTGTCAGTAACAGGAATTGAACCTGAGGCCTCATACTTGACAGGCAGGCACTTATGCCACTGAGCTATATCCCCAGCCTTAGTTATGCATGAAAAGAATGTATCACTGTGAGTGAGGCCCAGTAAGAATGCAAAACACACACAGCAGAATGGAACCTGAGGCTCACCTTGAAATAGTTTCTCCAGCTGACTTAAACCAGCAAAGGAAGAGGAGAAATGCTTAATTTTGAGCTTGATAGAGGCTGAGGTTATAATGCAGCAAACTGAATGTAAAAGCACATGCTATGTGCAAGTGCACTTAGGAAAAAGTAGAATATGGAGCTTTCATGCAGTCATTTGGATTAAGAAAGTGTTGGGAAATGAGAACTACTGCTCACCCTGTGCATAAAGGAATGGATTCCTTAGTAAGGCTTTACCTGCAGTTCTTTGGAAGAAATTGAGATAGCATAGGGAAAGATTACCACTTACTCTTATCACAGTTTAGGACATGGCATATTGTACCAGTCTGCATTCTGCTCATCAGTGTATGTGAGCATTTGTCTCCTGCCCCACTCCCCTACCAAAACATGATGCGTCTAATAATTTAATTTTAATAAATGAAAAAAATCACATTTCACTTGCTTTTCTTTTTCATATACTTGTGCAACCTTTTTGCTTATGTTTCTATCAGTTCTCTTTTACATCGTTCCCTTCTACTATACCGCATGCATTATGCTTTTAAAATGTATCTTTTAAAAATTACATTTTAAAATTTCTTTACACCAACTCAACACTCAGCAAGATTTCTCATACAAAATTATGTTCTCAAGAATGTTAAAGGATAGGTATAAGTAATTCACTAGAGAATAATTTAAGATAATTTACAAATATTTTCTGGGAAGGAAGAAATCCTAAACTTTCTTTGAAACAAAACTGATTCACTTGTCATGCATGCACTAAATAAAATTCCAAGTGTCTATGAAAAATTCCTTCCATATGTGTTGGTATCCAGCAACATTCAAGATTCATTGAAGAAAATACAAGAAAATTTTAAAAGCAACTACTCAGAGGAATGGGAAGTGTGAAACACAGAGAGAGATGATTGGGAATATTTTTAAGTTACATTATTGTTTACTTTTAATAATGAAATCAGAATTATTTTACATCTAATTAGGAAAAAACTTAAAGCATATTTTTAATAACTTTTCTTTTTTTTTTTCAGAGACAGGGTAGCCATTGCTGGGCTAAAACATGATCCTTCTGCCTCAGCTTCTGAGTGCTGGGATTAGAAGAATGTGCCACCATGCCTGACTTTAATAGTTTGAGATCTACAAATTCTAGAAGCAAAATAATGCTAAGCCAGCACAAACAATGAGGAAAAAAAGCTTTTAGCAATTCTATGGTCACTTTCCTCGTATTTTACTAGGGCACTGTTTTACAACCCATGTTTTCCTTAACAATACATGATGTTAACTATCTATTGATAATAAATGCTCTAGTATACTATTTTAATAGATATTAATCTACCCCTTATTTCTGTATGCATTTTGCTTATTCTTAATTTTGTAGTATTTATATTTTTTCATTATAATTTACAACATAATAAATATTTGTATTGTTATATCTTTAGATATTTTCCCTTTCTTCATTTAAATTATTTTTATTAATTTTATTGAGAAACAAATAGTAATGAGACAGTTTCAAAACTGATTAGTAGGGCAGTTGCAATAATTAGAGCATTGCATATTGTTGTCTTCATAGTGGTTATTCATAGTACAAGATGCAGACATGATATCCTGTCCAAACACTATTAGTACAAAACTTTCTTCTCATTCAGTTAAGAGAAAGTAGCTGTATATCTGTCTTAACTGTTTTATATATACAGACACAAAATAGTCTTTCATTTGTATCCCCTTTTTTTTTTGTTTAGTTTTGTCAGAGATGCCATTTAAATATTGTAGGTGCGCAAATTCAGCAAAATAATCCAATATAGTCCAGTAGTTCATAATAGTAGAGAGTTATATTTAGGACTGGCAATGTCAGAAGTTGTTGACTTGGGCCTTTTACAGCTCAGCATATTAATATGGCTTTACTTTTTATACCTAATTTTTATACTTTTTTGTTAGATGGTTAAGACCATGACCAAATTTTCTGATCAAGGAGATTATGGGGCCACAGAGGAAAGTGATCAATGGCATAGAGTGTGACTAAGGAGAGTCACATGGAGAGAAAACATTCTCTCAGGCTGTCACAGAGAGCAAATTGGTTAAGCAATGGCCGTGACTCATCCACATGGCTGACACTGACAAAGGATCTACAAACTGTGGTACAGGGCTTCAGGGTAAATCCTGAGGCAATTTGACTGACCTTGGCAGATGCAAAAGTTACATTTCTTGTTAAATTATTTTTTATTAGTACATTTGCCATACCTAATTATCACATTTACGATTTGGAATTTGTCTTGTAAATAATTTATCTTAACACTATTTCATTTCCATTCCTCATCCCTCCATTCAACCCTACTTCCCCTCCCATTTATAAAAGCTTGCTTTCATTTTCCCCCCATATCTTTTTTTTTAAAAAAAGTTTTCCATTCCTTCACTTCTGCCTCCTGCTTTCCCTGTGCCTCTTCCCATTTGGACAAATTCTTACTTCCTAACATCTATAGAACATTTTGCTTCTTATTTATCCTTTGGGCTTCTCACACAAGAAAAATACAACATTTAAATCTGTGTTTCTGGTTTATTTCACTTAAAGTTATGATCTCAAGATTCACCTAAAAAAAGTCTCAAGTTTATCCTCCTTTATGGCAGCATACTACTCCACTGTATAGAAGTATCACATTTTCTTTATCTTTTCACCTGGTGATGGGCATGTGAACCATTTCCAATTCTGAGTTATTAAAAATTGTGCTGCTACAAAAATGGGTAAATATGTATCACTAGTACATCTAGTGCATGATGCTTTTGAGTCTTTTGGGAAGATACCTACAAAGAGACAATAGAGATCAAGTGGAATATCTAGTTTTAGGTTTTTGAGGAATCTCGTAAATTTTGAGTATTGAGTATTGAGTCACAAATTTTGTTTTTTCATGGGAGTTATACCAGTTTGCATCCTACCAACAATGGGAAAGAAGTTACTTTACTCCCACAGCCTTGCTAGCATTTTTTTGTGTTGTTTTGTTTTGTTTTGTTTTGTTTTGTTTATTAGTTAAGAGCCATTCTTTCTGTAGTGAGATGGAATCTCAAGTCTCTTTTAATTTGCATTTCTTGAATAATAAGTGATACTAAACATTTTTTTCATATATTTACTGTTTGTACACCTCTTTCTAAGAAATGTCTCCATTCCCTCTAAGATCCAACTTTTGGATTGGATCTTAAAATTTGAGGAGTTTGAGATGTTTTTATTTATCTAGATATCAGTTCTTTGTCTCAGGAGTGGCTGATAAAATTTTTTTTCTCATTCTGTGAGATGTCTCCTCCCTCTGCTGCTGGTTTGTTTGTTTTTCTGTGCAAAAGCTTTTTAATTTGATGGGACCCCAGTTATTGATTCTTAGCAAATATTTCCTATGCATTAGGGTTTCAATCATAAAGCCTTTGCATAAATCTATGTCTTCCACATTTTTGCCAATTTTACCTTACAGCAGTGGTTTTTTTAATATTTGATTTAGTTTTAATTTAGTACATAGGTAGAGATATGAGTCTGCATTCAATCTTTATAGCATGTGGTAAGTGGTTTAATCAGCACAATTCATTAAAGAAGCTCCCTTTCTTCCAATGAAGATATTTGGCATTACTTTTTTGGTGTATTGCACTTGTTGATTTTCATATATTCAACCATTACTGTATCCCTGGGAAGAATCCTACTTGGTTATGGTATATGTTCTTCTTGATGATTTACCACATTCTGTTTGCCAGTATCTTGCTGAGAATTTCTGCATCTATGTTCATTAAAGAGATTGACTTCTATAATTCTCTTTTTTGGTTGGATCTTTCTCTGATTTTGAAATCAGGGTAATGCTTGCTTACAGGAATGAAATTGGGAATATCGCTTCCTTTTTAATTTCATCAGAGTTTCAGGTGTGGTGGCATGAGGTGTTCTCTACAATTCTTATAGAATTCAACAGGGAATCTAGCAGGATGTGGTCTTTTCTCTACTTGCAGGGTTTTTTTTTTTTTTTTCCTATTTCTTGAACTTCATTGACTAGTACTGCATTATTTAGAATTTGTATATATTTTGATTGAGCACTGGTATTTCATATGTGTCTAGCAATCTGTCCATTTCTTCTGAATTTCCCATTTCATTAAAGTACATATTTCTGAAGGAGATACTAATGATCTCCTGTGTTTCTGCAGGATCTGTTGTGATTTTGCCATTTTTATTCATAATTTCCTGGAATTGGGACTTTATTTCTTTTTATGATAAGGTTGGTGAGGAGTTTGTATGTTTTATTTATGTTTTAAAGAACAAACTCTTCATTGATTCCTTGTAGATTTTTAGCCTTTAATTGAATTAATTTCTATTATGATCTTTATAATTTCCTTACTCATATGAAGTTTACTTCCTCTACTTTTTTTCTAGAACTTTGTGATTTGACATTAAGTTATTTGTGCTCACTCTGCTTTTCTGCTGTAAGAATCCACCATGAAACACTTCCCTCATAGAACTGCACTCATTGTGTCCCTTATTCTGGAAGGTCATATTGGCATTATGGTTTAATTTAAGAAACCACTTACGTCTTTAATTTCACCTGAGACCTACTGGTTCTTCAGGAGAGTATTATTTAATTTTCAAGTTTTTGTGTAGTGTTTATGGTTTCTTTTGCAATTGACTTCCAATTTCATTGCACTATGATCTGATAATATGCATGGGATAATTTGAGTTCCTTGGCATTTACTTAAGCCTGTTCTCAGTTAGCGTATGATGTATTGTGGAGAAAGTCTCATTTGCAGCTGAGAAGAATGTTTATTCTATTGTTATTGAGTGCAATGATCTGTATATACCTATAAGACCATTTTTTCAAAGGTTTCATTTATCTCTGATATGTGTATTGACTGTTTTATCTGTTTGTGACAGTAAGGTGTTGAGGTCCTCCATCAACATTGCATTAGTGCTTGTCTGATTTTCCATATCTATTAGTACATTTATATTTGGTGCATATATACTTATGATTATTATTTCATTCTGTTGAATTGTTCCCTTAACAAGTATCGAGTGACATTCTTTGTCTCTTCTGATCAGTTTTGGCTTAAAATTCACTTTTCTACATGTCTTAGTTACTCTTCTCTCGTTGCTGGGACAAATACCCGACACTCAAAATGAAGGAAGGAAAGGTTTATTTAGCTCACAGTTACTGGAGGTTTCAGTCCATACTCAGCTGGGTCCAACGCAGAGCAGCA
>NW_004524596.1:2522799-2527973 GCF_000260255.1 Octodon degus | reverse complement strand
TTACCCACCTATGGGTAATCCCAGCAGTACTAAGAACCATAATCCCAGCCTTGGATCACACATAATCCCAGTGGATCATAAATTAACACAAACTCTAGAAGTCCTCACCCCATGACTGCATGAGGCTTTGGGGGGACAACTAGACACAAACCATAACACTACAATTAAAATATCTACTCCTATTTTTCTCTGGATTTCTCTTGCATGGAGTATTATGTTAAAACTCTGATTCTTTTAGTCACAAATTTTGTTTTCTTTTGATTGATGAATTAAGACCATTCACATTTATTAGTATTGATTTATTCTTGTCATATTATTTTCCTCTTGTTGGTTCCCTTTCTTTCCCTTCTATTTGATTATTAGCCTTGCCTTGTGGATTCATTCTACTGGGCTTATTAGGATTATTTTCTTTGTCTTTTACCAGAATTACCTTTAGATCTTTCTGGAATGCTGGTTTGCTTTTCATGAATTTCCTCAAGTGTTCTTTATCCTGGGAATATCTAATTTCTCCATCAAATCTGAAAGATAATTTTGCGTGGTGCATCAACCTGGACTGGATGTTGTTTTCTTCTAGGGTTTGATAAAATTTCATTCCAAGCTCTACTTGACTGTAGAGTTTGTCTAGAAGTCTCCAATAATTTGGATGACTTTTTCTTTATAAATGATTTGTTTCATTTGTTTCTTTTCTCTAACAGTTTTATTTTGCAGTGCTGGGGATCAAACTCAGGACCTTCACCTGCCAGGCAGGCACTTATGCTGCTGACAGCTTTTAAGATTCTGTTCTTGAGTTAAATTTTTGGAATATTGGCTATTTTTTTTTCAGTGCATTTGGTTGTTACAGGGTCTCGCTATGCAGCTAGGACTCATAGTGATCCTCCTGTTTTCAGCCTACCCAGTGCTGGGATTACAGGCATATGCAGTCCCTTTACTTACCTAAGCTTACAAAAGCAGGCACTTTAGTCTGCTGAGCTATCTCACTTGACCCCAATATTGACTATTTTTGTCTCAGTGTACTGGTTTTCTTATGATCATGGCTACATACCTCATTTATCAATATGTCAAATTGTTTCGATGCTTAGAAAATGTTCTGCTAGTATTTCTGTGAACAGTATTTTTATGCCATTTGTGCTACCTCATGATTTTTATTGATTCTTATTAATCTTCTATTGGTATTCTTTGCACTCTCTAGCGTCTGTTAGGTTGGTTTTTCATCCTATTTTTAGGAGTTTGATGATGAGCAACCTTAGCCCTGTCTTCTAGATCTGATATTCTGTCTTCACACTGATTGCCTCCACTCTGTATACTTTCAATAGCATTTTTAACCTCTTGGATTTCTGTTTGATTACATTTTATGGAATCCAGATGTTTTCTGTATTTGACATTTATGTGTCCATGTCTTTCCCACGCTCCTCTTTTTTATCTATATTTATTCTAGATTCACTAACTCTTTCCTGCATTATGGTCATCACCTTTAGTTATCTGTGTAATTATTTCTGCTTTGAATTTGTCAATAATTTTATTTATTTGCTTTGCTATTTTTACTGTTATCATTACAGAAAATTCAGCTGTATGATCTCTTCCAATGTCCCCTAAATTTGCTTTGGGAAGTTGGAGATTTTAGCGTGTGTTTTCTCTTTTTTTCTTTTGCTATTATTGATGATTTGTTCACCGTACTGAAGGTCGGAAGTTGTTTACAGTGGGTAGTGCTGTTGCTACTATGAAGGACTCTTTAAATAATGAGTACTTTTCAGAGATGTATTCCAGGCATAGCTGGCTTTTGACGCTTAGTCTGTCCCAGGGTCTTACAGCTTCTGTTTATTAGAGATGAAAGGTTGCAGCCTGTTTGGCCTACAACCCAGTCTTTTGTTACTGAACTATAGCACTGCTTATGAAAACAAGATAGACAATCTAGGTAAGGGCAGATAAAGAAGACTGCTCTATCACAACTGTGCCAACTTGGCTAAAATAGCACCATCAGTAAGAGCAGTGAAATCAAGTACAAACTAGAAAATGACAAACTATGATAGCTAAGAATTTATCACCTTCAACCATGGGTACAAACTCTCATTGTATAACAAATCTAAAACCAATCAGAAAGTTATATACAGTGAACAGAAACCCATCTGAGCAATTTTACCCCATTTCACTGTAAAGCTATACTAAGCCACAGTAAAATATGGTTAAGTATTTGCAAATCCATAAGGGTAATTGACACAGGTATGGAGGCATAAAGAAAAAAAGAAACAGATTATAGAATATAATCAATGGAAGATGTGAAGCAAGTGGTTAGAATGATGTAGAAGGTCCTGTTAAGGAGTAAAGAGAAATTAGTGAGGATAGATAATAGTAACAGAGAAAATTAAATACAAAAGTATTAATAACAGGGAGTGGAGATTAAGCCACACTACAAGAAAAACTACTAAGAAAACAAAGTGAAAGAGTGTGACAAAAGAAAGGAGAGGTAGAGAGAATAAAAAGAGAGCCTATTTTAACAACAACAAAAACCAAAGTGCATAATATTAAAATGGAGAGAACAAGAAAATGGGTCATAAAATTCCAACCTTGGCCAAATAAAACAGAAATTTAAACATACCAATAGAGGAGGAAAAGCATGGGTCAAAAGAATGGAGATTTAAAAATAAAATAAAATAAGAAAAAAAAAAAGTCCCTATGTTTCTCCAGAGGGAGGTTCACCTCCAGGGGCAGAAGTCTTTAATCTTCACAGGCACATTCCCTTTTGCCTTGCCCTTTTTTTTCATAGAACAATAAACACCTCTATTACATGTGCTAAGCTCGGAGCAAGGGCTTATTTTCCTTTTCAGGACTTGATTTTCTGATAGAACTTCAGCTCCTTGGCCCCGAGAACACTGCCATCTGCTAAGCATCAGTGGCCCAGCCTCTCAAAGCAATTCACCTAAGAAGCTTGCCCTGCTGGAACTGCTTCTTCAGAGAGGGCTGGTTTAGGCTTTCATTTTCTTTTTATCATATGTCTTTTGAATTTTTTGAATTGCTGTTGTTTAAAATCTCTTCTTCTTCAGGAGTCAGCTCAGCCCCTTCCTGCTTACCTTCACAGTTTGTGAGTTTGTATGGCAGTTATTCCCTGCAAGGGTCCTCTCTGTGTAATTCCTTTTGTGGAAGGGAAGATTTCGGATCTTGGCTTCTGAGGCTCCTATCATGGATTCCCATGGGTTACGGACCAACACTGGTCACTGGATATATACTCCAGTGTCCACAGAACTGGCTCTGGACACCACGGGGAGGCTCAAAATATGAGATACCCAGAGACCTTTATGCAGCTCTGTCTAAGACTAACACTGCGAGATGTTGGCAGGCCCAGTGAGGGTGCAGGGTGTTGGGCAGTGTCTTGCAGGCTTCTGAAGTGCTAGGAAAGCTTGGCAAACTCTTAACCCTCACTGCCATCCAGGCAGAGGACTGGCTGGCCTATTTAAGAGACTGCAAGAGACTGCACCTAGGGCTCTGGCAGAATTCAGGGTGGAGACTCCAGTGTGCCCAAAGTGGAGGCAGCAGGCCAGGTGCTGAATGGAAGCTGCCACAGTTCACATGTCCCAGGCAGGGATTTATTAGGATTGAGACACCCCATGTAAACCTAGCACACCCAGAAACTGATGCGAGATATCAGACTGAGTCTCCGACAGGTCTAAGAGCGGAACAGGTTAGTGATAGTTTGGCATAGTGTCAAGTACGCCTGGCAGGCTGGATGTGAATTCAAATCAAGGTCTGATACTGAAGACTCTAGACTCAGACAACATCATTTATTTATTCTCTCACAGTCTGAGATTGGGTGGGTGGAGGGAGAGCCATTCCTGTCCCTGATCACTTACCCCTGGTGTGCCCAGCAAAACTGCTGCCAGGTTGCAGAAGCCTCTGTGTTTGGAGAAGGAACGGTTGGGCCAAGGACCTGCACACCCCAGTCTATCCTGTGAGGCCAGACACTGTTGCATTGCTTGGAATCCTCTGACTATTTTGGAAGTTCTCAAAATGACCAGTGATGTTGAACATGTTCTCATATATTTATGCGCTACTTACATTTTTTCCTCTGAAAAGTATGTATTCATCTTCAATGCCCATTTTTGATTGGGTCTTTAACTTTGGGAGGTCTGATTTTTTTTTTGTTTGTTTTTTATAGGTTCTCAGTAATAACCCTTTGTCTGTGGAACAGCTATAAAAGTATTTTTTACCGTATTGTGGGTTGTCTGTTCATTCTGCTGGTGGTTTCTCTTGCTGAAGAAAGGCTTTTCAGTAAGATGAGATCGCAGCTGATGATTCTTTGTACTGGTTTCTGTGCAACCGGAGTTTTGTTCATAAAGTTTTTACCTACACCAATGTCTTCAAGACCATTACTTATTCTACCTTCCAGCAGATTTAATGTTTCTGTTTTATTATGTAGATCTTTGATCCATTTGAAACTTAGTTTAGTGCACGATGTAAGAAATGAGTCCAATTTTAATATTTGGAATGTGCAAAGCCAAAATTTCCAGCACCATGTATTAAAGAGGCTATCTTTCTTCTGGTGAATGTGTTTGTCCTCTTTGTCAAAGATAAAGTGGCTGACTATGTCTAGAGTTATTTCTGGATTTACTAATCTGTTGCATTAATCCTCAGATCTATTTTTTTTTTGCCAGTACCACATTGTTTTTATCACAGTAGCTTTACAGTATAATTTCAAGTTAAGTATTGCCCAGAATTATGTTTGCTAATTCAAACCTCTTCTGGTTATACATGAATTTTAGGAATGTTTTCTCTAAGATACTTTCTTAATTCTTATTTTTAATTTGAAATATATTATTTTTCACTAAAAGAATAGTTGTAACTACATACACAACAATAACTTTGTTCTTGGAAGTTCATACACAAAATTGAAAATAAGAGAATAAATTATAATACTTTGCTCACTAAAAAGAAAAAATGATGAGAGGAGACAGCAAGAGACAGTCTTGTCCTATAAATAACTCCAAACTCTCATTTCCAAAAATACAAGCAATGTTATCATTAAATAAAACTACAAAACCACAAAACTGTTTAAGATTATGTACGGATTGTGACCGAATTTTTAACAGATCAAAATTCACTTCTTGTGAACATCATGCATATTTTATAGAATAAATGTCGTAGTCACTTTTTTGTACCTGGGATAAAATACCAATTACCCACAA
>NW_004524596.1:2519215-2521822 GCF_000260255.1 Octodon degus | reverse complement strand
AGACTCATAGTGATTCATTTGTTTACAACCTCTCAAGAGCTGGGATTATAGGCACACACCACCACACCCAGTCTCATTTGCCATCTCAGCTTGCCCCAGGGGTGGAGTCGGCAGGGCAGGCCCTGGGTTCAAATCCCTGGCCCCTGCACTTTCTTGCAGTCACTTTAATCTGCTTAGCTATTTGGCTGGCCCTGGTATTAGAATATTTATTTTAATAGACATTCTGTATTTCTTTCACCAAAGTTTTGAGATATAAAAATAGGCTTTTAGGCCAGGTATGGTAGCTCATATCTGTAATCCCAGCACTCAGAAGGAATGAGAGGCTTTGTGAGTTCAAGACCAGCCTAGGCTACATAGTGAACACAAGGTCAGCCTGAACTACACAGAGAGACCCTGTCAGAGAGAGAGAGAGAGAGAGAGAGAGAGAGAGAGAGAGAGAGAGAGAAATAAGCTTTTCTCTTTAGGCTATACCCATTTGTACTGATGTAAAAGCATATCTAAATGCTTTCTTTGGAATATTATTTAATAAATATGAGAGATATTTTAGAAAATGTATTTTTACATGTTGTTGTTCCTAAGATAACAAAATAGCTCATTCAGCTTTAATTAAGATGGGGCAATAAAAAGAATGAATACTGAGAAGAGGGCCAGAAAGTCCCATCACTTTGGTTCCCAGAGCATCATCATCTTAGAGCAGCAGCTCTTGATCTGGCCATAAGAGCTAGAGGGGATAAACACGGCTGTCTCCCAACAGAAACAAAAGAGCAGATAGCCTTAGTCTAAATTCATGCCAGTGCCAGCTCATTCAATCCCTGAGGTTGCTGGGATCCCTGAGACACTCTTGATCAAATCAAAGGATGCTGTGCTTAAACAGAGTGATTGTCACCTGCTCAAGCATCACCTGTTGTCTTTCTTGATGGTTGAGCTTCCTTGACAGGTCTCTGCCAATTTTCCTGGGACCAGAGATATTAAAATGGATAGAAGCCCCACTTTGTCAGTGTTTCACTTAGTCTGGGAGAGTCTACTTCAAACTTCACCTGGGCTCCAATTATTATTCCTCCCTTTAATATGGAAATTAGAATCTGATATAGAGCATGAAGTGAAAATTACATGTAGCCAACTTTTAAAGGTCAGATTTCCTCTCCCTGTGATAAATTGTTCAAAGTTGTGAGAGATGCATGACACAAATCCATAAAGGCAAACAAAGATGAAGTCCTCCATTTCACTCTCAGATGCATACCCTTTGAAAACTAGGGGTATTGGGTAAGAAAGCCTGTAAAATTAAATTGTTATGTTGCATTTTTATTTTCTGTTTAAGAAATTGAACTTAAGAGTTAATGACTATGAAGCAAGTCTCGTGTACACACATCAGTGTTTCCCTGGGTTATAAGTTAGCTGCCAGGCTAAACTGGATTAGGTCTCCCGAGTCTACTGCGTCATAAGTTCAGAACCATCTGTCTTTCCCAGCCCTAGTCCTTGAATCAAGATTCAACTCCCAGTGCTCTTATTGCAGGTAATCTTTCAGGACCTTTTTCCTTTAAAATGGCCTATGAAAGTCATGCCAGTCTATAAAACTAATTCAAAAGATTTGAACCTCAAAAAAGAAATTTCATAACCTTTCCTTGCATAAATTTGTGAGTAAAGGAGCAAGAGTTGTAAATGCTACATTTAAATTCATTAAAAATCATCTGAGTGCTACATAGTAGGATTGTACATAAAGACCCTACTAGGGACATTTATAGCACCTGTTCTATAGATGTTAAATAAATGCCACTTCATCTAGGTAATATCATGAAAAGGCATGTAGGTCTAAGCATATATATATCTGAAGTCTCACGGGGACCTGGATTAGTATTAAACACCTTGTTTCTTCTTTGAAAACCCTGTTTCCTGAAATACAAAAAATGATCACAATCACTCTTAGAAAGTCACCTGCCATACCTCCTCCCACATAAAGCAATTCTCCTATGTATTTTCCTTATTTAAAATAATAACCCATATTAAATTGTTTCAACTTTATGGATATTCACTTTAAATCTAATATTCTCAAAATAGTACACATAAATGAGAGAATTTTTATCTGGAAGAAGCATTCAGATTGTCTTCTGAGAATGGCCATTATTTTGTTCTTTCCTCTGATAATTGAGACTTAGCAATTCAAACTTCTTTGGATTCCCAGTGAAGATGACAATCAGAAGGCATGTTTCTGATTACCAAGTCATTTCCTAATCTTCCAGAAGTTTTTCAAAAATAAAAATAAAAACAAGATACATGAACTTTGTGCTACAATTGATTAGCGTCAGCTAATTATTCTGTTTGTAAGGTATCAGGATGAGTAGTCCTTTTGGAAAACATCTTTAGATACTTCTACATTATTGATTACTATGTTGCTTATTAAGAAAATCCATAGTAACAATTCAAGTAACCTCTAGGTAAGCAAAGAATTGTAAGGTCAAATCATTGTTACACTAAAACTATCCAATATGGCAATTAGAAATAAAAGGCTCAAACTATACTTAAAAGAATCAATAAAATATAAAGTTACACATTTTAGATCTATAAGTAGCCTTAATTTCTCTCAAAAGAGGAAAGTATAAAGGCACTTAG
>NW_004524596.1:2510976-2519115 GCF_000260255.1 Octodon degus | reverse complement strand
AGATAAAATATATTATGTATATATTTACACATAAGAAAAGTCTGACTTTACAAGTAACAGTACAGTTAGATGCAGAAACTAAAAAGATTCTCCCGAAGTTTTTGTAATGCTTTCTAAAATTCATTAGAGCCATCAACATCTACCCCTAGGCAAATTCTGACTTTTATTCACAATTGTTGGTCAAGCTTCAGCAGTTTTTGCAGTCATTGCCATTTAACTCAGCAGTTCCACATATCATTAAACTCACCCAGAGAATGTAAGAAAACACCTGTAAAGAACATTTTCCAAATCTCCACAACCACAGATTTTTCAGAAAAAAAAAAGCAAATGCTTAAAGTCTATTTTTATTTTCCTTAATGTGGCTAAGCAAATACATTTTAAGTTTTAATGAACAGTTTGAAGAACATTTAGTTATTTCACCATACAGACCCAAGATTAACCTTGTCCCTCCACACGCAGTATGAGAAGCTGGTCAGAGACAGAGAAAAGGAAGTACATTTTACCTTTAGGGCTCAACAAAGGATGATGCTTGAGAAACAAATGGAATTATCACAGTATTCCCTGGAGCAATAGTTTTCAAATATATTATAGTCAGACATCTCATTCTTCAAAAGAAGCCTTTCCACAAAGCAAAGGAAAATGAATAAACGCAGAGCTTCTCTGATTGAAGTGCTAGTGGGAAGTCCAGACCCAGCCCTTACAGGTTGATAGTACCAGCCGGGGGCCACTCAGCTCAGCTTGAAAGGCATCCTAGAAGATAAAGTCCAAACTCCTAACATCCATTTTTAGCCTGCTCTTTATGATTTAGATATAAAAGCAGTGATTTTTATATCTCTATGGAGGAAAATTAGCATATGAGAAATGCACAGAAAAGTTAAGTGGCAACAGAAACTATTGGACATAGAATAATATGAAACACAGAAAAGCTCATTTCTAGGCTAAATTCCCTGTGGCCTAAAGTGAGTTTCTGTAGGATTTTGGATGTCAAGTGATCCATTCATCAAGCATCAAAACAATATTAAATTGTTATCATGAAAGTGACCAAATGACTTCTTCAAAATCTTAAGCTAAGGTGGAAGAAATACAAGGGTAAGACAATTTTTAAATTTAAAAATTTTGAAGGAAAGTCTTTGTGAATTTTATTGAAAGAGACATGTTGGGCTGGCAAGATAGCTCAGCAGACTAAGCTCCTGTTTTGGCAAGTGCACTGACCAGGGTTCGATCCTTGGTCCTGCATGCCACTCTGGTGCTGCCCCCAGGGCATGCTGAGCCAGCCACCTAGTCCGGGCATGGTAGCACACACCTGTAATCTCAGTGCTAGGGAGGCCAAAAATGGGAGGATCACTATGAGTGCAAGCTCGTAGTGGGTCCCTGTACCAAACATATAAATAGAAAAAGGAAATAAAAAGACATATGTTGTTGTTTTTCTAACAATTATTGCATAATAATTTATTTATACATGTTAGGATTGCTGTTAAAAAGAGAATCTTACACAAATAAGATCATTTTCCCTACTTGGTGGAAGTACTTGAAAGACCCTGTATTGATATAGGTGTTACTTTGGCCTCTGTCCTAGAATGTAAGACCTTTGGTAAATCAAAGACAATCTTACAGTAGGAATAGATATATTTAGGGCACTGACATTGGCTTTATAACCAGGGAATAAAAATACTAACTATTCAAAATAATATACTATCTATAGGCAGCTGAAAAGTACCTTGAAAGCATCTTTGGAAGAAGTAGGACCTAGACTGAAATCTAAAGTGTAAGAAATATGTAGCCATGCTGGGGTGGAGAAAAGAGCGATAGGGCCAGAACAGGCCCTGAGACCAAGCATGAGAAATAGCTTCAGCAAAGGCACACAAATGAGAGCAAAGCGAACTGAACCGAGGCAGTGTCTGAAGTTGGACTGCTGATGGGCGTTGTGAGAACTATTTTGGTACTGCTGAGGTTTCTAGTATGAGCTTCTAGGTGAATGTAATGATATTTACAAAGTTAGAATGCACTCCCCAAATGTTAACATTATGGTGGTAGCTCAGTATACAGTACTTTTGTCTGAAAAATTTGGTTCACAAACAGAAATTTCTGGCAGAATTTTGTTTTTGTTTGTGACATCTGCATCAGGTGATGAGCATAGCCATGGCAATCTTTCCTGCATGAACACAAACATGGTCATCTTTTCCAGAATCATGGAACGAAGTAATTTCATGAACTGAGGTACTACTATTCATAGTGTTTACTATGCAAAGACACATAGTCTCATTTGTCTTCAATAAACTCTGTGAGGTTGCTGCTATTTTTATCCTCTTTTATAGGAGAAGATACTGAGACACAGGAATGCTGCCCAGGTCTCAAAATTATTAAGTAGGGGTGTACATAATTTAGAGGTCAGAGAAGTAGAAAATAACTTTATTTTTAGTCCTGCTGTTGCAGTGGCCTGTGGAATGCCTCAGTAGACATTTCATCATGTAGGTTTGCAGTTTTGGAGTGACAGTGGCACAACAGACTGATCTGGAAACAATGAAAGCCATTGTACAAAGAAAATACAGCTCCATTCCCCCAAAAAGAGAAAGAATAGCTCATTTCAGCTGAATAAAAAATTAATACTAAACTTCTCATAGAGGTTAACGACCATAACATAGTCACAAAGTTACGCAAATAAGCTATGGCCTATATAGAAGCATAAAATAGAAGCAAAAATGTCGAAATAAAAGAGGGTCAAGATCGCTTGTGCATAAGAATTTAGAAAATATCTCCATATGTTCATGGAATTGTATCCAGAATCCATTGTCTGTGCAATATTTGAAAAAATAAAGAGTGCTAAGGGTCCTTACCAAGATAACAGAGAAGAAAATCTGAGACTATATTAAGATGTAATTAGGACATTAGTAAGTACATGGTAATAATAGTTTAAATTCATTAATGCTATATTTTTAAGCATTTACTCACAAGTGAAGCAGTTAGTCACTCAACAAATAGTTGGCTTTTTGCCTTCATAAAGTCTTAATTAAAGAACTTCTGGTGTTTTTATAAGGAAATCAATGCTTACAAGATTCTTGTCCTCAGAATGGAAAAATCCAAACTCACAGCTTAATACTTCTCATGGTTGCTCAAGGTTAATCTTTGCTTGTGTATTGTATACACCAAATAGCATAGTCTTGCTCAGTGTTTTCAATAACTGTTCAGTGACAGCAGAAGAAAGGCAGCTAGAAACTGTTATTATGGCTTTAAACAGTCAGAATGCTGAGCATTTCAGGGTACAGATTTGCAAAGACTGAAACCCTGTCAACACAAAAAGAAAAAGTAACAATAAAAATGGAAGCACGCAGAAAACACTGAACTAGCCAGCTATATCTGCTTTCCTTTTTTCTATTTTTTGTAGCTGTAAGTCAATTATAGTTCTCTCTCCCTGGAAAATATAATCCAAGGCCAGCATGAAAAAAAAATCAAAATATGTTGTATGTAGAGAAGTATGAAAAGAAAAGGAAACCTGCCCAAGTTATCTCTACCACTGCGCCTGCTGGACATTGTCTCCTTGGACTCCCAGCTGTCAAATGCACTGGACTCTGATATTATTTTCATATAGGTGCTGCGTGGCTGATGCACATTTACAGAAGGTGATTATTCCTACTGCTTAGTCACTGGCAGAGAAGAGGAGAGCAAATTATGTTCACTGAATCCTTTCCATGTGCATTTTCATTTATGTATCAGATACATAATTAGTCAATTAATAAATTAGTCAATTAATAAACAAGGATTTTCAGAGTCATAAGCTAGGCACTTGCTCTGCAAGAGGGAGGCCATGATGAGCAGAAAGACTTGTTCTCTTCCTACTCCCATCTGTGGTAGTTGATGCATTCTGTCAACATGGCTGAATTGGCTCCTGCAGTTCCGGGTGTGCCCGCCCGTGCCCCTTCCTTCCATCCTGCAGTTGGGCAGGCCCAACCTGGGGCCATTGGTTCCACCCTGAGGAGCTATCGGGCCCACCCTGGGGTGCGATTGGTTCCACTCCAGGGCCATGGAGTGTATATAAAGGAGTTGAGGAAAGCCGCTTGGCTGCCCTGCCCCTCTTCCTTGGAGAAGTCCCCATCTTCTGAAGAGCTACCATCTTCAGGACTGCAGCTGCTGCTTCTCCTCTACTCTCTATTGTTTTCTGCTGCCAGGAACTGCTGTTGTCTGCCTTGGAGAAAGTGGAGTATGAACAGAAACCTCCACAAACTGTGAGCTAAATAAACCTTTTCTTCCTTCATTTTGAGTGTCCCGTATTTATCCCACCAATGAGCAAAATGTAACTAAGACACCATCCGATCTTCTCCTGGAACTTAAGTATGGAATAAGGAGTTAGGCAAGCTCAAGCATTTGATTATAAAGTTTTTCCCTTTCTATGATATCACCCTTTTTTTCTGGGCATAATTGGGTGATGGTCAAATTTGGAAGTTTCTTTTTACTCTGGGTTACATAGCTCCAAGGGACTAAAGTCTGTAAGTAAGTGTTAGGAATCAAAACCAAAAATAAACATCTTATGTTTAAAGAGTTATTGCTTATGCTTTAGGGATCATACTGCATGAAAGTAGAATTATTCAAATGGATCCCTTGTCAGTTGCCATGGTGCAAAAGATGATAGATATAAAGATATTTCCAAGATGGCTGTCTAGCAATCTATGACGTAAAATAGGTGTCATCTCCTCTAGGATTAGAAACTTCCCCAGTATTTATTGTAAAGAGAGACCTGTTTCAGGAACTCTGCTGCACACATTATAAGCCTATGAAGACTATCTAATGCTAAATGGTAACATTCTCCCAACATTCTTTTGTTCTTCTTTTTTTACAAAAATAAAAGCAGTCATATAAAAAGTATGTCAGCAATGAGCTAACATAGAGTTCTATACCAGGTCAGTCCACCCCTTGATAAAATTACTTTAATGTGACACAATCACAGTCCAAGGGATTGAAACTAGATGATTGCAGGCTACAATTTGCTGAATCACTGCTGCAGAAAACCCAGGTGTTTCTGCAGAGGGACAAAAATCACAAATGATCTTTCCATCTGAGAGAAAATACAAGTTTACCCCTGTAAAAAGTGCCCCATGAAGTTTTACAAAGGGAGAGCCTCCACGCCTAGCTCCACTTGTGAATTTGCAATCCTCATCTTGATGCCTGCTCTTTCCATCATTTCCTTTCAGCCTTGAAAGCAGCAATGTGTGAACATTTCATTTTGGGCTAAATGCTAACACATTGATCAATTTAATGTACTGCAGAAGTACTCCCCTGATTACTTTGTGTGTTTGTTTGCTTATTACATTATAACATGAAAAGTTAATTATTTACCAACTTGTCAACCATGATTTTTTATCTTTATTATAAAGTTCTTAACGAAAAGCAAAACCTGCTGAAATAAATATTTCTTATTTTCAAAGCGAATATTTCTTTCAGCGGCAAGATAGATATTATTCAATCATTGATCAGTAGGTTGTCTTTGGGGGGGGGGGAATTCACAAGGACAAATATCTTCTAATGTTTCCCAGCTTGAAATAAATGGCTTCTAAACCATAACTTGAGTTAGAATTCTGGATAAAGAAAGTGACAGGGTAGAATGGAGTAGAACAAGGCAAGGACTCAAGGTACAGAGCTTCTTCCATCTAAAAATGCTTTATCATGGAGAGCAGTATATTCACTTAAGCATGACCTCTTTTCAGAACTCAGGACAGGAGAAGGATGTGAACAGCAAAGCCTTTGACCCCCCAGAAAGGAGGATGGCCTTCTTCAGACCACTGGATTCAGTAGCAGAAGAACTCCCGCCTTGGCTCTTATGACTGGTCCAGCATGCTTATGTGAGCTGATGTGCCTTATAGAGGATTGTACTTTGACTTGTTCCTGGCTTGCTCATATAGCTGAATACATCATGTGAATCATATCGCTATAGAACTCTGCCTCCAAAAGAATTTGTTCAAATGATAGGTCCCAATTTCCTTTACCTCTTCCTGAATTCAGAAAAAGAAGCAAAACATGATTTGGCCACAGACCACTTAACAGAGATTTGATTGCATTCAACAGCTTCTGACACTACCTCCAAAAGGTCTGGGCCCTGAAGGTCATGTCTGCTTGACAGCCATCATTATGATCAGTTTAAGTAATAAACTGAAATACCTCCAGTAAACTCCCACTAAGGTCTGAGTTAAAACTTTTAACACAATGTCTCAAAAGTTATTTGTATTAATACAATACCTAATAAATTAAAGCTACGGATTCATGGTCCGATCATTCTTTAATAAAGTTTCATTATTCTGTCAAATTTATGGATACTAGAGTTATAGTAATGGCTGACGTATCTAAAGTTTGAAGAAAATTACAACTCCATTCCTGAAGAAAGTGAGAACCTTAGAGTCCCTTTCCAGTCTCAAAGTGGATTATGAATGCACCAACCTACACTAGTACTGCCTTCAACTTAAACAAACAAACAAACAAACAAACAAAATATTAAAAAGACAAAGAAAGGTTGGGAATAAATAATCTATCCCCTGAGGACAAAGGACAGAGATGAAAACTAGCTGACTTCTTTGAGTTCCCTCAGTGTGACACGGAGGAGAAGGAAGCTAAAAAGCACACAGGCTCTACAAGCCAATAAAAATGTCTGCTCTGAATTTGAGGCTGTCACATCACAGATCAAAACTGAGATTTGAGAGAGATCTGGTGTGATTTTTGTCGTGCAAAAGTTCTGTGTTTCCAAGAAAACCCCCACAGAGCAAATGTTCTTAGCCAGCGGTATGTATCAGAGCCACATCTGGGTCTTTTTGAAAAAGCTATTTTCTACCTCTGCCGTGCTGAAAGGTAACTGGGTCTGAAGTGAAACTTCAGTAATTTTCCTGGGCTCCGCAGAGGATTTAGAGGTGCTGTATTGATGGAGAACCACTGATATGGCGGCTGATTCATTTCGAGGAGAAGAGAGCTTCTCAGACTTTAAAGCATAAATCATCGCACTGCCATCCAACCCTGTGAAAGTGCAGGTTCTCACTCAGCGTGTCCAGAGGAAAAGGACTGCCTCCATCTCTAACAAGTGCCCTGTCACACCTGTGCTGCTGGACCCTGACTCCTGAGGGCTCCGAAGGCTGCCTTGCAGGAATGAATTTAGGAGTGGAGGGCAATCAGTTTGGGGCTGGCTCTTCGGTGGTTTGCATGGTGGCCAACCCAAAATAACCTGAGGTATTTATTTCAAACTAAGATTTCACTGCCTGCTCCTCAAAAAGCAATCAAAGTCAGTTAGACAAGCTCTCCAGGTAAATTTTTTTCATGGACACTAAAATTTCGGAACCACTAAAAGTATCTTCAGCAACAGATAATTCAAAACTTAAGAATTCTATAATCACTGAATGATTTTATCATACATTTTTAAGGATACTATATACTTAAACTGACTACAAATGCAACATATTTTCAGTTTTCTCCATTTCCTTGTTTAAAACTGTGATATGAAAGTTTAAAAGCAAAAATAGAATGAAATAAAAAATAAATAAATGAAAGCGAAATAGTTATACTACTGGTTTCTTAGTTTATTGAGGAGAAAGGTTTATACTAACATTGTTTGTGAACATTTTTATAGCCACAGTTTATACTCTGAGTAGCTACTTTTATTTTGTTTTTGTTTTTTGTTGGTACCAGGGATTGAACTCAGGACCTCGTACTTGCCAGGCAAGCACTTATTCCACTGAGCCATCTCCCCAGCGCTGAGTAGCTACTTTTAGATAACAATATGCAATATATTAACTATTATTGTTCTCCTATTGTTTTCTTTTTTCCACAAAAATAAAATTTACATTTCAAAAGCAATGGAATAACTTAAGTACATGATTTTTTTTCTTTCTTTTTTTGTTTGCTTTAAAATTTTAGCTTATTATTGCTATTAATTTTTAAGGTACAATATTAGGGTTGGCATGTGTACAGCGCAGTAGTAGAGCATTTGTCTAGTATACACAAGGTTGTTGGATTGATCTCTAACTTTTAGGGGAAAAGGAAGTGTCACATTGTCTTCCTTCAGGAGTAGTGGGGTAGGGGCAGTACACAGCACAAAGAGGCCAAAAGTGAGATAGCAATAGGTAGTCTGATCGGTAATGTTTCCATTACAAACTCAGAATTTTCTTTTTT
>NW_004524596.1:2509676-2510876 GCF_000260255.1 Octodon degus | reverse complement strand
CAAAGGTGTCAATCTAAGAAAACACGTGTACGATTATTGTTGTTACCACTATTCACTCATGAAAACATAATTTTAAAGTCTAGAATCTAGAACTATTTAAAATATAGGGAAGTATTTATTTTAAATAATTGTAAGAAGAAAAAGGAACCTGATTAAATCTTACAGTTATTTTTTAAAAGCAAGTAGGAGAAAGATAAAAACAACTCTCCAGCAATGTATGCTCACTAAATCCTACACTGACATCCCACTCTCAGCCCTTATTGAAAATATTTATGAGAAAGTGATAGATGCCATAAAACAACAGTGTAAAACAGATTCTGGAATGCATGATAAAATAGGGGCCCAAATTGAGGAAAGAGCATGAGTAAAAGAAAAAATAATCTTAGAAATGAAGAATAGATCCCGAGTCCCACATGTCATGCTGTCCTGACCCCAAGGGCACCCTGAACCAGCGACCGAGTCCTGGAACGGTGGCACCCCCTGTAATCCCAGCTATGGGGAGGCTGAAAACAGGAGGATCACTACAAGTCTGAGCTGCACAGTGAGACCCTGTACCAAATATATAAATGAACAAGAAAATAAATAAATAAATTTGTAAAATAAAATGAATAATAAATTTGAAAGCCCTCAAAACAAACACAATACATGAAGGCTTAAGAAAAAGGAAATGAAGAGTTTTAAAATAATTTGAAAATAAGAAAGACATATATTGAAAGGGACTTAATCTATTCTTGAGAGCAAGTTTCTGAGCAAAGGCTTGACGTACTGTTACACGTGTCTTAAGAGAAACCTCAGACAAAGATAAGAGCTAATTCTGAAGATTATTGATCAAGAAACTTCAGTGAATTAAAAAAAAAAAAGATTTAAGGCTTCCTACAGAAAGAGTACCACATATACATGAAAAATCATTGCAGAATACCCATGATATATTCTAATAAAATAGTTGAACTGTGAGGAAAACAGAAACTTTTCTTGGGATCTAGTCCTCATTCCTCAAGTCTCTACCCCTAAGAAAAAGAAATCAGGTTATCATCAGACAGTCTGAACTCATATCAAAGAAAATGAAATAATACCCATCAAGATACTTGGGAAAAGAAAATGGGAAACAATGTATTATTCATGCAAACATGTCATAAGTAAAAAGGGCACAGCCCTTACTAACCTGACACAGTTAAGAAGTCAAGCAAAGCAACACAACTT
>NW_004524596.1:2505446-2509576 GCF_000260255.1 Octodon degus | reverse complement strand
GCTCAGCCCACCAGGGGGCGCGGCTGGCTGGCATGTGGTGCTGGGGGATCGAACCGCGGTCCCTGATGTTTTGCCAAGCTTGTTCTAAGTAGGTGCTTTAGACCACTGAGCCATCTCTCCAGCCCCCAGAATTTTCTTGAGGTACTGTAATTAAAAGGGGCAGTAAAACTATCACACTTCTTCTACTGATGTGTATAAGACCTTACATGTAATCTTTAATAAAATGTCATATACAAGGGGCCGGGGTGGTGGCTCCGTAGAATAAGTGCTTCCCTGGCAAGTACAAGGATCTGAGTTCAATCCCCGGTTCCACAAATAAATAAATTAAATAATTTTTAAAAGTCATATACATCATCAAAAAGAGATAATTATGATAATTATGTGTGATGTGGAAATAAAATGACAACAATTGATTTCATAAGAATGTACCCTTTTATTATACAGATTTCAAATTTTTTTACTACCTCTTATAAGCATTTTAAAAGGAGGAATTCTTCAAAGTCTAAGCAAAAGATAAAACAGCACCTCAAATAGCATCCAAATCACTTGTTCCTGCATCAACTCTTTTCTCATAGGGCTGCATGTTTCCCTGCACATGGTGAAATCCTGGCTCCAAATCAATAGTACTTAGAAGTGAAGCTTGGAACCAGTGATGGGTTTGGTGCTTTTGTGGGAAGAGACACAAGAGAGATGATGCACAGCAAGAGGAGAACCACCTGCAAGCCAGAAAGAGGACCCCATTAGGAACTTGGCCAACCTGGACTGAGGCCTTGCACTTCTAGCCTGCAGAATTATAAGAAAATAATGTCTCTGTTGTGTAGAACTCAGTCTGTCTATTTTGACCTGAGCTAAGAATTCACCCTTGAGGCTGTTTCCAGAACTGTTCTCTGGGGCTGGTTATATTCTACCCTAAGCTATTTTCCCAGTTGCTTTTACTTTAGCTCCATCCCTTCCTGCATGTGTTCTTGTTTTACCTGCCTGCTGCATCTATTCATTAACCCTTTCAGGAAGAAAAAAAATCATCTTTAATCTTTTCAAGTAAATATAGCTCTGTGCTAAATACTGTAACGTCCAAGTATTCGAATGTCATTCATTCAAATCCCAAAATGTGATCTCACCAAGTGGAAGGAACAGTGATTTCTTAACCAAGCCACTCATCAAAAACGAATGCTACTTTCTTGAATGTAGAAAAATGGAGAAAATCTACATTTACAAAATATCGCATGGATGGTTAATTTAAATCAAAACTGTATCAACACATTACAAAATGAAGGCCTGGAAATATTTGTTTAATTGGATAATTGAAGCCTTGAAAAATTTCTTTCTGCAAAGTACAAGCTGGACTTTTTAGAAGAGTCATACATGCATGAAATTTTCAAATGTATTGATATAGTTATACATGATAAATTCTTTAAAAGGTTCTGTTTATCTGTACTGTGCTTTTCATGTCACTGATGCCCACAAATTAGAAAAATATCTTTAACAGACCATCCCAATAATTTAATTTGATGGGACTATATCATGATATTCCTTCTTCTTTTTCACGTTCATCTTTTCCATGTTCAAATATCTTCTTGATAAGAATGACAGAGATTCATATAATGAATAATCATGGATCAGAGAGTAGCAGGGCTTATTTTATATATCTTGCCAACATGAGTGTCATGGCTACTTGGTTTGTGTTTCCTAAGACAGCTACAAATATCACCATCTACTTGGTGAATTAAAACAGCACAAAACTATGACCTCATAGTCCTGAAAGTCAAACATCTAAAATGGATCTCACCAACTAAAAGTGTTAGCTATGCTCCTCATAGAATCTCTAGAAAAGGTCAGTTTCCTCATCTCTCCTGCCCTTTCAAGGGCAGTCTGGCTCTGGACTCCTGTTTTCCTTCAAAGCATATGACACCAAAGACCTCCTCATCTCTCTCTCTCTCTCTCTCTCTCTCATCTCTGCTTCCTTCCTTACATTGCCTTCTTTTGCTTTGACTTTTTCTTCTCATAAACATTCTGGGTTTACATTGGGTCCAAATGGATAAACCAAGGTGATCTCCCCAAGTCAAGCCTCTTTACTCTATAACACCTGCAAAGTTCCTCCTACCATGTCAGGTAATATGTCCTCTCACATTCTAAGACCTAGGACAAGGGCATCCCACGTGGTGTGGAGTAGGAGAGAAAGGCATTATGTTTTCTTCCATTGTTACTGAAACAAGGACTGAGTAATAAAGTTTCTGCACTGTACTAAGAGGACAGTAGTCAGAGCACATCCCATATGCTGTGCCACTCCACTGTAACAAAACCAGCTCTGGTTGTTTCTGGTTTTCTCTACTTTCTACATTATATATTTTAAGGTTGGAAACAAAATGATAATACACACAGGAGCACAAGGCATAGTTTTAAAAACAAGACTTTCTAAACACAGACAGAAGCCAGTGCAAGTACTCCTGCACTGGTTGTTTGGAAAAGGCTCATGGGGGACTACTGCTCTCTACGTGCATGCTCTGGTATTCTGATTCAGTGTGGAAATCACTTCCCTCAGAATTGCTCAGGGAACTTAGTCACACATAGAACATTTCAAGTCGATGTAATCGTTTAAGTATAAAAGCAATGAAAAACCAAGTGTACAAATGTCTACTTAATTTGGTTTGGTCTCAGATGTGCATCTCTGAGGTGTGATCTTTGCCCTCTCTTGGCTCCTGGTTCTTTATGGCAGATAGTCATTCCTGAGTTATGTCTAAATCCTTCTTCTCAATGTAGCAACCTCCAGACTGTGTGGTAGCTGCAACCAACACCCCTGTCAGAGGAAAGGGTGCAAGCTCTGTGTCTTCACCTGATGACCAACAGATTCCCTCCACCGCAGCTCTCCCAGCACTAGGACAGCACCTCTGTCTCAGACACCAGCCTCTCACCTCCATCAGCTTGAGTCCCACAAACCGACAAGGTCAAAGACTTAGTTCTATTCCCATGTAGCCAGCAGATGATAGCTAATATTTAAATCCAAGATACCTGACAGAAGTTTAGATGAGCATGTATTCAGTCTCGTTTTTAAAGACTCCACTTTATTTTGCCTTATGTTGTCTTGGTGAAGTATGAAAATTTAGCTAAAATACGAAAGTTGTCATGAAGCTCCCTGGTGTTCTCCAACTGCTTATGAGATCAATGGAGATATCGAAGCTAACTGGAGTTGGCATGGGTCTGGCAGTCCAGCGGATCCATTTCGCTCATGCAATGGATTGCTATGTTGCTGCCTTGACTTTGAAATACAATCACCTTGGGAGCTTGAAATAATTCCAGCCAACACACAGTGTTCTGGTATAATTGCTCCAGGTTGTATCCTAGATATTGCAAGTTGAAAGAGCTTCTCAGATCGCATTAACATACAAGCGAGACAAAGAGCTGGTAACCTGCAGCAGTATTTCTCAAATCCCGCATTGACAATTGGGACTGGATAATTCCTTGTTAGGGAGTTCTGTCCTCCTTGTGGCAGGGTGAGAAGCAGCTCTCTGACATCCGGTGTGTGCCCTGTCTGCGACGCCGTTTCGCACTTCACACCCTAAAATGTCTCCTTCCATCTGAATGGATGAAGAAATGTGGGGCGCACAACGGAGTGCCGCCTTGCCATAAAGAATGGTAGACTTGAGTCATTTGTAGGAAAAATGGGTGCACCGCGAGTCCGCAACGTTATGTGAAAGAAATGGACACACAAGCTTAAGTACTGCAAGGTATACTCAAAAGTATAAATAAGGAGCAATAAAAGATCATGGAAAGTAGAGAGGAAGCACTTTCTCAAGTGGGAAGGAGATCTAGAGACGCGGGGAGGAGGGGGGAAGGGGAAAGTGAATGAAAAAAGGAAGAAAGATGAGATATAGAAACTTCCCACCTGTTGTATAGTAACTGCTTATTAAATGTTACCTTCCTTGTTTGTTATTATATGTCTCCCTTTGTTCTGGGTCTATGAGTAAAACAAGCAGAACTGCATCTCACGGTTCAGGTTCTTTCACTGATTCCGGGTAGCAGTGTTTTGGATAGTTGAAAAATCACTGAGATTTTAAGTGTTTTACTACAAGTAAGAATAATAACATGGGGCCGGTGAGATAGCTCAGTAGTCTAAAGTGCCTGCTTAGGCAAGC
>NW_004524596.1:2494229-2495316 GCF_000260255.1 Octodon degus | reverse complement strand
GCATGCAAAATTGGTCAAATATTTAAACAGAAGAAAAATATTTAAGCATTAACTGTTCCTTTCAACAGATCAGTAGAAATCAGCAGTACAATTATACAAGCTATAATGTGTGTGTGTAGGTGTGTGTGTGTGTGTGTGTGTGTATTCCCTTCCTTCTTTTGTTCTTTTGCCTTTTCTCTTATTCCAGTTGTTCCTTCCCTTTGAATAGTTTATCTTTTACAGTGTCTATTGAACCTTTCAAATTTTATTTGCTCTTTCAAGTTCATACCCTAGGAAGACAACACAATATTTATACATGTGAGTGTGATTTATTTCACTTATGAGTATGCTCTCTAGTTGCATCCATTTACTTATAAAAGCCTCAAGTTTATATTTCTTTATAGCTGAGTAATATTCCCTTGTATAAAAATGTATCTTCTTTATCCATTCCTCAGTTGATGGGCATTGAGGTTGTGATAAAGGTGTATTCTTAAGAGAAATAAACTATTTGGTATGTATTTTCAGCAGGGGTCATTTAATGCTAACAAAATATTCTTGATATTAATATTTGGGCCAGGCTTTGTGGGAATAGGTCATTTCTGTTCCAATTCAGGTCATCTGGGAAAATGGTGCCACCTGAAGATTCCCTCCATCAAAAGTTCCATGTTTGAGACTGACTGTTGGCTGAAACCATATCTAGGTCTTTTGGCCAGTATAGCAAAAGGTGGCCTAGCTACAGCTCAAACATTCTTAAGTATGGTAGCTAATTTCAAGGGACAGTATCTTTTTTTAATGTATTTTGTACAGGGTTTCACTATGCAACTAGGACTTGTAGTGATCCTCCTGTTTTCAGCCTCCCCAGTGCTGGGTTTGCAACTGTAGCCCACCACACCCAGACTCAGTTGCAGGCTTAGCATACCTGAGGGTAAGACCAGCACGGCATTGTGGTACTGGGGATTGAACCTTGGTCCTTGCGCTTGCCTAAGCAGGCACTTAGTCTGCTGAGCTATCTCACCAGCCCTGGGACAGTATCTTGACAGTGAGAACAAAAGAATTTCCCATCCAAGTACTTATATGGATAGATACACAGCTACTTTCTCTTAGTTCA
>NW_004524596.1:2491481-2493339 GCF_000260255.1 Octodon degus | reverse complement strand
GGGGGAGGGGGAGGGGGAAGGGGAAGAAGAAGAAATGAGGTTGTACGTGTGGTAATTAGCTTGACTTGGCCATTCTACAACTATATTTTAAACTTCACATTGTACTCTAGGAATGCATACAATGTTATTTCTTTTTTTATTTTTCTGTATTTAGGACAGAGTCTACAGAGTCTCACTATGTAGATCAGATTTGTAGTGAACCTCCTGTTTTCAGCCTCTCAAGCACTGGGATTACAGCTGTGTGCCACCAACCCAGTCTCAGTCGCCTTCTCCGTGCACCCCGGAGACGGGGCTGGCACCACACACTGCGGATCGAACCCCAGCCGTTGTTCTCTGCCTAAGCAGGCGCTTTAGTCCTCTGAGCTATCAGGCGGGCCCTTACAGTCTTTATTTCTTGATTCAAGTAATTAATTTTAAATGTTTCAATCCTGAAATGAAATTCAGATTGAGCATAGTAGCCAAAATTTTAGAGCATCAATTTTCAAATTTCTCAAGTTTTACAAACTTTACATAGTAGATACTTACAAAATTTTTTTTTAATTGGGACAGATACATGTTTACTTCTGCTATACTTGTGCATCTCAAATAAATCTTGTGCCCTATAAACTGGCTTTTTCCTTTGAGTCAAATATTTCTGTATATTTTCCTTGTCACCTACTTTAATATGCTGTCAGATTTATGAGCAACTGGCACCTGGCCATACAATCCTTTAATCCTCACAAGATAACAAAGGCAAAATCCTTTATAACTCTAAGGAACTGAATATGCCTTGAGTGACAATTCTCCATGAATCTCTCATGCTTCTCCATTGCTAAGAATTAACAGATGTTTCAAAGCAGTAAAGATAAAATATCTCCCTCTGTGGAACATTTCAGAATACGAAGAATAAACATGTCTTCCCTTTTTACCTGGAGAACATTTTTCTTGATGCTACTGCAATAATGTCAGCATTCATTGCCTTCCTGTCTCCTGCTATCCTTCCAGTCCTCCTCCTCTGCCCTGGTGTGAAAGCCTCCTCTGTCCCCAGGTCCTCATCTGTGGCAGGGCTCCTCTGTGCATGCTGCACTCCCCTGGTGCCACCTGACCTGTATCACCCCTCTGGGACTTGGGGAGAGAGAACAAACTAAAATTTCAGAATATGTGGAAAATAGACACTTCAGACAAACAGCAAACAGCAGAATTTATAATCAGCAGTCCCTCATTATTTGAAATCCTGTAAGATAGACTTCAAGCCTTACAAATGATCCCATATGAAAGTTACGCATATAAGGGAAAAAATAACAGCATTTAAAAACAAAGTGATATGAGTGATATGTTTAAACAAGCATTGATTGTATAAATCAACCCTTGAAAAAACACCTGTACAAGAATGACAAATACTATCTGCAGGAAATAGTGAAGGGAGAAGTAAAGCACTGAATACTAGCAAATAGAGACAAAGACTAAAGATCACAGTTTTTTCAAGTCTGGAATTCTTATAATATCTTAGAGGAGCATAAAATTACTAGTTAAAGACCAAGTAGAATGGGAAGGAAAAAGGAAGGTGATGAATTTGAAATTGATTAATGTATGTAAATATCAGTACCAACTTCCCAAAATAAATCATATTATCTTTTAATATTAAAATGCAATAATATAATTTTAAAGTATTAAAACAGCCTTTTATAAATGCCTATGTTAAAAATAGGGGAATCACTAAAATATTACATGCATATACTTTCCAACAAATACATTGAGCAAACTATGGGAGAAAACAAGAACCCTAATCAACCAAGTATTCACAGGAAAGAAAAAGTGAAAAAGAAATAAAATCTATCATATGTAAATAAGACCTCAATTAAGTCAAGGAGAGTTTGTT
>NW_004524596.1:2472361-2483091 GCF_000260255.1 Octodon degus | reverse complement strand
GATTGAACCTTGGTCCTTGCGCTTGCCTAAGCAGGCACTTAGTCTGCTGAGCTATCTCACCAGCCCTGGGACAGTATCTTGACAGTGAGAACAAAAGAATTTCCCATCCAAGTACTTATATGGATAGATACACAGCTACTTTCTCTTAGTTCAGTGAGAAGAAAGATTTGTACTAATAGTGTTTAGACAAGATATCATATCTGCAAATCTTGTACTATGAATGACTAGAATGAAGACAACAATATGCAATGCATTAATTATTGTTAACTGTCCTACTAACCTGTTTTGAAACTGTCTCAGTGCTATTTCTTTCTCAATAAAATTAATATAAAAAAGAAAAAAAGGAATCTGGATCACTTCCTATGTCCTAGTTAAGTCATGCAGTGTCATTCACTGAGGCAAACTCGAAGGATTGCTCAGTATTGAGGGGAAAAACAGATTGTATCTCTTGACGGTGAAGCAGCAAGGCTCTGAAAATACACATGGGGTTGGAAACACTTTTGAGATCATTTTTTAAAAAGGTAATGTGCCAAACAGGATTCATACAGGCATGCTTAGTATACTGTAATTACAAACTCAGGTTTTGGAGTAGAAAAAATGATTTTGATATAAGAACAATGAAATTGAAATATGTTGTATTCTAGAATTTGAAGACAAATTCATATTTTAAAAAAATATGAAAATTCACCAAGAAAAACAAGAATCATAGAAGAAAGATTATACTAGAAAAAAACCCTTGGTGGGTTTTGTTAAAGAAAACAAAAATAAATGAAAACAACTACAAAATTTCAAAACAAGATTGTAGGAGAGTAACAATATTCAGTATACTGCATATTATTATCTTCAAAAAGGTTGCACATATTATAAGATAAGCATGAAAAATTAATCAAACAATATACACATAACTTTTCTTTCATTCAGCTGGTAGCAATTAGTACTATAACTATCATGTGAGTGTATTTCTATTTTTTCTTCCAGATTCCAGTTTCTCTTTCCATTTTAGCATTTTCTACCCTTTTCATAATATCTATTGTACATTTTGGATTTTATTTACTCTTTTAGATTCTTACGCTAAGGAACCATTTTTACACATGTGAATCTGATTTATTTTACTAGTGGCTATGATCTAAAGTTGCATCCATCTACCAATAAATGGCTCATGTTTATCCTTCCTTATAGCTGAATAATACTCCATTGTTTAAAAATTACCACACCTTTTTTACCCATTCCTCAGCTGATGAGCATTTGAGTTGTTTCCAAGATTTAGCTATGACAATTTATACTGCTATGAACATGGATGCACATATATTGCTGTGGTATGTTTTCAGTTCTTTGGGGAAAATATCCAAAAGGGAAATAGCTGTGTAAAATAGGACTTCTAATCTTAGATTTTTGAGGAATCTACAGACAGATTTCCAAAGTAGTTGCACCAGTGTATATTGCCATCAGCAGTGGGGAAGTGTTACTTTTCTATCAGAGCCACTCCAGCATTTGTTGTAGGTTGAATTCTTGATGATAGCCATTCTTTCTGGAGTGAGATGAACTCTCAGTGTTGTTTTAATTTTCCTCTCTCAAATGACAAATTATGCTGAAATTTTTTTTATGTATTAATTTACCATTTGAATTTCTTCATCTAAGAAATGCAAATTCATTTCAGATGTTCATTTTTAAATTGGGTCTTTAAATTTGGGATGTCTACTTTTTTTCCAGTTCTTTATATGTTCTAGATATAAGTCCCTTGTGTGAGGGACAGTAAGCTAATTTTTCCCACTCTGTAGATTACCTTTTCACTCTGTTGATTGTTTTTTACTTGAAAAATCTTTTTAATAAGAGAAGATCCCAGTTGATTCTTTGAAATGTTTTCTAAGCAGTTTGGGTTTTCTTCATGAATTCTCTGCCTACCCTCATGTCTTCTAAGTTTTTACCTCTTTTCTCTTCCAGTAGATTTAGTGTTTCTGTTTTGATATTTAGATCTTTGATGGATTTTGACTTTAATGCATAGTGATAGACATGGATATAGTTTTAGTCTTTGGCAAGTAGAGAGCTGGATTTTCTAGCACTATTTATACAAGAGGCTATCATTCTTCCACTGAACAAGTTTGGACCCTTTGTAGAAGGTAGCTGAGTGTGTTGTGTTGCACACTTTGCACTGCACAGAAGTTACCTGGAACTTCTAACGTGTTCCACTAGTCCTCAGGTCTATTTTTTTTTTACTTTATTGTACTTTGTAGTATAATTTCAAGACAGGGATTGCGATTCCTCCCGCCTTATGTTTGTTGGACAGAATTTCCTTTGCTATTGTAATTCTCTTCTGGTTCCAAATGAATTTTAGGAATGTTTTTATCTAGTTCTGTTTAGCATGTTAATGGTATTTCAATTTGTCTTGCATTAAATCTGTATAGCAATTTTGGGAGTATGACCATTTTCACAATGTTGATTTTTCCTACCCATGAGCAAGTACACAGGAAACGGGATATCTTGCCTCTTCCTGATACTTCTTCAATCTCCTTTTTCAAAGTACTATAATTTTGAATATATAGAACTTTTCATTTCTCTTTGAGAGATTGATTTCTAAGTATTTCATTCTTTTTGGAATACTATGTGAAGGGTGTGTTTTCCCTAATTTTTCTCTCAATGAGTTTGTTGTTTGTGTACAAGAATGCTAGCAATTTCTGAGTACTGAATTTGTATCTAGTTACATATCTGAATTTGTTTTTTAACTCTAGAATCTTTAAGTGGACATTTTTAGTCTTCTTTATAGAGGATCATGTCATCTTCATCCTTTTCCATTCTATTCCTTTTATTGGAATAGCTCTCTTGTCTAACAGCTCTGAAAAATGTCCCTACAAGTTTGATGAAAAACAGTGGTGATAGCAAAGATTATGTCTTGCTCCTGATTTTAGAATGAAACCTTTCAATTTTTGTCCATTTAGTATGACATTGGCCATTGGTTTGTCATTCATGGATATTATCAGATTGAGATAAAGACTGCCTATTACAATTTTTGGTAAAGTTTTTGTCATAAATCAGTGCTGGACTTCATCAAAAGCTTTTTCTTCATCTATTGAGATGATCATGTGATGTTTTTCCTCTGGCTTTATTGATATGTTGTTTCATACTTATTGATTTGTGCATCTTGAACCATACCTGCACTCCTGGGGCAAATCCTAACAAGTCATGGTGTTTAATATTTTTGATGATTTGTTGAATTCTATTTCCTAATATTTTAATGAGGATTTTTTTACACATAGATTCATTAGAGAGATTGGCTTGTAGTTCTGTTTTTTGGTTGGATCTTTCTCTGGTTTTGGTATCAGGATAATATTTGCCTCCAGGAAAGGGAGAATTGCTTCCCTTACCATTTTATTAGTGTTTCAAGAATATTGTTGGTAATTCTTCTTTAAATTTCCTATAGAATTGAGCACTAAATACATCAGGACCTGGGCTTTTTTATGTTGGAAGTTTTTAATTATATTTTCAATCTCATTAACAGAAAATACATTACTGGGCGGCCAGGGAGATGGCTCAGTGAAATAATCACTTCTCTGGCAATCACAAGGGTCTGAGTTCAATCCCCGGTTCCACCAAAAAAAAAAAAAAAAAGAAAGAAAGAAAATGTGTTATTGGGAATTTTTATATCTTTTCAATTAAGCTTTGACAATTCATGTGTTTCTAGGAATCTGTCCATTTCCGTGTATTTTCCAACCTATGAGAATATTTTTGAAGTATATATTGATGATCTCCTGAATTTTCATTTCATGTGTAGTGACTTCACCCTTATCATCACACTATGCGTGAATTTGAGTCTTTTCTTTCTTTTTTTGATGTGGTTGGCTAAAGGTTTATCAATTTTATTTAACTTTTCAAAGAACTAACTCTTGGATTCTTTAATTTCTTATGTTATTTCACTGGTCTTCATTGTGTTAACTTGTGCTCTGTTCTTGGCTTTGTATTGCTCAATTTTTTTCTAGAAGCTTGAGGTACAGCAAAGGGTTTTTTATTTGTGCTTGTTCTGTTCTAATGTGAGAATTCACTCCTTTAAATTTCACTCTGAGGACTGCTTTTTTTGTATCCCATTAGTTGCTGTATCATCTTTCTCATTTAGTTGCAGATATTGTTTCACTTCTTCCTTTATTTCATCTGTGACTCATTTGTTCTTTAGAAGGTAGTATTTAATTTCCATGTGTTTGTGGAGTTTTTCTGGGTTTTTTTCTGCCATTAATTTCCAATTTCATTGCACTATGGTTAAATAATATGTATAGAATAATTTCACCTCCTTTGTATTTAAGTAAGCCTGTCATGTGGGATAGTATATTGTCTATTTTAGAGAATGTCTCATGTGCAACTGAGAAGAATGTGTATTCTGGTGTTTTTGTGTGGACCACTTTGTAAACATCTCATAACAGATTTAGTTCAGTTGTGATATTTCTTGGCTAATTTTTTTTTGTCTAGTTGACCTATCTCTTTGTGACAATGGAGTATTGAGATCTCCAGTTACAAATTTGTTACACTTATTTGACTTTTCATGACTATTAATACTTGTCTTATGTAGCTGGGTGCTCCTGTATTTAGAGCATGCATATTTATGATTGTTATATTTTCTTCTTGAAGTTTTCCACTAACAAGTACATAGTGACCTTATCTATCCCACTTGATTATTCCTGGTTTGAAACTCACATTGTGAATAGAATAGCTACCCCTATTTTTTACTCCATTACTGTTCCATGGAAGCTTGTTTACCATCTTTTGATTTTTGACCAATGAATTTCTTTTGAGTTAAACATGTTTCTTGTACACAGAATATTGTTGTATCTTTTTTCTTGACCCATCCTGACAGTCTGTTTCTTTTCACTTAAAAATTGTGGCCATTTATACTGGTGGTTAAAACCAATATGTATTGGCTTAACTTGGTCATTGTATTTTTCTGATGTTGTTTCACTACATTTCCCCTCTGTTTAATAGTTTGCCCAGCCTGATGATCTGTTTCTCTTATTTTTCTTGGAATTGTGTGCTTTCTTTTTTTAATCTCTCTCTAGAATATCTCTCAGTACTCTTTGTACCACTGATTTGATGTTCATAAATCTCTTCAGTTGTTCTTTGTCATGGAGGTATCCTATTTCTTCATTAATTTTGAAAGACATTTTTATAGATACATCAATCTGTGTTGGAAGTTGTTTTCTTTCAGGACTTGGAAATATTTCACTCCAAGTTCTTCTTTTTTTTTGTTTTTTGTTTTTTTTTTCCTGTATTATCTTAGGGAAGGATCTGCATGGTGTTCAGGGGCTCACTACTAGATCTGACTCATAGTGCTTCGACCATTTACAGTCTCCCAAGTGCTGGGATTAGAAGCGCTTGCCACCATGCCCAGTCTCAATTGCTGTCTCACCTCACCCCAGGGCATGCGGCCAACATGGCAGGGCTGGGGATTGAACCTCCAGTCCCTGCACCTGCTTGCAAGCACTTTAATCTGCTAAGCTCTTTGGCTGGCCCTTCCAAGTTCATCTTGACTAAAGGTTTGTGTAGGGAAGTCTGACATAATTATGATGGGTTTTTCTTTATAGGTGACCAGTTTCTTTTCTCTAGCAGCTTTTAGTAGTCAGTTTTTGTGCTCAATTTCTAGAATCTTGATTATCATGTCTTGAGGTAGTTTTATTTGAGTCATGACTATTTGGAGTTCTGTTTGTTTGTGGTTTTGTTTGCTAGGTTTTTTAAAATGTATTTGGTTGTTGCAGGGTCTCACTATGCAGCTCAGACTCATAGTGATCCTTCTGTTTTCAGCCTTCCTAGTGCTAGGGATTATAGACATAGGCCACTATGCCTGAACTTTGTGGCCAGCTCAGCCTGTCCTAGAGGCAGGGCTGGCATGGAATGTGGTGCTCGGGGTAGAATTATGGTCCCTGTGCTTGCCTAAACAGGCAGTTTAGTCCACTGAGCTATTTTTCCAGCCCTTGTCTTGTTTTGTTTTTTACCAGGGATCCAAGTTGAGACCCCTAGCTGTTTGGAGTTTTATGTGCTTCATGTACTTGTATATTAAATTCTTTATCCATGCTTAGGAAATTTTCAGCCAAATTGCTGCAAAGAAATTTTATGTCATTTGTGCTATATCCAGCTTTCTCATTGACCCCAATCAATCTTATGTTATTCTTTTTGCTGAATATTGGAGCTATTGGGTTGATTTTTCATGATCACTCTTTTTTTTTTCCAGAACTCAGGCCCTTGCACTGGCCAGGGAAGCGCTTATTCCACTGAGCCTTCTCCCCGGCCCCCTCTTCCTATTTTTAAGATACATGAGTTATAGTTCTGTCTTCAAGATATGAAAGTTTGTCCCATCCTTCATTCAATCTGTTGCATATACTTTCAATGGAGGTTTTAACCTCTTGAATTTCTATTTGGATTTGTTTCATGGGTTCCACTTATTTTCTGTGCTGGGCACTTTTTCCATCAGTTTTCTTTTTATTTTATTTTATTTTATTTATTTTCCATCAGTTTTCTAAGCTCATGAATTCTTTTATTTTTTTGTCTAATATCTTTGATTTTAAGTATCATTACTTTGGGTACCCAAGAGATTATGTTCTCCATAGCCTTTTCCACTTGTTTTTTTTTTTTTTTTTTTTTTTTTTTTTTTTTTTTCTTTTTACTTCTGCTGCTATCATTTTGGAATGTTCCAGTGTTTGAATCCAATTTATTTTTGCTATTTTCTCTTTTTAATTTTTTTTCTAGGTTGATACTTGTCAGTTAATTGTGATATATAGCCTTATCATTACTATGGAGAATTTCCTAGATGATGTCTGTTCTAGAGAGATGTCTTCCATGTGGGGGTAGTTCCTCATAGCTATCCCGAGATCTATCTTTCCAATCTGTGAAGTACGCAAGATTAACATTTGGCTCAGCTCCAAGTCCTTTGGTACTGGGAAGTGGTGATGATTATGCTATCATACAGGGAGAAAAATTTTATAACTTGTATCACCTTCTGTCTAAAGTAGCACAGTTAGTAATAACACTAGTTTCGAGTACAACTCAACTACTGATAAATATAATAATCATTAGCCTGTTACCTCTGAGCACAGGAGCAAATTCTAATATTAGACAACAAAATCGAACATCTGCTGTGCACTTGTGTGCAGTGATTTTTCCCTTCGTTGGGTGACTTTACCCTTCTTTGGGGGTAGAGGTTTAAGAGTAGTAGGAGGCACACCAACGTGATTATTGAGGTGAAATGTAGTAGACTCAAGGCTAGAGATTAAGGATGATCACCACATTTGGGGAAACAAGAGCACAGGAGGGAAAGAATGAAGCAGAATAAGAAGAGGAGTCATAAAATGCAGAGACAAGGTTTATTCACTTGAAAGTAGTTGAAGAAAGAAAGAGTTCCATAAGACAGAATGAAAATGTAAGAACACTAAGCATTAAAAAGAATGAAAAAAGAGAAGAGAATGAAAATAAAGAAGAGAAGAAATAAAGAAAACAGAGTCCAAAAGAAAGAGTGGGGAGGGAAAAAAAGAAACCCAAATACAAAAAATAACTATAGAATACAGAACAAAACAAGATGACATCCAACCAGGCAGGAAATGGCTAGGCACTCAGACAAAAAAGAAAGAATCAAAGCAGCAAAATACTTCTAGTGCTTACAGTTCTGTGATAGTGTCCATTTTCAATTCCAGAAATGTTTTGGGTAAAGAACTGATCTTAGTCTCTGGATGTGGGACTGGGATTAGACTTCTGTTGCTGGAGTCCCCCAGAGTCTAACTACTGGTTCCTGGCCACTGCTTCAGATATTTCATGTTACTGTTCTCACTAATTACTCTGCCCTCCAACAGAGTGTGTCCACTCACTTGCTCTGCTGGAGCCTGGTTGTTGTTCTGGGTCTCAGATCTTTGAGTTCTTGTGGGTCTACTTGACAAATGCATGTATCCTTATACCTTCTCACAGACACTGGTATCCCCCAGTAAATGGAGGAAGCACAGAACGCAGACTAACACTCCTCTTGCAGACCCTGCTGTCCCAGAAATTATGAAAGAACAGAGAGCACATTTGCTCTCTTCTCACACACTTTGCTGTCCCCAAGATGAAGAAAGCATAGAATACAGACTCACACTCTGCTTGCAGACCCTGCTGTCCTAGATGGCTTTCAGTATGGCAGTGCATTTTTCTAAATAATACACAATGAAAAGAAGAACACAAGAGAAAAATAATAAACTATACTTCATCTAAATTAAAAAGTTCTGGGGGCTGGGGAGATAGTTTAGTGCATAAGTGGCTGCCTGGCTAGCCCAAGTTCCAAAGTTAAATCCTTTGTATCGCAAAAAAAAAGATTAATTAATTAATTAAAAAGCTCTGCTTTATGAAAGACACTGTCAAAGGAACAAAAAGACAAACCTCAGGCTATAACAAAATATGAGTCAAAGATATAGCTAATAAAGGACTCTTGTCCAATGTACAAAGAACTCTTCAAACTCAATAACGAGAAAACAACATGGTTTAAAAATGAGTCTAAAACTTTAATAGAATAGAATGATTTTTTCTAATGGTGTTTGTAAGTAGGATCACAAGTCTGCATCTTGTACAGCAATTAACCACTAGGAAGAATGTATGCAGTGTATTATTTGATGAAACTGTACTTTCGATTTGATTTGAAACTGTCTCATTGCTATATGTTTATCAATAAAACTTTGAAAAGAAAAAAAATAAAAAAATAAAACTTTAATAGAAATATCACCAAAGAAGTGAGACAGATGACAATCAGCATATTAAAAGATATTCCACATTACAGAACATGAGGAAATGAAAATTAAAACCATAGCCAGACACCTTTACACACCTATTAAAATGACTCAAATCCAGAAACTGAAAACACCAATATCCACCAAGGATGTTACAGAGCAAAATTCCTCATTCATTGATAGTTATAATGTAAAGTGGTAAAGCTACTATGGAAGAAAATTTGTGGTTTCTTATAAAACTAAACATATACTTACTCTGCAATCTAAGATTCCAGCTTTCTCATTGCTAGACACAATATCCAACACCCATAACTTTCCTAAAAAGGCAAAACTATTGACCCAGTATAAAACTTTGTGGCTGTCAGAGAAGGGAGGAGCAGGAAAGGTGAATAGCCAAAGTAGAAGATTTTTAGGATAGTGCCAATATTCTGTACAATACTGGAATGCTGGACAAATGCCATAATACATTCTTCCAAACAGAATCTGCAACACCAAGAGTGAACTGTAATATAGGGTTTGTACTTTGGGTGTAATGATGCACCAGCTTTGACTTATGGATTTTAACAAAAGTACTATTCTGGGGGAGGATATTGATTATGAGAGCAGCTACCCATGATAAAGCATGGGAATCTTTGTATTTTCTACTCAACAACACTATCAGTCTAAATTGCTGTACATATAAATTCAATTTTAAAATACTGCATAAATTGTAAATCTATTCTTGATGCTATTGGAAAGGCTTTTAGTATAATTCTGGCAATAATGAAGAAGCCAAACTTTAACTCTGTATTTCTGAATGCATTTCCATATAGAAGAAACTGGGATTCCTCGTCTTTTTCCTTGGAGAAATGGTTATTTCTAGGAATGTTTAAGAGGCCAAAAATCAAAAATATCATCAAAGACTACTAGAATGATGTCCAAGTGGTTCAGAATCCAAAATTAAGAATCCATTTTGGCCATTGTTGTCACAATGTGAGCAAAAGGAAAATATTTGGAAGTATTAAAATACACAAAATATTTTAAAATTCATGAATTCCTAAGTACATCATGAAATAACCCATTAGAGTTGAATTTGTATACAACCTCATTGTTTGAAAACATATGCATAGAAGGAAAGAATAAAGCAGTTTTTCTTTATTGTATAAACTACGTTAGACTAATGAAATAGTTGATGATGAAAATTTTTTCATCATAGAAGTATTCTATCTACCAAGTAAAGAAGATATAATTAAATTTAAATAGCACCATTGGGGGCTGGGGAGATGGCTCAGTTGAATAATCACTTCCCTGGCAAGTGGAAGGGTCTGAGTTCAATCCTTGGTTCTGCAAAAAATAAAAAAATAAAAATTAAAAATTAAAAAAGCACCATTTTGTAAACCATAATTTTAAAATGGGACTAGGCATTCATCATCAACAGCTATTAGCATCTCAGAAACAAACAATCAGTAATATTTTGTGTAGTGAGTCTGCCCAACACTGGTGGAACAGTATTTCCAAGGTGATCCAATCTAAATCCTATCAAGCCTCATCTGTAACTGCCAATTTTCAGAAAATACAGGTAGAAGAGAAACATGTTAAATTATACGCCCCAGTCTCTTTTTAATAGAGTGAGAAGAGAAAAAAAAGGGGGAGAGAGAGACAGAGACAGAGAGACAGAGAGAGAGAGAGAATGAGAATTAGGGAACCTCTCTATTAGAAGACATATAAGAAATACAGTAATCAATCCTCACAAATGTAATTTATTTATTTTTATTTTACTAAACAAAGCACAAAAACATGGGAAAGTTGGGGAAGTATGAACATTGCCAAACGATCTGATTATACAAAATAATTAAGTTACACTTTTGGTTCTAGTTATGTTATTTTTCTCATCAGTTATCTTTTTCTAGTCACACATATATCCACACTAAAATATTTTCAGATAAAACTATGTAATAATCTAAACCTGATATCAAAGGAAAGAACAACTGAGAGGGGGAAAAAGAAAAGAACAAACAGAAAAAAAAAAAA
>NW_004524596.1:2468837-2470045 GCF_000260255.1 Octodon degus | reverse complement strand
TAAAACCACATTGAGATATCATCTCACCCCAGAAAGAATGGCTATCATAAAGAAATCACCCAACAACAAATGTTGGAGAGGCTGTGGGGAAAAAGGACCCCTTCTCCAATGCTGGTGGAATTGTAGACTGGTCAACCATTATGGAAATCAATATGGAGACTCCTTAGAAAAGTTGGTCTGGAAATCCCCTTTTTAAACCAGCTATTCCTCTACTGCGAATTTTCCCAGAGGATCTGAAAACATCATATCATAGGGATATATGGGTGCCTATGTTTATAGCAGCACAATTTGTGATAGCCAAATCTTGGAAACAACCAAGATGCCCATCACCTGAGGAATGGTTGAGAAAGATGAAGTATTTTTACACAATGGAGTATTATTCAGCTATTAAGAATGATAAACTGCAAGCCTTTATATTGAAGTGGATGCCACTTGAACATATATTCATAAGTGAAATAAAGCGGACACACATGTGTAAATATCATATAGTCTCCCTAGTATAAGAACCCAAAGAAGAAATACAAATAGAAAGATATAATACAAGTTAAAGGAAAGCAGGATCTCAAGGACTAACTAACCAAGAGGGGAAAGGAGAAGAGCTAGGAAACATGACAATGTCAAGCCATACAGTTATATGTAAAGATGAGCAAGGCAATGATCCTGAGAATATTCAGAAGATATTTTAATCTAGCAGTTAATTGGAAAGATTCTCACCCTGACTAACTATATAGACTGATACCTGTGAACTAAGTACTGCACTGCAGATGGTAATTTGTAACAGTAGTTTCATATTTCGAGTGCCTGTCATTCTGGTAGTCTGAATATGGGCGACTTGTCATGACATGCCATTTACTGCTACGATGTCTCTCGGGTAGGTGGATATTCAAGTAAAAGGGGATGGTGAATGAAAGCAAGAGACAGGAAAAGGAATATTTTGGGAGGGTCCTGGTTCAAGGTTGTATATTTTGAGATTTTTGGACTTATGTGCAAACAAGAGAAGTATATAATTCTTTATCTTATTTTTAAAATATAATCTAATTTTTAAATGTTTTTATCATATTATGCAGGGACTTAAAGTTCAACATATCAATAGTTGATGAAAAATACCTGCTCCTTATTATGCCTAAGATGTTTGAAATGCAGTGAGATAGTGAGGTTAAGCTTAATAGCCTAAATCGTTTGATAATAACAATGAGCTTGTCTTCTGG
>NW_004524596.1:2460682-2468737 GCF_000260255.1 Octodon degus | reverse complement strand
AAAAGTTAATTCTTACATTGTTTGATCAGTTTTGCACACTTGTACCTTCAAAGCAACTACTTTGAAAATAACAATATATAATATGATAACCATTGTTAATTTCTTATCATCTTGTTTTGAAACTATCATTTTTGTTGTCTCTTTAAACTAAAAATAAATAAAACTGGCATCCCAACAACTTAGAGGAGGAAGCAGTAAAAATAGAGTTAAGCTAAAAATGAAACAAATGTAGCAATGAAATTGTCATTATTGATGATGAGTGATGGGTATATTATCCTTGGAGTTATGATGGCAATTTTCTACTTCCTATATAAGATAAAAATATTTCATAATAGCAAGATTAAAAAATAAAAGGTGAAGTAAATATAGCTTCACCTTGATGCTAGACATTTTGATTTCCCATTTGTGTTAATACTGAGGTTTTCTTTAAAAAACTATTCCTGAGGAATTCTAATGTGTAGCCATCACTGAAAATAACCTCACTTAACTTCACTTGGGCCAGTCACATAGATACAGCATCCTAGTGTGGAAGGAAGTCACACAGCCTGTCATCTAGGGGACTGATGCATTTTAGAAGTGATAAATCTTAGCAGCAACTGGTAGAATTTGCATGTACATAATTACCCATTTATATACACAAAGATAGCAAACATTCTTGCTTAGTAGCAAGACTGACCAGTGTGCAGAAAACTGTACTCTGTGGATTTTTCCCTCTGCACTTGGTTGTTTCCAGAACTAGCTGGATTGGAAAAGACTAGGGAAGCCAGGGCTCAAAGTCATTCAATCATACCAGAATGTATGCAACTAGCCTAAACAGCACCCGAGTCATTTTGGCTGCAAAGAATTCAACTGAAGTACTCTTTGTCACTTCCCACTGTAATAGTACTCAATAATACCACAAAGGCCTGTTTTGAAATTCATTTTGATTAACAGTTTTGCACAGTGGTTGAATTTGAGCAATACCTGAGCTCTGAAACCACTTTGTGTATCACATAAAAAAATTAAAACACCTCATTTTCCAACTGCAAAATATTAACACTTATTGATATTGTTTTGTCTATTAGCCAAAATGAATAAAAGCCGGAATCTCAACAAACCACCTTTTATTAACACTATTATTCAAAAAACACTCTCGCAAGTTTAATATAAGAGAATTTTTTTTTCCAAAAAGGTCTAAAATGTAAGACTAAGAAGGCAGTCCTCAAAATACAGTGTACTATTATACATTGGACATCTCAGTAAATTAGACTGAAGGGGTTTTTCCTCTAAAAAAATTATTTCTCTAATTTGTTCTACTTACAGTGTACCTCAGGGAAATGCAAGTTTGAAAGCAGCAAATGTTGCTGTTGAATGTTTCAAAGACTGGTTAAGTATTTTTCCCTTTAAAGAGAAAATTCAAAAAGGTACACATTTAATCCCAGTCTCACAAAGCAGCACACATGCATCCAGGACCTAAGTGATGAAGTCTGAAACTTACAGAATCTAGGGAGTCGTATCTGGAGGTGGCCCTCTGATCATCTCGTCTCAGAAGGCTGAGCATCCCTGGGTCTAATATCTGACCCATTAATTGATCTTCACTTCTAACTTCAATGTCCATGAATAATACAGTTTTTAATGCTTCTCTGCAAATTGTCCAGTGCTGAAAACTTCATTAGGAGACAGGAGCAGACTCTTAATTTTGCTCTACAGACACCTCTAGATTGCCTTCATGCAAGCTCTATTTTTAAAAAAATTGAAGCGATGTGCTGCAATAATTTTGTTTTTTTAGGATCCTTACACAAGAGGAAATATTATCATTGCAAGGCCAGAGATTTGAATTCAATTAGGCTACTTGGAGAACTGCAAATATTCTTTTACATCCTAGAATTTTTTAATACAGGAATAGGAAAAGATTAAAAAGACATTTTACAGTGTCTTACACATAATACATGTTAAAGCCATTTATTCACCAATTTGTCCACCCTAACCAGAAGAATTGTTTCTACAAATGAATACAAGCCTTGCCAACAAATGCCTTGGTAATCTTGATAACACTTCTCAAAGTATTTCAGATATATATATGGTTTTTTTTGGTGCCCTAGTGAATGGTTTTTTTTTTTTTTGGTGCCCTAGTGAATGATCCACAGAGCCAGTGAAGAGTGATACACTAGTGCTTTTGATCAAATTAATGAGGAAAATATTAGGCTAGAACCTGTATCCACAAAGGTTGAGAATTTTTCAACTTTTAATGCACACTGTGATTCTTTGGCAGGAAAGCCAAATGTGTCATATTTCCCTATTGAAAACATTTATGAGAAAGTGATAGATTCTTCTTGTAAGGATCATCTTCTAACACCCCAAGGAACTAATAGTCAATGAAATTGGTCTTGGAAACTAAATGACAAAGGTGGGCAATCACTGTTGCTCCAAAGAATGAAAATGCTTTCTTTTTATATTTCCTGTGTCTGGCATTATACAAAAATACCATAGAGATTAGATATTTTCAGCAATTCACTCAGTGCTATGAGGTAATTTTTTTTTAAAAAAAATTGTATCTGAAAGAGTAAAAGTAACTTGTTCACTTTTGTGAACAATACGGTGGGTAATTACAGCACTTCCTGCATGACAAATGAGTATGCCTCCTAAAATACAGGGGTCACTTAAATCAGAAGCATAATTAGCTGATCATAAAAGAAAGCACTTTTTTATTCTTTTAATAGACTGTTTAAAAGCAGGCTTGAAGGGATGCAGGACAACAGAAATTCAAATTTTATATTTTATATTAGCTGGCATGTATGCATATGAATAATCCTTCAGAAAAGGTAACTTGGTTTACTTTATAAAATATCTGCTTCATGGCTGCCAAACATAAGCTACTGTTTAGTAAACCAGCAGTCGTGAGAGAAGATGCGCATCCTTTAGGACATTTGTAATATAATGAATCTATATCATGGTTTGCATATTGCTTGTGCTCCTGGTGCTTCAGATAACCCCTCATGTTAAGCTTCTGCCATGTCTTCAAGCTACAACACTGTCATGTCAGCTCTGCTTGGCAATGGTGTTGCAAAACACAGTCTTAACTGGTGTTCAAATGGGGCAGTGTGTCAGTTGCCAAAGCAACTCAGTGGGCAGGCTGTCAGTTCAGTTCCAGTGCAGCTGTGGTCTCCTCTGGCAGAAGTGGAAATGACGAGGTCATTCAGATTGGAGTGGCCTCTAATTTACATTTTTAATTGAAAGACATACAGATTAACCATGCCCAGATGATCCCAAGCACATGCAAGGTTCTGCAGGCTTAAGGAATGCCAGCTTGTTAGGTGACCATCATCCCCCTGGAAGACAGAATTTATTTATTTATTTATTTATTTATTTATTTATTTATTTATTTTTGATTGGGTGCCATTGGTATTATGGCTTGTGTTTATTTTCATTTAATTTTATTTTATTGAGAAGCAAATATCAATGAGACATTTTCAAAACTGATTAATAGAACAGTTTCAATAATTAATACATTGTACATTGTTATCTTCTTAGTGATTATCCATAGTACAAGATGCAAACAGAATATCCTGTCCAAACATTGTTACTACAAATCTTTCTTCTCACTGAATTAGGTGAAAGTAGCTGTATATCTGTCCTAACTATTCTGCATACACAGATACAAAATGGTCCTTCCTTTGTATCCCCTTTTTTTGTTTAGTCCTGTCAGAAATGGGTATTCTATTAGCATCTAAATACTATAGGTGCATGAATTCAGCAAAACTATCCAACACAGTACAGGAATCCACAATACTAGTGGGATATCCACAGAAGTTGTTGAGTTGAGCCTTTCACAGCTCAACATGGCATAGAGTGTGCCTAAAGAGAATCACCTGGAAAGTAAACATTCTCTCAGGCTTTCACAGAGAGCAAATTGGTCAAGCAATGGCCGTGACTCATCCACATGCCTGACACTGACAAAGGATCTGCAAACTACAGTACAGGGTTGCAGGATAAATTCTGAGGGTACTTGACTGACCTTATCAAATACAAAAGATACATTTCTTGTTATACAGGTCTTATTTTATCTTGGTCTTAACCATCCAGCAGAAAAGTATAGAAGCAAGGTATATAAAGGCAGATGGAATTTAAAAGTAGTGCTCAAGTTGCTTCTTGCCCCTGGTATACACACTTTATGTAACTCCCTCCTCCTGCATACAGATGGGCCTATGAACATGAATATATGGCATTACATTCCTGTGATTCAAGTAAATTATCTAACAAAGGCATAAGGATTTTGCAGATGTAATTAAGGTCCCTAACAAGTAAAATTTTGAATTAATCATGAAAATAATCTAAGTAGACTCTATCAAACTGGGTGAGCCCAAAAAGGGATTAGAACATTCATAAAGGAAAAAAAGGAAGCCAGAGAGACTCTTCAACAGTTCTAGAAAAACAAACTCTCTTGTTATCCCCCTGATGGTGTGCAATTCCATCACAAAATCTCTTCTGGAAGTGTTCTTTCCATCCAAATTTAATGCCTTGTCACAAGCATCCACTAGGGTCCAGGCAAGAGACAGAAACACATCAGTTATTTCAACAGGGAAAATTTAATATAGACATGTTAACTAGATAAATAGCTGCTAGTTTGGTAAGTAAAATGATAGGAAGCACTTTCTATTACATCACAGATAATACTGCAAAAGTCACCTGCCAATAACAAAGGTAAAGACAACAAGGAAAGAATTGCAAATGTTAAAACTTATAAGGGTCCTTATGAAGTAGAAAGAGCTGGTGACTGCCCTTGGAAGAAGACATCATAGAACTAAGTCTCTGATCACTAAGGAGACAAGGAAGATAATTCTTCAAGGGCTGGGAAATTTGAAACTAAATTCTGCTGCTGCTGCTGCTGCTGCTGCTGCTGCCGCCATAGGCAGTCTGAAAAAAGTGAGACTGGAATGACACTTCCAAGGACAAGATGGGAATTAACCAAAGAGGCTCTTCCTTCTCTTACAGATCTATGGTCTCCCTGTAGTGGTTCCTATTGTCAGAGCATCACATGGAGCCAGCTAGAAGATGATGTGTAATTTCAGGGTTGCTATCCAGCATGGCAAAGTGAATGTAGAATAGTGAATTGGGAACAGATAAAAACAGCAAAACAAAATAAATTTGATATGCATGGCTTGTAATATTTTCTTCTACCTTGTTCCATCTCACAGAACAACTTCCAAGCATTCTCTTGCCTGGAAATCCATAATAAATTTTCACCAAAATGATAAGCTCAAAAAGAGCCCTTGAAGCTGCTACAAAGTAAATGCTACCATGACAAAGTCACTGTCTCCTTCATCTGCTAACACTAAACTCCCAAGGCACCTGAGAACTGAAAGTCTTTATTTCTGCCTCAGCCATTACGCCTGGGATCTCCAGACCTGGAAACCACACTAGGGACTCAACTACAATGAGGGAACAGATGCCCTCTCCTACATTACTCTCAATTGCATGGGCTTCCTAGTGTTCAAACTGTCCAGAGAGAGTATAGAAGAGTGTTCTTGCAGTTCTCTCTCCCTATCTTTTTGCCCCTATCTTCCTCTCTGTGTGTCCATCTCCCTCCATCATACTAGTCCTGTTTCCACGCTACTGGTCAGAAACTCATCAAAGGATAGATACTATTCTAAAAATTCATCCTGAGATCATACTTGCACATCTTTATTTCATCCTTATGGTGAGTGATATCTTATTCTTTAATGGAAATGGTGCAAAGACAATTTTTTATTTATTTACTTTTTCTTTTAAATAAATTTTAAGTCAAAGATACAGTATAGATTTTAGAACAAAAATTAAGATTAAGCAATATTCAGAAAATTAAATGTTTCAAAACAATTGAACTAAGAAAAGTTTTCATGAAAGCAAAGAAGTAATAAGAGTAAAACATAAGATAAATACTGGAATGGCAAGAAAATGACCAGCACTTCTTTATGAGCATCTTTGGATTTAGCCTGAAAGTGAAACCTCTGCCACTTATGACAGTAGGCTTTATGACATGGAAAGAATATTTTGAAAGGAAAAATAGTCTCATAATTATGAGCAGTCTCTAGAAAGTGAGTGCAAGGGTTTAAGGTCTGGCCCCACATGAGGTCTTCATCAAGTAAGTTATTGTCTTAGTCTGTTCAAGCTACTATGGAAAATACTATAGGATCAGTAACTTTAAAAAAAAAAAAAACAGGAAGTTGTTATTGGCAGTCTGAAGCTCACAAGTCCAAAATAAAGGAGTAGGGAACTCTGAGTCTGGTGATGGCTCTCTTGCTGATCCAAATATGATCTTACCTCATTGTGTTCTAACAAGTTGGAAGGGACAAAGGGCTTCCACTGGGTCGATTTTTAGTCATTTTAAAAAACTTTTATTTCAAAGACTAAAAACAGCAGAAACAAAGACAGAAACAGAATAAGTTACAGTACAAATGGTGCAGAGTTTCAACACAAAAACAAAAATTTAACAATGGTTGTGGTATTACATATTTTCATCATTAAATCCATTGTTCAGATTAATAGATATAAGTATGAAAAATTGGTCAAATAATTAAACAGTAATGCACACTGTCAATAAAATTTAATTTTTTTCTTGTCCTTATATATTTTTAATTTACTTTAAAGAGAGTATGCTAATTGATAAGACATTAGAAATGGTACACATGGAGATGACCCGGGGCCCCCGGGATCCTGAATAGACCCAAAGCACAGGCCCAGCGAGTGAGTAAGTCGACTCAGGGCCCACAAGATCCTACAGAGACCCAGAGCACAGGCCTGGCGAGTGAGTGAGTGAGATGACCCGGGTCCCGGATAATGAACAGACCCAGAGCCCTGGTCTGGCATGTGAGTGAGACCACCCAGGGTCCATGGATATTTGTTCTACCCAGAGTGCAGGCCCAGCAAGGAACCCTTCAGCAGAACTCCCTGCAAAGAGACTAGAGGCAAGACCCACCCAGCGGATTCAGGAGCAGAACATCTTGCCAGAGAGATACAAAGTGTTCAACTCTAACAGCTGCAGCAGAAGGAAGTGGAGCACAGCAACTAGATCCAAACAACACCCACCTGGAGGAATCTGAACTTCGTAGATCTGGACCTGGTGCTAAGGTAATAACTCTATCTAAGCTCTACACCAAAGGTCAGAAGAGAGTGGTATACAACATAACACAGAGAAAGAACAAAATGCAGTCTCAGGTCCCAAGAACACCCAGTACAACTGCAGAAGACACTACCACTGAGGAAACTGGAAATCACACACCAGATATCTCAGAAATAATACCGTTGGCAGTAAAGAAACAATTGCAGAAAGGTATAGAAGAAATTAGATCAGAAATAATTTTGGAACTAAAAAATGTAGTGATAACTATAATCAAAGAAGTATTAAGTGCTTCTAAAGAATACACTGATAAAAAAAAGAGCAGAATACAAAAATGATGGAACCCCTGAATAAGCAATTTAGGAAAGAAATACAATGTATGAAACAGGTTCAAAGTGATATACAGGGGGCCGGGGAGATGGCTCAGTAGGATAAGCGCTTGACTGGCAAATGCAAGGATCTGAGTTCAATCCCCAGTTCCGAAAAAAAAAAAAAAAAAAAAAAGTGATATACAGGAAAGTAAAAGCTCAATCGCAAGCTGGCAAAACCATTTGAAGGAAAGTGAAAATAGACTTTCTGACCCTAAAGACACCATGGCAGATAGTGAAAAAGTAAGAAAAGATCACTTTAAAACAACTAGGATGTAGGAAAAAGTAATTCAATGCCTGCAAGATAATGCAAAGATGAACAACGTGAGACTAATAGGCATCAATGAGAAGGAAGGAGTCAATACAAATGATATAAAAAGAATATGGGCAGAGGTTATAGCAGAAAATTTCCCAAATATGGGGCAACAATCTGACATTCATGTAACCGAAGCATATAGAATGCCAAATAACATCAACCCAATTAAAACCACACCCAGACATATAATAATCAAGATCCCAGAAATTCAGCATAGGAACAGTATACTAAAAACCGCTAAACAAAATAAACAAATCACATTTAAAGGAAAACCCATTAGAATAACAGCAGATCTC
>NW_004524596.1:2444132-2452755 GCF_000260255.1 Octodon degus | reverse complement strand
AGTATTAGAAACTTTAAAAAGTATATTTCCATTTTCTGTTGACTTTATATCACTTCTTCCCTGTCTTTTATACACACATGCACACACAAATATGGAAAAAAATATACGTGTATAACCCAACGTAAGATTGGTACTGTTTCATAGAAATCTGCAATGACCTTTAAATAAGGGTTCATCTAATATATCTTTTATATATTCCTGCATAACTATCATATTGAGAGCTCTTTATTGTTCATCCAGGAGCATACTGAAACTTCTCTTGCCCTTTGAATTATGTTCTTTGTTATTTCCTATATGCTTCTTCTGGAGGTATTAAAATATTTCAGATTTGTATAATTAGAAAATCTTACTTTTAATTTTCAAAGATATGTTTGCTAAGTATAAAATTCAAAGAGAACAGTACTTTTCTTTCAGTCCTTTAATCAAGCTAGTTTCTTACACCCTTGTTCCTTTTTTTCTCTTTCTAATGTGGAATAAGTTACTATTTAATTTCGTTTTTCTATAGCTAATATTTTTATGTATATCTTTAATGATTTTTTTCTTTACAAGAAGTTTTAGATAATTTCAAAAAATAAACAAATAAATATAAATAAAAATAGAAAGACACCTCTGCTTCATAAAAAAAAAATGGTACACATTTAGAAGAATGAAATGAGAGGTATTCAACCATAGTTTTTGTGTTGCACTTTTCTGTCTTTGGTACAGTTGCTCAAATTATAGATAATAGCATATAGAGTTAGTCAAAGTGAAAATTTTAAGCATTAACTCCTACTTTCCAAAAACAGAGGGAAATGAGAACTACAACCATCTCAGTTGTCCTGAATATATACTTACATGATTTCCCCCCTTGCTTTTTCTCCTGTCTTTTTTCCCTTTTCTATTGGGTCTCTTTTATAAAAGCAATAATCTCATGCATGAAAGCTCGAGCTACATGATATAATCACCTCTCAGAACCTCAGCTCCCACCAGCATCATCTTGGAGATCAGCATTCTATCATGTGAATTTATGAAAGGGCATAAATGTTCAGATCATGGTAGTTTCTTTCTTTGGGTCTTGGGTTTCTCAACTCTAAAATGGGGATGATTACAGTAGTGTCACATAATATAGCTGTAGGAATAAATATTAATGTAGGCAAAGCACTTGGAAGGCTGCCTGCAGCCCGAAGCACTTTATAAGTGGAAACTTTCATTTTGTGTTCCTAAATGTCATTCTGAAAATGTAAGTAGATATTACATTTTCATACCAAGAGAACTCTGATTCAGGACCAAAATCTTTATCTTATCCATTTGAAATTTGCATGCTGGAGTTCCTTAGGAATCTGTAACGTATTTATTTATTTCCTGAATGATCTCACCCTTTACCAGGACTATCATCATTTATGTATTATCAACTTCAAAATTTATTTCAGAGAGAGAGAGAGACAGAGACAGAGACAGAGAGATAGAGAGAAAGAGAGAGAGAGATCATTGTGTTTATCCTTAAACATACCCATTTTCCTGCCTGAGGTATTCACTTTAATGGCTTCTACCTGTCTCAAAATTAACATGTCCACAACTGAATCCTTTAGTCCAGTCATTCATTCCCCTTCTCCCTAGTCTTTTTCTTCTCAGTAAATTGTGCTGCACTACATCCAGGTACTCCACCTTGAAACCTGAGGGTCATTCAGGATTTATTTTTCTAAGTAATAGCTTACAAACTATTCATATTTTCAGTAACTTTTTTCAATATCATTATTATTTCTTACACAAACTATCGCTTTTACTCTCTACCAGCACCATTCTCCTGCACAAGTTAATAAGAACAATAACTTCAAGGTGTGGACCATGTTGTGGGGCTACTCTTGTTAAGCCTTGGGATAGATTCATAATGTGGTGGCTTCCAGTGCATTCTTGTGATGTGACTCCTTTTCTCTGCAGCCTTTGAAGACTTCCTTGGCCTCTTCAGTCCTTACACCTACCAGGACCTCCCTAGCTGTAGGATCTTTGTGTATGCTGTGCCTTCTGCTTGGAATGCACTTCCTACCTTGTTGAGCTGGCTCATTTTAATCTTACACTATGAGCACGGGTGTCAATTTCATGGAAAGATCTTTTGTGGGCACAGTATCTAAACTTATTCTTTCAACTATGATCTCACTCATACTGTCATAGTCTCTACCATGCTTTTGTTCATTCCCTTTAACTTATGTGCCGCAATCAGCTACCACCTGGTTACTACTCCTCTGGTTCACTATTTTTCTTTGCACTCTGACTCCTTTTTTGCCTCATCACTCTACATTCTGATACTTCTCAGTGGCAAACCACACATTATGAATTGGAAAAATACTTGCTGAATGAGTGAGTGAACACAGCACGTGTCTTCCCCTTTAAGTATGTTTTGATAAAAGTACAATTAACTACCCATGTGGAAATAATAAGACTTCCTCTAGTGAACTGTACAGCAGCTTATTTAGAACATTACTGTCATAGTTTAAATTTATATTTTCCCACGTTTCAATTACATATATATCCAGACAATTCATAAGCAGACACCTCAGGGTTTCACTTTATATGTATTTGCCTCTTTATATTATCAGTAGCTTTCATGCCTTCAGAATTTCAACACTGGGGAAAAGCCACAGCAAGCTCCTAGCTCAAATAAAATAAATTTGTAGTTTTTGGAACAAAGACAGAGCATTTTATTTCTGGATCAATAAATGATCACATTCATTGGTATTACTATAAGGAACCATTCCAGGCACCAGGATGTTTGTTCCTAATATCCTATGCCAAACTCATTCTCATCTTCTTTCTCATGCCCTAATCATGACACTCTTACCTTTTAACCTTTACCTTCCTACTTTGCTGAGTTGCATCTCCAAATAAATGTTTTGACAAAAACTTAGAAAGCACCCTCTATAAATTAAGTGGTCAAAATCTGCAGTGCATGTATACTATAATTATTTACACTTCAATCAAGAAAAAAGGACTGATTGGTATGTACAAAGATTGTTTTGGTGATATGCTGATGCCTCTGATGAAGCCTTTTACCTAGAAGCCTCTCCCAGTTTTATCTGAGGAAACCTTTTCTCATCAGAACTCTGCCTGAATTTTCTATTGAAAATGAAATATTCACTGTGGCCCAAATCAGTCCACCTTCCACTTTCTACCTAACGCACATGTTTAGGGAAAAATAGTGTTCATTCCATAAGGTTTGTCCTAAAAGCATGTCTTTCCTAAAGCATCACATATTTGATGGTTAGCTGATGTGTGACATACTGATCTGACTCCAGCTGATTTTGTGGCCACTCCTCAGGATCTCCTCAGTTTGAGGTTCCTATGAGGTTGTCTCAGTCACTTTCTCTCATTGCTGGGAAAAATACTTGACACTCAGAAGTAAGGAAGGAAAGGTTTATTTAGCTTACAGTTTTTGGAGGTTTCAGTCCATACTTAGCTGGCTCCAAGGCAGAGCAGCACATGGCAGAAAGCAACCATTCATGGCAGCAGAAAACAGCAAAGAGCAAAGAGAGAGGCAGTGACTGTAGCTTCTAGCAAGCCTCTCTCCCCTCCTTACATTGTAATGCAGATTATCCATTCCAGAGAAGTTATAGAACTCACACCCATAATCCCCATGTTGGATTAACAATTAATAATAAACTCTAGAAGTAGTCTCATCACTGTATGAAGCTTTAAGGGGACAACTGGACAAAAATCATAACATTTGGCCCCTGACCCCCCAAAGACTCATACAAAATCTCTATGCACAAGGCATTTTAGTCCATCTGTAAGAGTTGCCAAAGTCCTAAAAGTTTTAGCATTATTGAAAAGTCTAAATCCCAAGTTCTTAGCTGTAATCCCTATTCAAAAGAAAAGCTAAACACTTTTAACATTCAATGACACAAGATAAACATTACTATTCCAAAGGTACAAACAAAAGGATACAAAGATTTAGTACCAAAGCAGTCCAAAATCCAGAAGGGCAAAAATTAATTCCTATAGTTCCATGTAAAACAATGGAAACAATCTGTAAAGAACTGTGAACTCCAAAAGACTTACATGGCTCTGCCCCTACAGCATTCTGGTGGTAATTCCTATGACTTCTCTCTTAGACTTGTTTTGTTCCTTGTTTTCAGCTTTCTTCAGATGATCCACATTCCTGACATTTTCAAACTTCTGAGGTTTCCACTGATGTTAGTCTTCTCACTTGTAAGTTTATATACTGCCTTCTCAGGAGCACAGTATCTGGTTTCCTAGGCATTCTCATGAAAGCTAGGTGAAAGCCTTCTTAACCTCAGAACTCCTGCATTCTGAAAGAGCCTAAAACCAATGTCATATAGATGATGCAAAGGTCTGCTGCCAGCTGTAGAAGTAGCCAGGTTTTCTTCTACCTTGGCTATAGGGATCAAGTGCCTAGATCACAGATCACTCTGATTCTGATTCCAAGGAACACATTCTCTATTCTGGCACCATTCTGGAGCATGGCGCTTCACAGCTTTCACCTCAAAGCAAAGTCTTTCACTTTTACAGTTGTGAGGCTGCAAAGAGCAGAGATCCGCCACTCCTGTGATGCCATCAGGCCATCTTTTTTATTCTCTTGTTTCTTCTCAGGAGTGCAGATCTCCTCAGTTCTATCTTGGCAGAATATAGCTTTATTGGTCCTTCCTTCTCACCAAACTCACACTTTAAATCATCCTGCTGGGTGCTTTGTTCTTGATTCTCAACATGAGTCTGACTAAAAGCCTTCAGCAATAGCCACGCAACTGCCTCAATATTTTACCACCTTGAAATTTCTTCTGCCAGATCAATCAATCCACCACACTTAATCTCAGTCTCAGGAAAAAGTTTCTGGACATGAGCAAAATGCAGGCAAACTTTCTGCCAAGCCAAAACACAGATCATCTAGAGTTCAAAGACCAATGCAGTCCTTCTTCCCAGAAGAACTCTCCCAGCCTGATTTTTATAGGCAGGATTTCTTTCAGCCTTCTCTTCTGAGCTTTGACCAGAATATATCATATATCACAGCTGAAGGCATTTCAGCTCTACTCTTGTAGGAGATATCTCCAAACCTTTCCTATTTCTTGCCATAAGCCATTCCCAAAGTCGTGTAATGCACATGACCAGGTAACTACAGCAACCATCTCACTTCTTTGGTACCAAATTCTTTCTTAATTACTTTTCTGTCATTGTTGGGACAAAATAGTCAACATCCAGAATTAAGGAAGGAAGGGTTTATTTAGCTCACGATTAGAGGTTTCAGTCAATACTCAGCTGGCCCCAAGGCAGAGTGGCATATGGCACAGAACAGCCATTCATGGCAGTGGCAAGCAACAAAGAGCAAAATAAAGAGCTACAATACCCACAGATAGCAGGCCTCTTTCCCTTCCATATTGCATGCAGATTACCCACACCAAGGCTGATGTAGCATTCACATCCATAATACCCTCATTGAATCATGAATTAATCACAAACTCTAGAAGCCACCCCAATGATGACATGAGGCTTTTGGGGGGGACAGCTACACACAAATCATAATATTCCACCCTTGAACTCCAGAACTCATCCCATCATGGGGCAGTTTCTGGAGTTTGTGATTGATTCCTAATCCATTGCTGAGATTTTGCGTGTGAGCACTACACCATGGCCCTGGGGTGTGTAATCTGCATTACAACATAAGGAGGGCAATGGGCTAGATAATTGAGGGTGTTGCAGTCCCTCCCTTTGATCTACTTTTTGCTATTTGCAATTGCCATGAATAGCTGCTCTATGCCTTTTGCCACTCTGCTTTGGAACCAGCTGGGTATGGACTGAAACCTCCACTAACTATGAGCTAAATAACTATGAGCTTTCCTTCCTTAATTCTGGGTGTTGAATATTTTGTTCCAAGAATGAGAAAGAAGTAACTAAAACAAGGGTCAGCCCAGAACTTCTGTGAGTGTTCGCCAAAACTACATGCACTACCCACCCAATGCTATTCCCTGCTTATCCCTCACTAGTGATGCTCTAAAATTCTCCCATGCAGCCATCATGTACATAAATTTCTATCTTAGAACTCTCCTTCCTGGGAAATGTCATCTATGACTTCGGCCTTCACTAATATAGACATCTTGTAACCCACTTTCATATTATTCTTAACAATTGGAATTTTACATGAATGTGTATAATTAATAATCATTTCATGTGTCTTTCATTTAGCTCTGTGATCTATGAAACAAAAACTATATCCTTGTTTTTCTCCTTATTATTTACCCAGGATTTAGTACAGTGAAACTGGCACATAAAAGATGCATGGTGAAGAGGGAATTGTGTCATGGTTTATGTGTTAATAAATTCCTGATAATTTACCATTAGAAATTCATCTATTTGGCCTAAGTTATTATGCTTCTCGTTAAAATGCAATTAATCCATATATTCATTGAGCATAATGTATAACATATCAGTTTACTAGCTCAAAAATGTAAGACCCTTACGTAGAGAAACTTAATTACGGACTCAGGCAGGAGGGCTTATAGAAGAAAAGAGCTAAATGCTTATGGAAGACCACCCACAGCATATGGTAGTTCAAAAGAAAACCATATGGCTTTTGGACTCAGTGAGAGGTGAATTTTAAGGACAGAATTTGTCACTTATGTGAGATTAATACTAAACATTAAAGGGGTTCAAGTTGGGACACAATAGGAGATAAGGTGAGGTTATGATAAAATGGGTCTCTTATACTTCTCCATCTTCCTCCACCTACTTTGTATCTCTTTCCAAAATGACTGCCGATGAAAATCTGAATGACCAGAAAGATAGAAAGCCAAGGCAACATGGAAGTGCAGTTTGAGCTTTTTAATTTTCTTTCTCGTTCTTCTAAAACTTCCTAGTTTCAAATTTATGTCAGTGAACTAGCTAGTTATCACACAATCCTTGGGATGTTTGAATCTGAACAAGTGTAATGAACTGAAACAAAGTATCATGGCAGAACTATGCAAATTGACCCATACCTAAATCAAACTAATAGGCAAGCTTCTCACCCAAGTGCCAGCTAATTTACTTCATGTTCCTGGATATTGATTCTGCATGGAGTGGTGGGAAATCTGTCATGCTTAAGATGCCATCTGTTCCAACTGCCAGTGAAAGTTACTTTTCCCTTCCAAATCTGTTGGTGAATTGCTTATCCCTATTTCCCACAGGTTTTCAAAGGCTTGGTTAAATTCCTAGTCCACACTGGACAAGAAATCCAACCTATTTGTTTTCATTACTTCTCACAATTGACTAACTTTTGTGCCTCCCTTTAGCCACAGATACAGAAATGAATGGAGGAAGAGAGACTTGTGGCAGAAGGAACATGAGAGTTTTGTGCAGAAGACAGCTGAATTTGTAGACAAGTCAACCATGAGAGTTAGAAATCCATGGAAGGATTGAAGGACAGCACAGCATAGATTAACTGGTTAGTAGAAAAGGCCAGAAAACTTTCTTTTTTGTTATTTTTGTTATTTTGTTTGGGTTTTGTATTGTTTTGTTTGTTGAGCCAGGTCTCACTATTCCAGGCTAGCCTCGAACTCTGTTATCCTCCTTCCTCAACCACCTGAGTGCTGGGATTACAGGTGTATGGTACAACACCTGGCTTCAGAAAACTTTCAAAGAAAAGTCAGAAAACTTTCAAAAGAAAGCCCTCCAAATAAACTATGGAAATTCTACTTTCTGGGGCACTGAAGTTCTATCAAATTTTATGGCTGGTACTATTGTAAATCAATAGTTACTTGTACTGAACAAAATATGAACTGGTGATGTATTTTCATTATAGATCTTATGGAACCAAATGAGTGCAGGATCTAAATTATTACTAGCAGTGAAATAAATTTTGAACAATTAAGTGGTTAGGGAATTTTAAAATTATACAGTTCCATATAATTCTTCTCAAAAGAGTATAGCTTTGAGGTGAACTAACTTTATCTCAAATTATCAGGCAATTCAAGCTATACTTTTTGTTCCAGTGTTTAATTTCTCTAAAGACAATGTTCACAGGTTCTTCAGAAAAGAAAAACAAAAGAAATCGGTTGTTAGACGTTCCCAACTTTTCTTGGTGTCAGTTAATCTAAGGTTCACAGAATAATTAGCTAATAACACCTAGTTTAACTATGATTGGTGAATTTTTACACAAACACATTTAGACATAAAAGCAATACACCTGGTGTTAAGGTTTTGGTTTATTTGGAGCCTTGATGTAAATAGGAAGTATAGAATTTGAGACATGACTAATATATCCAAAGTTCGTAATACAAAAAAAAAAAAATTAATCATACATTTAAAAACTGGCGTACTTGTTAATAGTAATCATCCAGTTACTGTGTAGTGGTAATTGCTAGAGTTGAATGGCCTTGAATTATTAACATTGCATGTCTCTGAAAGCCTAAACATTTAGATGCCTAGGTTAAACAAAGAGAGAACTTCACATACTATGTGCCTAACCTGTAACCCATCCTCTTTGAATAAGTATGAATTCAGAAGTATACATCCATTTAAATAGTTTCCCTGGCTATATACCTGCTGTTTAAAGGTTTGCAGACCAAAATTAGAGAAAAAGGAAGGATACAAGGAAAGCCAACATTTTGGCCCTAGCCTTCTAAGGTCAATTAAGACTCAGGACATATGAGAACTTGTACTG
>NW_004524596.1:2432940-2443487 GCF_000260255.1 Octodon degus | reverse complement strand
TATTATTTGTTGAAACTGTACTTTCGATTTGATTTGAAACTGTCTCATTGCTATATGTTTATCAATAAAACTTTGAAAAGAAAAAAAAATCTAAGAAGTAATTTGCCACTTACTTCCTGTAAAAAAAAAAAATAAATAAATAAATAAATAAATAAATTAAAGTCCCTGAATGTGGGGTGCTATGATGTCCATGTGCTTTGATGTCCATGTCAGAGAGGGACTAATATAAAGAGATCTCACTTTTTTCCGATAATTCATTTGCATTTTAGTAACATTCCTGTCTATAGCTAAAACAATAAACATTAATTTAGAAAGTTGAAGAAACATTAAAATCCTGTGCATTGTTTCTCTTAGAAGTAAAATGTGAGTGAACATATCCTCTCTTATACAGAAACATGTACAAAATTATTTACCAAGTGGAAGCATAGTGGTGCATGCCTATCACTCCAGTACTCTGAGATGCTGAGACTGGAGGATCATGAAGTTAAGCTCACTTTGGGAAATTTAGCTATTCAGGAAAACCCTGTCTCAAAATAAAATAAAACAAAAATGTAGCTGTACACAGTTCAATGGGAAGGCCCAGGGTTTAATCCTTGTTTTTCTGTTCGTTTGTTTTTGTTTGTTTTGTTTTGTTTTGTTAAGTAGATTACTCCAAAAGCCATGTTTTCGTTGATATATCTTGAGAATTTTCATCAGACACAAAATATTTACTTGAGAGAGATTTTCTACATTTCCATCAACATATATTATTCAGAAGATGATGAGCACCAACATGGATACATAGAAAGGTCAGGAAAAGGTGGTGGGAGGGATGCTATTGAGAGTGCTGAAAGAGGATATCTCTGACCTTGTGACCTTCAAACATAGCAGAGTGTTGAAACGCCCTGGCCCTGGCGAGGTGAGCTCCTCATGTGCTGCTGAGAGCCCAAGGCAGGGGAGGCAGAATCAGAAAGGGAGAGAGATGACAGGGCAATGAGGTGCAGTAGGAGAGAAGGGATGCCAGGTGATGGTTACAGAGATGGCGCATGAATGAACAGGTCATTTGGGGTGTGTGTGTGTGTGTGTGTGTGTGTGTGTGTGTGTGTGTGTGTATGAGTTTGTGCATGTGTGCGATAAGGACTGCAGGGAGAAAAAAGAAAGCCAAACATACAACATGGAAAAATGTGTAGCAATCATCTAAGTTAGAACAAATGAAGGCCTGCCTACGTGGACAGGGGCATAGTTGAGTACTGCACACATTCTGCACTGAATACAGGTGCTGACAGGATAGGTATGAAGTATGAGAAGAGTGAGGAGACAAAAATACTTTCAAAGTATTTGACCTGAAAATTGAGAGTTAAAAAAAGAAGGTTGATTGAACTAGCCTCCTTGAAGTAAATATTTTAGGTGTAAGGACCATATATTTCTAAAATTATTCAACTTTCATGTTATAACATTAAAACAGCCATACATGATAAAGAAACCAATAAGTGTGGCTACTCTCAAACAAAACTCAATTGTAAAAATAGACAGTGGACTTGATTGACCCAAATGCCAGCTTGCTGATTCTTTAAACTTCTAAACTTATGGGTACAGTATATAGAATTGCTTTTTTGTCCATAAAAGTAAAAGTACCTGAGTGTTAGTCCCACACTGTCAATAATTATTCCATATCCATCTCCAGTCTGTCTACTGTCATTTACTACACAGCTAAGTTTTTGTGTCTGTGTGTGTGTCTGTGTGTGTTCTAGAATTTTAGTTGGAATCAGTGAAACACAGAGATAGATATATAGTGAGTATACTCACCTAGATTCTTGATTTTGCAATAGTACTCATATCTTGTATTCCTTGGCAAAACCTTACCTGTTTCTGTAATATACTTTTTATATGTTATCATATTTATTTTGTTAATATTTTATTAAGCATATTTACATTAATGTTCATGAGAGATATGGTTATGTCTTTTTTATTTTGTACCATCTTTACCTTCTGGTTCTATAGTTTTATATAATTTTAAAAGAGAATAAAGGTACAATAAAATGGATACAGAATTTCAAAATAAGATGATAGAAAATGAACAATAGTTGCATATTAACAATATTGCATATTGTTATCTTCAAAGCAGTTGCCAAGATTACCAGATGTAGGCATGCAAAACTGATTAAATAGTGTAAACACTGTTCCTTTAAGTGAAATAATAGAAATTAATAGTAAAATTATCTTAGCTATCTTCTGTTTATACATATTTTCCTCCTTCTTTTCTTCTTTCCTCCATAATGTTATTACTCCTTTTGATCAGTTTTTTTCGCTTATGCAAACCTGTTGTACTTTTTGTATCTTATTTTTTCATCTTCTTACATGACTGAGACAATATGTTGTTTTCACATGGGAGCCTGATTTATTTCATTTGTGAGTATGGTCTCTAGTTGCATCCATTTACATATAAAAGCTTTAAGTTTAACTTTTAACAGCTGAGTAGTACTCCATTTGGTAAAAATACCACATCATTTTATCCATTCCTCAGTTGAAGGTCATTTGAGTTATTATCTATGACAAATATTGCTGCTAAAAACAAGGGGGTAGATATATCTCTATGGCTTGATGTGTTCAGTTGTTTGGACAAATATCCAGAGAGAAATAGCAAGGATGAATGGGACATCTAAATCTAGTTTTATAGGAATTTCCACACTGATTTCTACAGTAATGTTTCCAGTCTACACTCCCACCAAAAGTGGATAAAGAAAAAATAACATGATGAAGATAAACTATTATATATTAGTTACAACCATTTAGGTAAATGGCTTCTATTCACCAATCAAAATAAATGAACTGGCAGAGGGGCTCAAGAAACAAAATATGCTGTATAGAAGAAAAACATTAAACTCAAATGAAAATTCATAGACTGAAAGTCGAAGGATGGAAAACAATACATCATGCAACAGGAACCCAGGAAAAGAGCAGTCGTAGCCATTCTACAGGCAGACAATGTGAACTTCAAACCAAGAATAATCAAAAGAGATAAAGAAGATTACTACATATTTGTTAGGGTAAAACTACAAAAGGAAGAGATAACAATCCTAAATATACAAGCACCAAATATGGCAGCACCTAACAATATAAGGCAAATATTAATAGATATGAAAAATCAAAAAAGCAATAAAAAATGCAGTGAGGGACCTCAATATCTCTTTGTTACAAAGAGATAAACAAGACAAAAATCATCAAAGAACTAACAGAAATGAAACAAACTTGTGAACACCTGGATTTAGTAGACCTTTACAGTGTGTCCCACCCAACAACAGAAGAATAAGCCTTCTTCTCAGCTGCATATGAGACACACTCTAAAATAGACCATATAAATAGCACATAGAACATGCTTAAGTAAATGCAAGGAATTGAAATTATCCCATGCATATTATCTGACTACAGTGCAATAAAATTAGAAATTATTGACAAAATAAATCACAAAATCACCATAAAATATGAAAAGTAAATAGCACCCTTCTGATTAACCAATGAGTCACAGATGAAATTAAACAGAAATATAACATTTTCAATCAAAAGAAAATGTAGATACAAGTTACTAGAACCTGTGAGACACAATGAATGGCAACTTCAGAGGCAAACTTGTAGTAGTGAAATCCTACAATAGGAAAACAGAACAAGCACAAATAAAGCATTTATGCTGCACCTAAAGCGTCAATAAAAAAATCACAGCAGGCTTGGAGAAAATTATAAAGGTCAGAGCAGAAATTAACACAGCAGAAACTAAGAAAAAAACAAAGAATTAATGAATCAAAGAATCTATTCTTTAAAAAACTAAATAAAATTGACAAATCTTTAGCCAACCTTTTCAAAAATGAGGAAAGAAATAGCTTAATACTCAAATTTTTCACATATTTTTTTATTTTTATTTTTTTCAACAAATAATACACTGCATATATTCTTCTTAGTGATTAATTGCTGTACAAGATGCAGACTTGTGATCCTATTTACAAACACCATTAGAACAAATCATTCTATTCATTAAGAGAATACAACTATATATCTATCCCAACCACTTTGAATACACAGATACAAAATGGACATTCATCAGTATAGCCCATTATTTCTAAGTTCTGTTATTGAATATTATAGGTGTGTAAACTCAGCAAAATATTCTAAAAGAGTCCAGTAGACCATAATAGCATTGAGTCTTCTGTTTAACTGCAATGTCAGAAATTATTGACCTGAGTCCCCCACAGCTCAACATAACAGCATGGCTTTATTTCCTATATTTTGTCTTCATACTTTTCTACTGGATGGTTAAGACCAAGGTAAAGCAGGACCTATGCACCAAGAGTTGTAGCTTTTTGGTCTGAGAAGGTCAGTAAAATGCCCTCAGGATTTATCCTGGGATCCTGTACCTCAGATTGTAGAACCTTTGTCAGTGCAAGTGATCGATGATGTAGAGTGTGCCTAAGGAGAGTCACATGGGGAGAAGACACTCTCTCAGGCTTTCACAGAGAGCATATTGGCCAAGCAATGGCCGTGACTCATCCACATGGCTGCACTGACATATTTTTTATTTTTAAAGAGAGCACAAATTAAAAAATAAAGTGTTACAAGTGACACAGACTTTTAATTAACAAAGTAATATGAATTTCTCAGTATTTGTTGTAATACATAGTATTTTCTTCCAACCTGTTATTCATGTTGCCAGACATATGCATGTAAAATTAACACCATAAACAAATGGACAACCTCCTAAACAACAGATAAAATTAAAGAAGAAATTACAAAATATTTACAATCAAACAAAAATTTAGTACAGTGGCCAGGGAGATGACTCAGTAGAATAAGCACTTCCCTGGCAAGCACAAGGGTCTGAGCTCAATCCTTGGTTCTAAAAAAAAATACAAGTAAGACTTACTAAAACCTGTGCCATGCAATGAAAGCTGTCTGAAGAGGAAAACTTATAGTGATAAATTCACAGGTTAGGAAAACAATATAAATTATCATATATTACACCTTAAGCTCCTAGGAAAAGAAGAACAAGTCAATCCCAAAGTCCAAAGAAGTCAGGGAATTATAAAGATTAGAGCAAAAATCAATTCATTGGAGATGAAGAAAACAACACAAAGAATAAATGAAACAGAGTTGGTTCTTTGAAAGAATAAGTAACATTCATAAACTCCTAGCCAACCTAATCCAAAAAAAAAAAAGGAAAAGAAAAAAGTCCAAATTCATGCAATAAAGAATGAAAAGAGAGAAGTCACTACAGACGCTTGAGAAATTCAGAAGATCATTGATAGCTACCTCCAAAATCTTTACACTTACATGATGGAAAACAAAGGAAATGGGCAGTTTCTAGATATGTATGAGATGCCAAAGCTGAGTCAAAAAGATATACAAACTCTGAATAACCCAATAATGAGAAATAAAATTAAAAATTTTGAACAAACTTACCAACAAAGAAAAGCCCAGGTCTTGAAAGATTCACAGAAGAATTCTGCAAGAAATTTAGAGAAGATTTAATGCCAAATTTTCTCAAAACTCTTCAATGAAATTTAAAGGGATGCAATTCTCCCAAACCCATTCCTGGAGGCAAGTACTGCTCTGATTCCAAAACTAGAGAAAAATCCAACTAAAAAAGTGAACTACATGCTAATCTTTCTAATGAGTACAAATGCAAAAATCCTCAATAAAATACTAGGAACAGAACACAGCAAATCATCAAGAAGGTCATACAACATGATCAAGTGGGATTCATTCTAGGGATGCTAGGATGGCTCAACATATGCAAATCCATAAATGTAATATGCCACATCAATATAACCAAGAACAAAAACTCAAATTTATGCAATAGCAAATGAAAAGAGTGAAATCATATCCTGTGGAATTTCAGAGGATCACCAAAAATCTACTTGGAAATATTTGCTCTCATGGAGTGTAAAACACAGAAGAAATGGACAGGTTCCTAGAAACTTATGAATTACCAAAGCTGAAGCAAGAAGATTGAAAAATCCTGAATTACCCAATATCAATCAATGAAGTTGAAAATGTAATTATAAACTTACCGACAAGGAAAATTCCAGGTTCTGATGGATTCACAGATGAATTCTGCAATAAATTTAGAGATTTGACACCAACAATCTTTAAACTCTTCAATGAAATTGAACAGGCAATGGTTCTCCCTCACTCCTTGAGGTTAGTATTACCCCAGGCCAAAACCAGAGAAAGACCCAATCAAGACCTTTGTCTGAGTACTTATTTGTCAAGATTTTTTCCAAATTTGTGGGTTGTTTTTTCACTTTATTGGTAATTTTTTTGACATGCAAAAACTTCTCAGTAAGCAGTGGTCCTAGTTGTTAACTCTTTCAAGTAACCCATGTGATTTGATTTTTGTTCATGAACTCTTTGCCTACCTCTGTGTCTTCAAGAGTTCCTCCTACTTTCTCTTCCAGGAGATTTAGTTTTTCTGTTCTAATGTTTAGCTCTTTAATCCATTTTTACTTTAGCTTAATGCATAGTGATAGACCTGGGTCAAGTTTTAGTTTTCAGCATGTAGAGAGCCAGTTTTTCTAGCACCATTTGTTAAAGAGGCTATCTTTCTTCCAGTGAGTGTGTTTGGCCCCTTTGTCAAAAATCAGGTGGTTAAGTGTGATTATAGAGACCTCTGCATCTTCTAATCTATTCCATTGATCCTCAGGTCTATTTTGTTGCCAATACTATGGTGACTTTTATCACAGTAGTTTTGTAGTATAATTTTAAGTCAGGAATTCTAATGCCTCCTGCCTTGTCTTTCTTGGCCAGGATTGTCTTGGCTAGATTTTTTTCTGGTTCCAAATAAATTTTAGGAATGATTTCTCTAGGTCTAAGAATGTGATTTTTGACATCTTGTAAGTGTTGAAACTTTAAGATAAAACTGTTGCTTTAAAATGTAATATACAAATACATATATAGAGCAATTTAATGTGTGTCATTAATTTTTTAAATCTGTTAGTAAGCTCCCCTTTAACAGATTAATATGTTATACCATTGTTTTCCATCATTAAGTTTCATTTCCTATTTCACTTCCTTCGCAGAATTTTATCACTGTGATAACTATTTTTATGATTGAAAATCTTTATTCATCACCCTAATATTTCTGCAGTGAAAATTAATTCTTTGTGCTTATATGCATCTAAAACGATTGTTTCTTAAATTTTAAGGGTGTTTCTGGACTGAGTTATTCTGCAACTTTTGGCAGCGGACAGGTGATTGAAGCTTTTGCCAAGTCAGTTTCCTGCCAGTTCTCTGCTTTCAATAAAAGAGCTAATAAATCATTTTAAATTATAGATATCAAATTATAGAGTTTTTATGTAATTTCTGATACTTAATTCCAAAAAAACATGTAATTGAGCAAAATTAATGTGATTTTCCTTAAATTTCTAAATACTTATTCATGCAAACTTCCTCAGTGAAAGAAAAACTGTGAAACAAAACAAATGAAAATACAGGTTTAGCTAGTATACTAAATCTTCCATCATTGGCTTAATAAGCAATGAATTACCATAAAAATATATTTCTTAAATCCTCTATCTTACTGATTAAAGAAATTTTACATATTATCTTCAGAAATTATCAAATTGGGTGATATAATGTCCTTATCAATTGGCTACTATGAAGAATTGTATAACTAAACCCAGAAGAAAAACTAAGATCAATTCTAAAATGTTAACTCCATGAATTTTTAAAAATAAATTTTATTGCAGAAATAGAAATACAGTGATAAGTATAAGACTTTCGAACATAAAAATGTATCACAAATTTTAAGTAGTTTTTAATTAATAGGCAAAATGATAGACCCCACCAAAAAAATCTTCAAAACCTAATTTCTGGAACCTGTTAATAAGTTATCTCACATGGCAAAAGGGACTTTGCAAATGTAATTAAATCAAGGATCTTGAAATAAGGAAATTATCTCAGATTATATGGGTAGGCTTTTTGTAACTATGAGTTTTCTTATGAGAAAATTCAGGGAAACCAGAGTTTCAAAGTCAGTGAATATAGAAGATAATGCATTTCTGGAATTTTGAAAAGTCTAAGATATAGGTTCACCTACAGAGCCTCAAAAAGGAACATGGCTCTACCAACATCTTGATTTTAGTTCCCTATGACCACTTTGGACATCTGAGCTCAGAACTAAAAATTATAAATGTATCTTTCTGTACCTCATCATGCTTAAGGAAATTTATTATGGCAGCAATAGGAAATTGAAGCAGGTAGTAAGGTAGGAGAAGAGTTTTATGAAAAGGGACAGAGAAAGACAAGATGCTAACTATAAACTCAACCTCTTGGGAATCTGGACAATTAATTTTCTTAAATTACCTGGGAATTATTTGGAAAGTCTTTTGTGAAAAAAGAGACTTCAGTTTAAGTAACACTACCTACAGGAGCTAACCAGAGCAGTGTGGTGTTGAATTACAATGGGAGAAAAGATCATGGAGAACTCAAGACTCAAAAGTTCAGGACTTCTCTGGGCTTCATGACTCCTACCTACAATCTCTGGGAGCCCAAGGCAGCAGGATGTACAAGTTTAACCCCAGTCTGGATAACTTAGTGACAATGTGTCTCAAAAAATAGAACAGGGCTGGGGCTGCTCAGGGCTAAGACCCTCAGTTTAATCCTCAGTACCATTAAGCAAAACGTGACCAAAGAAGGACTAAAGTGATTGGTAATCATCCGTAATAGTGGTAGCAAAACTTTGCCATGTGTGATGTTGGGCTTTTCTTTTAAAACAAAAGACATTAATGAAGGAGCTGTTTTATTCTAAACTAAAACCTCAGTATTCAGGTTTAATTACTAGGTAAGCACTTTATAGTAAATAAGTGGATTTGGGGCTACAGTTTGCGTACTTGATCTGTAAAGGTTTGCCATCACGGATCCAGAGAGATAATAAATTAAAATGGAATAGATTATAGTTCACATCTAGAATGTCTCCAGAATTAATCATGGAAGTGGAAGACGATTGGGTCATGGCATTATACTCATCAGTGGTTTCTTCCACTGAAGAGTTCAGTAGCTGAACGTGCACCTAGAAGGAGAGCACTGGTTGGAGGTGGGTCACCAAGGGCGTGAGCTGGAAGGGCGTGTCCCCCAAGCCCTCCTTTTGTCCTCTGCTGTCTGCCTGCCACAGGATGGTCAACTGTCATTCCCCGGACCTTTCCAGTATGCTGCTCTGCCTTGGACTTGGCCAGCAATGAAATGAGCCCACTAGATCTGCGAGTCAAAGCAAACCTTTAAGTATCAGGTGTCAGCTCTTTGTCCCGATGCAGAGAATGTGACTAAGATGGAAAATAATGGAAGTATCTTCAGAAGAATGACTGAGACCCAAGAGCTAAAACCAGGAGAAGAAATGGGAGGTGAGGACAAAGGAGTTTATATCAAGAAAGGGAGTAGGTGGTATCCATGGGATACAGAATCTATTCAAGTTATTGCTTATTACATAAATTGTCCCTAATTTGTGCAACTACTCATAATGATAAAGTAAATATATTTATATGTTAAAATTTATCTTTAATTTTTCTCCTAAGGAAAAATCCTCAGATATTTGTTACTCTATCATAGTGTATTCACATTTTTAACAGCTGAATTCCTTATTTTCATATCTCCCCTCAGAAATGCTTAGAAATTTATATACCATATAGCAGTGTGTGAGAAGCTGAAGTTTCCTGACATATGGAGATGATAATCTTTTAAACATTTCCTAATCTTATCAACAAAAATTGTCTCCCTTCTGATTTAATTTTCATTCTGCTAATAGTAAAACTGCCTATCTGTGTATCTAACCTAATTGTCATTTGGATTACTTTGTTTTGCATATTGTCTTAATACATACTGTAAGCCACCTGATAAATGCATTGTTTAGACTTGGTTCTTTATTTGTAATTGAGTGATAACAACTCACTTTCTATAATGTAAGCTGTAGGCAGTATGAATCTCACAAATATCCTGGGAGTTAGAAAAACTTGTTTATAAATGACAAACTTGTGACTTAGCAAAAAGAGTTTTCTTTTCTTTAAATGTGCATAGTTTCTAAAAGAAAAGCTTGAGGCCACACTTTTAATACTACAAATCACTGTCCAGTTTATGCCCTGATTTCCATATTTCAACATATCCAAAATGTGAGACTTAAAGGCAATATTTAATATATATTTGTCCATGCCAAGGGAAAAATTTTTTACTTACACAATTATTCATCCCTTTACATTTCTCTTCTCATTTACGGGGGAGGGAAAATAATGATGAAATACTAAAGGAATTTTAAAGAGAAACAAACACAAAGAAAAAGAAAAGACATTTTTCCCTATCTTGACAAAACTATAAATTGAATAAAATTCTTGTTCTCAGTCAGAAGATTTACATGTCTAAAAAATTAGAAGTCTACTTTCCCCAAAAGGAAAAAGAGGAAGAATAGCAGAAAATGTTTGTCTTTTTTATTGTTTAAAGAGAATAAATGGGGCTGGTGAGATGGCTCAGTGGTCTAAAGCACCTACTTAGAACAAGCTTAGCAAAGCACAGGGACCGCGGTTCAATCCCCCAGT
>NW_004524596.1:2424658-2432715 GCF_000260255.1 Octodon degus | reverse complement strand
CACACACACACACACACACACAAATAAATAAATAAATTAAAAAAAAAAGATAATTCAATAACAGTTGCTACATTGCATATTGTTGCCTTTGAATAAGTTGTTCAGATTCCCAGGTATAAGCATGTAAAATTAGTCAAAAACTAAAAAAAAAAAAAAATAAGCACTAACTGTTCCTTTCAGCAGACCAGCAGAAATTAGCAATGCAGTTGGCCCAGTTATCGTGTGTATATACATGTACATTTTTTCATCTTCTTTCTTTATTTTCTGATTTCCCTCATTCCAGTTGTTCCTATGAAAATCAGTATGTAGATCCCTCAGAAAACGAAGATTAGAGAGGTCCTCTTCAACACAGCTATTTCCATCCTGGGTATTTTTCTAGAAGAACTAAAAACATCATAACACAGTGTGCGCCCATATTTTTATATGTGCACCCATGTTTATAGTCACATAATTTCTCATAGCTAAATCTTGGAAACACCCCCAAATGCCCATTAACTGAGTAACAGACATAAAAGATGTGGTGTTGTTATACAATGGAGTATTACTCAGCTACAGCTATTAAAAGATTAACTTGAGGCTTTTGTCGGTAAGTAGATTCAACTGGAGATCATATTCATAAGTGAAATAAATCATATTATAATGCATATGTAAAACCTTGTATTGTCCCCCTAGTGTAAGAACCTAAAACAGTAAGTAGCAGAAATTTCTGAGCAGCAGTCATAACTACTAAGGAAACCATATTTTGGAAACTGGTAAAAATGAACAGGAAATTTCTGACATTTTCTGAAGATAAGAACTCATGATTTCTTTACTGACTGACCAAATGGATCCAATCATAATTGAACTGCTAGGTGGCAAGAAAAACCCTAAATAAAAGCCACTACAATATGATGAATGGCTTTAATTCTTTAGAGAAGATAGGCAGGAGAGTTAGACCTGGATCAAATAGAATTTCTAGGTTCAGTTTTCTGAGGCTTCTGTATACTGATTTCCAGAGTGGTTGTGCTAACTTACATTCTCCCCATTCTCCCCCTAACTTACAGGGGTTCCTTTTTCCTGACAGCTTTCTTAGCAGCCTTACCAAAGTAGTCATTCTGACTGGAGTAAGCTGGAATTTCAGCGTTATTTTGATTTGTTTCGCTCTAATGGCCAAAAGTATTGAGCATTTTTATGTTCTTATTGGACATTTGTATTTCTTCTTCTGAGAAAGAAGGATAAATTTGAAACATTGATATTGTGATCACACTGAATCAGAAACAGAAGGGTTAAATATCATATTGTTGTTTATGAGTGATCCAAGATGTATATAACTCAACAACTAAAACTAAAGAGAGATGGTAAGAAACAGGGGTGGCAGACTTGTGGGTATGGGACAGAGACCTTCAGAAAGAAGGAGATGGGAGGGCAGTTTGGGGGAAGAGAAATAATCAAAATACAGTGTATGTATCAATTTTTCAAGATAAATTTAATTATTATTTATCAAAAAACCTAATAAAAATATGAAGTGTTCCTAATTAAAGTTTGGGTTTCTTGAATACCAATAAAAATTATTTACCTCTCCTCCCCCAACTTTTTCTTAATTTTTTTTCAGCACCTTTCCAAAAGCCTTCCTGAGGCCTAGGGCATGGAGCAGACTGGCCTGCCTCCCTGGAGCAATGGTGCCCCTCCCTTCTTCCCACGCCACACTTCACCTCTGCAGTGAACTTCTGTGTGCCTGGGTGTAATGAGCGTTTTGCTAGCTCACAGCCCACTGGCTCCTTCAGTGACTTTTGTCTCATAAAGCCACAGTTCTCTCCCCTGGAGGAAGTATTCAGAGATGAATCGGACCTGCCTTGATTCTGGCTCTTCCTGCGGCAGGACTCCAGGAAGTCTCTGATGACTGAGGCCTCCTAACAATCAAGTCTCAATAGTTTTACATACTGAAGCCCAGTCTCAACGGTGTGGTTGAGAAAGTGCTCCTGTGTCCTGTGATGTCTCACTGGTACCATTTTGCTGTGACTCATGAAGAAATTTCCATGTTGACTGTGTCTGTTTTCATATGTGTTTATGGGAATGATTAACTATAAGATGTTTCCGCACCTTACCATGGAACCCCAGCTCACTGGATATATTCTCATATTCACAAATCTGTATTTGGCTAAGGAGTATTCTTTTCTTTAGTATATTCTAAATGTTTAGTTACCCACAAAATAGAAATCGTGGCTTTAATTGAATCTTTTATTTACAGTGTGACTTTGACTCAGTGGAAAAAAATTCTCGTATGCTCACGAGCAAATTTCTGTAATGTGCACACTGAACGGGGCTGCCTCAACAAGAGTGTCACATGGATTTAAATTTCTTTTCTGTTTAATCTAACAACATTAGCAACAGAAGTACAGATGAACCATTCTGAATACTCATTCATTCCCTTTCATTTGACATTCCCTGAGGTCAAAGGCTCTTATGGAAGAGAATTTGGAATTATTTTGCAACCTCTTTACCTCTTGTGTTTCCAAAGGATACTTACTCACAGTCCCTTCTCCACTGACCAAATCTGCTATCCCTTGTAGTAGCTGAGCGCATTCTTAACAGAATGAAGATTTCTTCTCCATACTCATGAAGAACATGTTCACTTTTCCATGCAAGCTTTCAACATATAGTTGAATGATCTCACAAATTCAGAGAAAACAGGCTAGAAACGTGAAGATAACTGCTGGGTGTGGTGGCACATATCTGTAATTGCAGCACAGAAGGCTGAGGCAGGAGGATTGTGGGGAGTTCAGGGATAGTCTGGGCTACATACTGAATTCAAGGCCAACCTGAACTACATAGCAAGGCTCTGTCTCAAAAAGCAAAATCATAAGAAAATATAAAGAAAAATTCACAGTACTGGTACATTTATACACTCTGGAATGTCAGACTTACATTGATTTCATTGGTTCTTTATCCTCATTACAAAGAGAAAATCAGCTAGCCAAAGCAAGACTGATAATAAAATGAAAAATTATCACAGAGGAGGTGGTTATAACAAATAATTAGTTTCAGAAAATATTATTAATCATTTCTGAAACCATACTTATTAAAAGTAACCTAACAATTAGTCAAAACTATAGGTAATAGATTAAACTAACTAGTAAATTCTATGAAATCTAGCTAACTCCATTAAACAATAGTCTGGTACCTGTACAGATTTAAAGCAGAGATAGCAAAATGACTGGGAGAGCTTGAGGGCTCCGGAAGCTCTTTATGAGGATTTGCCATCTGAGTGCTATCAAGACCATTCAAGAAAAACAAAGGAAGAAAACAGGGCCTTTCAAATTAGATACAGACTTCAAATGTTGAAAGGCAAAGGAAAAAAAAATTCCTTTTAAATAGTGTGTTCTTTCTCTCAGAATTCAAAGACAATAAACTTAGGGGGAAAATTAGAAATAAAAGAGAAAGCACAAAAAAAAACTCTAAAGAGAATTAAGAAGTCTGGTCACCACTATGCTCTACTTCAGCGTTGGTAACAGAATCCTCAAGAGTACATATTCACAAATAGTCTCCTCCAACAATTACTTTTCTCAACCCAATTGAACTTCGCTTAAAAGTTTGAGTTAAATTGTGGCTTTTATGTTGGATACAAGTTTGGTTCTTTTCACCCCAAGCCCTTCTGATTTACCTCAAGTGATCCCCAGAGTAAATTAGAATAATTGTCTAGGAGAATTTCTCCCACCCCTTTGAATATACCTGACTCTGTCTCAAACTCCTATCAATTTCCATTAGACATGCTTTTCTTTTACACAACTGTCTATGATTAAATTATTGGGAAGTGTTTCTTTTTTGCAAAATTCATTATACTCCAGAGAAAATGTACCTTAAGAACCCTAATTAACCAGACAAAACTAGGTTATAATTGCACTATAAAGTTATAATTTTCATTCTCTTCCACCTAACAACCTATAAATGTCGCCTACTTTGGGGAGAGAGTAATGCCAAACATATATATTAGTATAACTGTAAGTTAACAGAACATACTCATTTCTCTACATCTGAATGTAAGTTTCTTTTCCAAGAAAATCCTAATAATTGTTAACTTTTTTTTTATTTTAAAGAGGAAAAAAATTCAAAACAAGATGATATGAGGGTAACAACTTTTTATATATTGCATATTGTTGTTTTTAATAGTTATATGATTTTTAACATAGCAATTGAGCCATTAAAAAACACATTAGCATGTGTCTACATTAGAACTTAGCTTGAGATATAACTTTAATGCTTTTAGTTACTTTTACTGCTTGCAATTAAACTTTTAGGAATTGAGCCCAATATAAATAAGACAAACTCTCATCTCATGAATATACTTATAATAGAGATCACACTGAAAGCTAATGTAAAACCCTTTAGAGGTAGATAATCTGCTTAGGTAGAAAGCTATATCAATAAGCTTGAATCAAGAAGGCATTCTTCAAATGGAGGCAGCTTCTTTCCAAGGCTTCTGTGTCACATTTTTGACCAGAAGCATGGAAAGTGCTGCACTAACATGTTCCTTTTCTTACTATTCATCACTTTTTATTCAATGTACTAATATGGAAACCAATAAATACAATAAACTAGTCAGAAAAATTCTTAATGATCCTTTTGATTAGATTCATAATCCATAGTCACATTTTAGTAGTTATATTTGTGATGGTTAACTTTATGTGTCACCTTGACTAGATTAGGGGTTCCCAAAAAGTTTAGCACAGTATATATCTGACGGTATACATGAGGGTGCTTCTGAAAGACATTAGTATATGATTCTACCTACTAGTAGCATATGATAGACTAAGTAAACCCTTAGTAACTCTATCAGTTGGTTGACTAAATAGAACAAAAACCAAAGGAGGAACAAATGTGCTCCCTTTAAACTGGAATATCCACCCTCTTCTTCTCAGGTGTCTGTCATTAGGATTCCTAGTTTTTAGGCCCTTGGATTTAAAGCTAAACAACCTAAGCAACTGATCACCCCTGTTGTCAGCAGCCAGTTCTCTACCCTCAGCCCTGGACTGAAGTTCTACCAACTGGTATTATTTACTCAGCCTCCAACTTCCTGACAGGAGGTCAGAGGGCTTTTAGCAGCTGTAGCTGTATGAGCCAATTGCTCTAGTCATCTCTTTCTACTACTACTGGTTCTATGTCTAGAGAGATTATTAACTAATCCAGATTTTTGTGGTGAGCATAGAGTGAAGGCATCTCTTTCATTGGCAAAGAAGACTCAGAGTTACAGCTGACTTCGACCTTACAAATTCTTAAGACAATGAGAGACAATGAGGACTGCATGTATGTAATTACTTCCTGTCTCACAATGAGGGAATCCCTTTGGATTTAGAATCACTTGACCTAGAAGGTTATGCTGGATTCTTTGTTGAAAATACTCTAGAAGAAATTACTTTAGATCCTCTTCTACCTAAAGAAAAACCTTAGTTAAAACCAAGTGTATCCTACTTCAAAATGAGTCTTCTCAGGGAATTTCTATGGATCGTGGCTTCTGTAGCCATAAAATCTGTAATAAGTAAAATCTGCATTTTAGTGGAAGGAATAGAATTTCTTGTCTGTGGAAATATCTTCCCCACTAGATACTTCCCAAGAGTTCAACAAATATAAATCCTAGTATACAATGCTGATCTCTACAAACAAGATATAAGCCACAGAAAACAAATCAATCTTTATTGCGAGTTAATGGGAATGAAGTATAATACAAACAGAATGAAAAGACTGTTACCTCACTCATATCACTCTGGGATGAACAAGAAGTGAAGGATCCACTCAGTGTTACATAGCGATGCTCTTTCCTAATTGGTTTGGTCTGACTCTTGGAGTTGCCCAAATTCAGACGTTGAAAGTTCATACCTACTGTGACAGTATAAGAAGTGGAAACTTTAGAAGCTTATTAAATTATAAGAACTCTACCCTTACAAGTACTATTAGTGCCCTTTAAAGAACAGGGAGAAGCACGCTGTCTTCCCCAGGCCCTCACATGGAAACAGCACCACAAGTTGCTGTCCATGAAGCAGAGTGTGAACTTTTATCCACAGGAAATGTGCCAGCATGTTTTTATTGTTGTTGTTGTTCTTGTTCTTGTTGGTGGAAGTGAGTGTTGTCACCATGAATCGAACTCAGGGTCTCACACTTGCAAGGAATGTGCTGTGCCACTGAGCTACATCCCCAGCTCTGTGATGATATTTTATCTTTTTTTTTTTTTTTTTTTTTTTTTTTTTTTTTTTTTTTTTTTTTTTTTTTTTGGCTAAACTGGGGATTGAACCCAGACCCTTGCACTTGCCAGGGAAGCACTTATTCCACTGAGCCATCTTCTGGGCCCTGTGATGATATTTTAATTAGGGACATCTAAGCCTCTACATCTATAATGAGTAAGTTTCTGTGGGCCTATAAATTACTTATGCTAAGGCATTTTGTTATAGTGAGCCAAAGAGATGGTCATCCCAGAAAACATCTACCCTAATTATTGAAGGAACAAAATCTTTCAGATCACTCAAATCTGATGCCTGAAGAAAATTTCTGAAAAATATTTTCTGTCCTTCATCTTAAACAAAAATTGGCTAGGTATACCTGCCACATATATTCCAAAGCAACTAAAATATTGAAAAGATAGAGCCCTACTCCACACCATATATAAAACTTGTCAAGGATCAATGGTCCAGGTATAAAATACAAAACTATACAGCTCTTTGTAAAACTATGAGCATCATTATTTATAATGTTGGATTTGGAAATGGGTTCTCAAATATGATAGCAAAAATACAAATAACAGCATAGGGAAAATAAGCTAAATTGAATGTCATCAACACTAGAAACATTTGTGCTTCAAAGAACACTCTAAAAAAAGAGGGGGAAAGACATACTCAGAAGGGCAGAACACATATTAGAATCATCTAGCTCCTGTGGGCTTTGTACCCAGAATATATAAAGAACAGATTTATATAATAAAATATTAATAACTTTTTTAATGTATTTATTACAGGGTTCTACAGGATCTCTCTATACAGATTGGACTCTCAGTGTGATTCTCCTGTTTTCAGCCTCCCAAGAGCTAGGATTACAGGTGCGGGCCACCAGGCCCAGTCCCAGTCTCCATCTCAGTGTGCCCCGGGGGCAGGAGCAGCACAGCATGCTGGGGATCAAACCCAGGTCCCTGTGTCTGCCTCAGAAGGTGCTTTAATCCACTGAGCTATCTGGCCGGCCCTAATAACTTTTTAAATGAGCAAAAGATCTAAACAGATATCACTCTAAAAAACATATACAAAAGATCAATAATCACATGAAAAGTTGGTGACATCACTAGTCATCATGGAAATGCAAATATATACCTAATGAGATACCATTTTCCATCTCAATAGGAAAGTTTTATAAAAAAGAGAAATAATATTAAGTGATAAAAGCAAGGAGATAGGGAAGTCAGAGTGCTCACACCCTGCCAACAACCACCGCTTTGGAAAGCATTTAGCCATTTCCTAAATGTTAAACAAAGACCTACCACTTGATCCAATAATTTCACTCCTAGGAATATAATCAAAAGAAATGCAAATGAATTTCCAAGCAAAACCTATACATAAATATTTATACCATTACACATAATATTCAAAGGAGGAAAACAATGCAAATGTTTACTAACTGACAAGCAGGTACATAAAATGTGATGTATCCATACAGCAAACTATGTGCCTCCAAAAAACAATTAAGTACTGATACAATATTTATGAACTTGAAACCATTAAAAGTGAAAGGAGACAGTTGTGAAAGACTACATGTTTGAGGATCCCATTTACATGAAATTCCTTCAGTAGGAAAATCTATTGGGTTGCTAACAATGTTCTAAGCTTATTTGTGGTGATAGTTACAAAACTCTATGAATATACTAAAAGTGAGTAAATTTTAAGCACATGATAATATGTGTGATATGTGAGCAACATCAATGAAGCTGTATGAGGAAGAAAGGGAGGAAAGAGGGAGGGGAAGATGAAGGAAGGGAGCAGAGAAGAAAGAAGAAAGGAAGAAAGGAAGGAAGAAAAAAGGAAGGAAGGAAGGAAGGAAGGAAGGAA
>NW_004524596.1:2420044-2424513 GCF_000260255.1 Octodon degus | reverse complement strand
GGAGGGAGGGAGGGAGGGAGGGAAGGGATGAAGTTGTATAGGCCTAGAAATACTCTGATAGTGCAAGGAAAAACTGTTAGGTTTTATTAGTGGTGCAGCAGAGAAGCAGAAATAAAGTAGACAGTGGGGAGGGGAAGCCTTAATTAACTCTGAAGACACGGAGAGGATTGAGGGCAGGGAGGTGGGCAGATCCTCTGACCTGAGACAGGGAAGCTGAGTCTTCATCGACTTTCACTAGGGGCGGAGTTGGAGGGACAAGTTCAGTGACACACAATGAGCTGACTGGAAGCTCCCTTGTGTGGGTGGGAAGGGAAAAAAGGAAGCTGTAGCCAGGGCTGGAGTGGGGAAGCAGGAGGAAGTGGTCATTGAGAAGATAAACTGTAGTTTTGGGGATTCAGCCATGTTGGATCAGGGCCATAATAATCTGGCGATTTGTGCTTGGGCTGGTGCCTATCTAAATCCCATTTTTACATGGAAAGAAATTCTGTCATAATACCCTGATGTTCTGACCACAGTCCTCACAGTACTCTGTAGCATGCAAACTGCTTTTCATATAACTATAGGACAAATAGGAATTACCAGGAACCCCTTCTCTTAGTCTCAAAGATAACTAGGATAAAATATTGGCTGCTTAGGGCCAGCAAGATAGCTCAGAAGACTAAGCACTTGCTTAAGCAAATACAGAGACCAGAGTTTGATCCTTGGTACAGCATGCCACGCTGGTCCCACCCCTGAGTGTGCTGAGCTGTTAATGGAGTCCAGGCATGGTGATGCACATCTGTAATCCCAGCACTAGGGAGGCTGAAAACAGGAGGATCACTAGAAGTCCAATGCCTAGTGAGACCCTGCACACATACACAACACACAAAACCCTGAAAATATTGGCTGCTTAGAGAGTAATGAAGTTAATTCCATAATATGCATGAGCCCAATATCAATGTGTATTCCTTCACTAGAGCAACATTTGAAAACATCACCTATCTTCAAGCCATAAAATTAATGATCCTGGATGGCAGAATTGCAAAGAAAACTTAGGCAAATCTACATCCAAAGCAATGCCTGCTGGAAGGAACTTAAAGAGAGAGAAAACAGCATCAAATGTTGTCCTCAGCTTTGCACTCTCAGGTAGTTCGTACTTTCTAATATAGGCATGGCTGGAAGGTTCTTCCTAATCCCAGCTATGAATTATAACGGCATCAAAAAGAACCAAAGACACTAGGATGATTTGTGAGCATTTCATCTGCCGTGGGAACAGGCCTTGCACATAAAAGACATTTGACAAGTATTTACTTAAATGAGAAAGAGACTGTAAACCAACTAAAAACAAGGAAATCTGCATTCTTGTTTTTTAAAACACACTAGTTTCTACCAAATCTGGACCAAATATTATGCATTTATAATCAGAACTGCATTCTGTAGTCAAAGCTTTACATACATGTATTTTTTCCTTTTCATGAACTTTCTTTTAAAAGTCCTTGAATGTAAATAAAAAATGTATTAGCTTTTCCAATAGTTTTATTAGAGCTTGTTATAAATAAGGACAAAATATCAATCTGCCATTCATTTTAAAATACAAACATTTAAACTCAATAATTGTTGTCATCAAAACACAACATTTTCTTTTCAGTGAACTAAGATAATATCACATCTGTTGCTTCTTTGTAAGAAACTTTTTGACCTGTATCTTGTACTCTGAGTAACTACTTTGAAGATAATGATACCTAGTATATTACTGCTATTCTCTTCCATTTTGTTATGAAATTTTGTTTTATTTATCATAAAATAGAAAGTTTGTTCTTGTCAATATTAAACAGTTGTCTCTTAAGGTCAAACTAATCGGAAAGCAATCAAGAAGAGCCAGAATGAAAGAAAAATGCAATAGAAGGAGAATTATAGAGGAGAAATTTAATTCAATTGCAAAATTAAACTTGGGGGAAAGACTTTGAGATTGAAGAGTGTGAGGGAAATGCATTTGAATTTGTTTGGTAATCGTTTGCCTGCACTTCTTTTCCTGATGGTGCTGATATTTCATTCTTAGACTTTTTCTTCCCAAATTGCTGTTTATCCACTACTACACTGCATCTGCCCCTTGATAACCCAGGAGCCAGTAACCTCTCAAGTACCTTCCACCCCGCACGTGCCTTCCACTCTAGCCCCTCTCTTGCCATCCTACAGAATCGCAGTACTCATTTCCTCATCCTGTACTCTGTATGTGTGGACCTCATCTCCCTAATTACTTCCACAAAGTCAGGAACTTTGCTACCGTTTTGTCAACTGTAGACCCCAAACAGGCTATGCTCCTAGTGCTAAATAAATATTTTTTGCTATGAGTGAGTAAGAGCTAGTAAAAACAAGTAAACTAAAATTGAAGATGAAAATACTTGAAATGTATAAAACCCAGCATTCCGCCACTTAGAAGTTCACTCAGGTCCACATTTTCAACATCAATTTCAGTCACATTAGTGCCTGAGGCACATTTCTGGGCTATCCAGAGCCTGATTAATTGAAAGAGACTCAGAAATGTTTGCAGTAGGTCAAATTATTTTTTAACTTATTACTTTAGTATCAGGCAATTAAAAATATCAACCAGAAAATGACCCACATGGAAATTTTAGTTTTCATTGATCTAAACTGCCTTTCCACAAGCATAATTGCCATTAAAATTAAACATTTGTGTTTTTACCAATTAATAACTAGAGTAAATATTAATCACACTGAAAGCAGGAAAGTAGGGCCAGTGATATAGCTCAAGGAACTAAGCTCTTGCTTGGGTAAGCGCAGGGGACAGGGTTCGATCCCTGGCACCACATGCTGCACCAGCCCCACCCACGAGCACACTGAGCTGGCGATGGAGTCTGTGCGTGGTGGTGCATGCCTGTAATCCCAGCACTAGGAATGCAGAAATCAGGAGGATCACTGAGTCTGAACTACGTGATGAGACATGGAAAAAAAAAATAAAAATTAAAATAAAATAAAATGAACTTAAAGGCAGACAAGAAATTTCCAAAGGAAGCTAAAACTGGCAGAAGAAACTGGATAGATGCTTGTTCATTTAAATGGCTTAAGTAATGGCTGCCCACAAAGCCACCCACAGAATTAGAGGATAATTCTTACATTCCAATGCATGCTCTGTCACTCAGGATTTGAGTAATCTTGAGCAAATATTCTGTTTTTAACCTCACTAAAGTTTATTTCATTTATATGAGGAGAATCAGAGCTAACATTACATATGGTTACTTTAAGGATTAAAGGAGATTGGGGAGATAGCTCAGCAATCTAACAACCTTTCTGGCAAGCGCAAGGACCCAGGTTTGATCCCCAATACCGCATTCTGCACTGGCCCTGTATGCACCGTGCTGCCCCACACTGGGCATGGTGGGCACACTCCTGTGGTCTTAGTACTGGGGAGGCTGAGACAAAAGGACCTCTACACGTCTGAGCGGTGTAGTGATATCCTGTAACAAATAAATAAGTTTTTTAAAAGTAGAAAAATTAAAGGAGCTGTAAACACAAATACTAAGGAGTACCTAAAACTGTTTTGATTTGTTTGAGTAACTGTTTTGCTTTCAATTCCCCTACTTCTTTGGCTGCCATATGAATTCTGAGATTGCTCATGCTTGGCAACAAGGCTCCAGATAAGTTACTGTTCCCTGGCCTTGCCCTGGCAACCCTTTTCCTACTGTGGTGACATCACCACCTAAACAAGCAAAGGAATCATTAGTTTTTCTTCTTTTCTTTAAAAGGAGAAAGAAAAAAATTAAATATATAATTAGCTTAAAGCCAACAAAAAAGATTAAATTATAACACAAAGCACAGTATTTTGAGGAAGAAGAACTAATAATTGCAGGTTATGCTTTTGTGATGTTTATTAAATAAAGAAAGTTGTCCGCATCTTGTACAGCAATTAACCACTAAGAAGAATATATGCAGTGTATTATTTGTTGAAAAATAAAAAAAAAATAAATAAGAAAGTAGCTTAAGGAGCAATTTTAAGAGAAAATTATGTTAGAGTAAAGATCCTATAATTTACAAAGAAAAACAGTGCAAACAGAGAAAACGAGAAAGAATAAGGGTAGAGAACAAAGAAATTAGAATAAAATGAGGGACATGACTAGTGAATGGAAGTAGGGCTAAATGGAAATAAGAATAAAAATGAAAAGGTTAGCCTTTAACAAAAGAATGAATCTTCCAAGAAATGAGAATGAGGGGCCAGGGAGATAGCTCAGTAGAATAAGAGCTTCCCTGGCAAGCACAAGGGCCTGAGTTCAATCCCCCCAGTTGAGAGAGAGAGAGAGAGAGAGAGAGAGAGAGAGAGAGAGAGAGAGAGAGAGAGAGAGAGAAATGAGAATAAAAGAGCTAAAAAAAAGCGAAAATTTCATTTGGGAACTTGTTGAAGGACTATGTTGTTGGATAAACTGTGAGATACCAATTTGAATTTCAAGATGAACAATGAAGTTTTTTGTCTGTAA
>NW_004524596.1:2418074-2419944 GCF_000260255.1 Octodon degus | reverse complement strand
AAAAAAAAAAAAAAAAAAAAAGGATCTTGTAAATCTTGCATCAAAAAAAGCTATGCTAAAAACTACTGCTTGCTGGAAATTTAAATTTATTTGTGTTTCTGTGTCTTTGCTTGGTAAATTTGACTACAGTGGAGTCATTTTTGTAACTTCTTTGTAATTGCTAAAGCTGATTGTCTGAGAATTTACTTACAATAAAGTTTGCAGGAAGGTCCCATGCAGGTCAGCTATTTCTCCTAGATATTTTTCCAAATGAACTGAAAACCTCATACTACAGCGGTATATATGTACCCATGTTTACCGCAGTGCAATCTGTCATAGCTAAACCTTGGTAACAACTTAAATGTTTATCAAATGAGGATTGGATAACAAAGATGTGAAGTATTACTCAGCTATAAAAAAAAGTTAAATTTCAGGCTTTTATAGATAAATGGGCACAACTAGAGACTGTATTAATAAGTGAAATAAATCAGACCCACAGGTGCAAATACTGTAGTCTCACTAATTTGGGAACCCGAAAGAGTAAATAAAATCTGAAAGATACAATAGATACTTTCGATTTGATTTGAAACTGTCTCATTGCTAAATGTTTATCAATAAAACTTTGAAAAGAAAAAAAAAAGAAAAAAGAAAAAAAACAATAGATACTGTGAAAGGGAAAGATTTTTCAGTGGGAAGGAAAAACTGGGCTGAGAAAAAGAATAAAAGAAAGAAGGGAAACATATATGTTTATGTATAAATGCAGAATAGTTTGGATAATTGTACTGCTGACTTCTGCTGGTCTTTTGAAAGGAACACAATGCTTAGAACATTTTTCTTTTTATTCTTTTTTACAATTTTTAATTTTTTATCACTTTTTGTTGTTGTAGTTTTATTTTTTAACCAATTTTTCAAGTTCATATCTGGTAGCCTAAACAGTTAATTTGAATGAAAACATCATTCAATTCAGCAACCATTGTTGAAGTCCTATTACTTTGTTTAATGAAATTTTGTATCATTTCTAGTGTTGGTTTTTTTTTAACTAGTTTATATCTTTAAAAAAAATTTTTAATGAAAAAAAGTTATGGGGAGTCCTGGAGACATGGTGAAAGTGGAAAGGAACATAGTAGCCATGGGAAGAAAAGGCGCAACAGTCAACTCAGGACAGAATTATTAATAGGAGAGAAATAGATTTTAGGCTGACACATTCACAGTTTCGGGTTTCATTCAAATTTAATGGGATCTTTGCATTTCGCACTTTTCTCCATTTTCATTTTCCACACTTACTTCCCTCCCAAAGTTGTGACCGGAATTAATTTTCTAAATGTCCTTTGAGGTCAGAAAATAAAATCCCTTGGACTCCTACCCCGGATCCAAGCAGTTCTACTCACTCTCAGTGCATTTCAAGTCTCCACAGCAAGTCTCCATGGGATGTTCTAGGAAGCACTCTTTACACTGTCTTTTAAAACACTCTGTTTCTGCCTGGAAACTTTTGTAACTATAGGCCACTTTTATTTAATTTATTCTTATTATAATGAATATGACGACTATAATTATGATTGTTTTGATACTGGGGTCAAACTCAGGACCTTCTGCTTGCCAAGCAGGCTCTTAAGTTGCTGAGCTATCTCCCAAGCCCCTAATTTATTTTTTTAAAGAGAATAAAAAATAGTATAAAAGAAAAGAACATTAGAAATGCTACAGAACATCACTAAACAAAAATGATAGGAATTTAATAACAATGGTTGTTTTATTACACACTTGTTGTCTTCAAATTAGTTGTTCAGATTACCAGATATAAACATGAAAAAATTGACCAAAAGTCATAAAAAATTAAAAAGGAAAGGAAAACATTAAGTACTAACTACCCCTTTCACTAGACTGGCTGAAATCA
>NW_004524596.1:2416097-2417382 GCF_000260255.1 Octodon degus | reverse complement strand
GAAGCGCTTATTCCACTGAGCCATCTCCCCGGCCCCGAGTTATTGATTTCTTGATGAAAGCCATTCTTTCTTGAGTGATATGGAATCTCAGTACTGTTCTAATTTCTATCTCTTGAATGAACAACAGCGTTAAGCATTTATTTAATGTTCTTAGCTGCCATTTGTAATTGTCACGTTGCCTCTCACACGCTGACATTCCCAGCCTGGCTACCTCAGGCACCCGCATAATCACGACTGTTCTGTCCTGCATTGTAACCAATTGCATTGCACGTTCTGAAGATTGAGGTTTCTGAATCCATGTGCCTCCCCATCCCCACAGCCAGGACCACAGCTGGATGTATGACACACAGAATGAATGTCTTCAATATCTGATGACAACAACCTCACAGGCACCGTACTCCAATATGTCAAATCACATCTACTGTTCCATAACAGCTTTGCCATACTTAAAAATTGCACTTAACCACAAAGGAGAAAGATTTAATAGATACATTTCAAAAACCACAGGCGCACAACGAGAAGACATACCAAAATTCAAATCCCTGCAGGGGTTATCACACTACTGAAGGTACTTATCACATAAAACCAACTATAAATGAAGTATCTGACAAAGTGGGCTTTTGAGAGGAGGTGAAATAACTAGAAAAGTTTTGGAAATTCCAGTTTTCTCTAACATTTAGCACACCCAAAACTTCACTTTTATCTTGATTTGTTTGGGAACTGTTGATGTTTACGACGCTCATTCTCATATCGTATATTTGAACTATCCTTGATGTTTTAATCTTTTTAGTTTAAGAGAAAATGCTGAGGTGTGAGAAAGAACGATATGAGGTTTATATTAGAGAAGGGATTGTACTGATCACATGGTTCTCTGAATCTTTGTACTTTTCAACTGAAGACTCAGAGATCATAACACATTTCTGAATGCATTTTAAATCTCTGAACAAAAACGTTTCACTTCCTGAAGAATTCTCAAAGGGAAAAAGTATTATGAATTGCATGAAACAAATGACTATTTTTAATATGTAAAAATTTGTCACAACCTTATTTAATCAAAACCTTGTGAAAGGTGAGTAAAAGGTGGCTTGAGGTGCCAACAGGCTCACAAATTCTACACCTGCAACTACAGAGCAGTGGGCTGTCTTCAGCCTTACTTAGGTGCCCTGCCACCAACACTGCATTTTTCCAATTTGGGAGAAATGATCACATGGGAAAATTTGATGCTTTCCCTTTTTCCATTTCAAGTAGAGAGAGAGAGAGAGAGAGAGAGAGAGAGAGAGAGAGA
>NW_004524596.1:2404094-2415302 GCF_000260255.1 Octodon degus | reverse complement strand
ATGTTCACAGTATAATACAAAGCAGTCTTGCCCCTTGTCTTACTTACTTTCCTCTCATTTCTATGACAAAATACCTGGTACTCAAATTTAAAGAAGGAAAGGTGTATTTAGCTTACAGATTGTTAAGGTTTTAGTCCTTACTTGGCTGGCTCCAAGGGGAGCACAGAAGAAGGCAGGCAGTTCATGGTGGCAGAAAACAGCAAGGCGCAATGGGAAAAGCAGCAGCTGTGGGAGCTAGCAAGACTTCCTTATATTGTATGCAGGTTATCCACCACAGGGTGGGGGAAACACTCACACCCATAATCCCATGACTCATTACACCATGAGTTAATCACAAATTCTAGACTCCTGTCCCAATGGCTGCATGAGGCTTTGGGGGGACAACTAGACACAAATCTTAACATTCTGCCCCAGCACCCCCCGCAAAACTCATGCACATCCCTTTATGCAGAAGGTATTTTAGTCTATCTCTTAAGAAATACCAAAATCCTAACAGTTTCAGCATTGCTGAAAAGTCCAAGTCCCAGGTCTCCTCCAAGATCTAAGCCAAACTTAGCTGCGAGCCCCTGTACAAATGAAACATTAAACACTTTCAACATTCATTGGCACAGGAAATATGTTACCATTCCAAAAGGTACAAAAGGGGCATACAAAGCATTGGGATTAAAGCAAGTCTAAAATTGAGAAAGGCAAACAAAAGTCCTATAGATCCAAGCAACTGATGGTAATTTGTGAGGTTCAAGTGTTTCTACCTTTATGGAACATTTTGTTGTAGCTCCCATGGTTTTACTTTTAGGCCTGCTTTGTTCCATCCTTGCAACTTTCCTTAGATGATCCACTGGCTGTCCCAAACTTCTGGGGTTGCCACTGAACATTGGGCTTATCATTCTCTCCTTCACATACTACCCTTCCACATGCACACTGCCTGGCTTCCAAGGCCTTCTGCTGAAATCTAGGTGGAAACCTGCTTAACCTCAGAAATCTTGCATTCTGAAAGTATCTAAAACCAATGTCACATGGAAGATGCCAAGGTCTGTTGTCAGCTGGAACAGTAGCCAGGTTTTCTTCTCTCTTGACTATAGGCATCAAGTGCCTGGATTGAGGAGTACTCTGAACTTGATTTTGAGGAAAATTCTCTATAACCCTGCCATTCTGGAACATGGCACTTTCAGCTTTCTCCCAAAGCAGTCTTTTACATTTGCATTTTTGAGGCTGAGAGAGTGCATACTGTTTCTTATGATGCCCTCAGGCCATGTTTTCTATTCTCCTGCTCCTTCTGGGCAATGAAGCCACTCTCAGGTCTATCTTTGCCATCCACAGCTTTTTTAGCACTTCCTCTCTGGCCAGACTCATGACACTTTAAATCATCCCAATGGGTTCTTTGTTCTTGATTCTCAACAAAAATCTGACTAAAAGTTCACAACAATAGCCTTGCCACTGACTCAATACTTGACTGCCTTAAAATTTCTTTTGCAAAACTAACCAGTCTGTCATGTTTAATCTTATCCCCAGGCAAAGGCTATGGACACCAGAAAAATGCAGAGAAACTTTCTGACAAGACAAAACACACATCATCTATAGTCTAACAACCAATTCAGTCCTTCTTCCCAGAAGAATTCTTCCAAGTCTGTTCTTTACAGTCAGGATTTTTACCAACATTCTGGTTTTCTGAGCTCTGACCAGAATCTGCAATACAGAACAAGCAAAGGCGATCAGGACTTCTCTTTCAGGTGACATCTGCAAATCTTTTCTGTATCTTCCCATAAGCCATTCTCAAAGGCTCTTGAGTGACATAGTCAGGTATAGTCACAGAAATAAGCCATTCCTTATACCATATTCTATCTCGCTTACTTTTCTCTCATTGGTAGGACAAAATAGGGCTGGGGAGCAGTTCAGTGGCATAAGTACCTGACTGGTAGGACAAAATAATTATAATTAAGTAAGAAAAGATTTCTTTAGCTCACAGTTAGTTGTGGTTTTAGTCCATACTCAGCTGGCTAAAAGGCAGAGTGACACAACGCACAGGACAGCAATTCATGGTGGAGGAAAACAGCAAAGAGCAAGTGCAAGAAGGGAGGAGCAGTGGCTGTGGCAGCTAGCAAGTCTCTCTTCATTTTTTATATTGTGTGAAGATCACCCACCTGTTGTGTTTTCTGTCTAGGTGCTCCCCCAAATTCTCATGCAGTCATGCACTGGCTTCTAGAGTTCATGATTAACACATGATCTAATGTTGGGATTATGGGTATGAGTGCCACCACACTGATTTTGTTAATCTGCATTACAGTGTAAGTGAAGGAGAAAGGCTTGCCTCTGCTTCCACAGTTGCTATGATTCCCATTGCCTTTTGATGTTTTGCACCACCATGAACACTGCCCTCTTCCATGTGCCACTGTGCCTTGGAGCCAGCTGAATATGGACTAAAACCTCCCAAACTGTTAGCTAAATAAACCTTTCCTTCCTTAAATTTGAGCATGGGGTATTTTTGTCCAGCAACAAGGAATATGTAGCTAGGAACGTCACTCCAGCACAAGTGTAGCCCTCATACCCATAACCCCTGAATTGGTCATGCATTAATCACATACTCTAGAAGCTACCCCATGACGGCATGAGGCTTTGGAGGAATGCTTAAACACAAACCATAATACCCCTGAGAGTCGTAGAGCCCAGGAAAATCCACGAACAGCTTACATTTCACATCTTTAAACACGGCAGTGTTGGCCATTAACATCATAATCAAAAATTATTTTTAAATGATATTTTTCCATCACAGGTAGAAACTTTCCCAACAAATGCTAAAATTTGTAGCCTCCACATCAACAACTATCAGTGACTATAACCTTGTGACCATCACTGCCCTGATTTTGATTCTCAAAGATCTTTCTCCCCTTATCAAGCCTTAAATCCTTAAATTTGGATTCATTTCTTCCCATGCTAAGTTTGAGGGGTTGCTTTTTCCCGAGTGAACTCAAACAAGTTTGTAGGTATAGAAAGTATTATGAAGATTATAAACTGTCAAGTATAAGAATCTGGAACTGGCTCTCTCATCAGTTTCAAGAGAGTATTGAGGAAAGTTTCCAATGTGATCTTCTATGGCCACTTATCACATAGCCAGGCCCTGAAACTAATTAATCCAGATATAAGACATCAACTGGCTGAGCTCTAAAAAGTGTCTCCACCAAGGGGACTTTAAATTTCACAGCCCATTAAATATCACTAGATTTTTATCCTTCTCTTATCTATATCTGGCCTAATTGTCTATATGAGAGTCTGATATTTCCAAGTGAGAAGTACGTATCTGTCTTGGCCCAGCCGTAGAATTTTAGGGGACTTCTCTGGCACATTAGAAATAAGACTGTGGTTGTCCACAACAAGGAGTGGCCAAACCAGCAGAAAAACTGCATTTTAAGAGGAACTGTAGGGCCAGCCAAATAGCTCAGCAGATTAAAGCACCTACAAGTTAACACAGGAGCTAGGGGTTCTATCCCTGGGCCTGCCATGCTGGCTCCATCCCCAGAGCATGCTGAGAAAGCAACTGAGACTGGGCATGGTGGCACATGCCTAAAAATCCCAGTTCTTGGGAGTTCGTAAACAGGAGAATCACTATGATTCCAATCTAGTAGTGAGATCCTAAACACCCTATAGGCCCTTCTCTACAATACAGAAAAAAAAAAGAAAAGAAAAGAAAAAAAGAAAGAAAAGAGGAACTGTAGAAATGAAGGTCACCATCAATAGGTGAGAGAAATTATTCCTTTCATGTACTCACTCCATTAATCTATTCAAACTTGAAAGAAGCCAGACAAATATTAGAGAAATATAGTAGACAACAATAAATCAATCAGGAAGTGATTCCAATGGCAGCTGCTTTTCCAGAAACTCAAACCAATCCCTAATGTCTGATATACAGTTGCTGCTTTGTGGTCTCCTCCCCAAACTTCAAATGGCAACACATTTCTTACCTCTTCCTTCATTAAGGAACATACTAACTTTCCAGAAAACTCTTAATCTAGGCTAAAAGGACCAAAAGAATCTTTCCATTCTTCAGATCATGACAAGGGTCAACTATGTTAAATACCAGTCAACATGGTGAATAGGGATAACAAATAGTTTAGATCAATATCCTTAAAGTGTGAACTGCACACCAATGGAGGTTTGGAAGTTACTAGTTGCTGGCTAAGTTCCAATGAATTAAGTACAAAAATGTAAGCCAACAATGATGTGTCTTACATGAAAAATGCAAATTATAAAAGAAGAGAAAAATAAAAAAATAGATAAAAGTAGAGAGATAAATCTTTCTCAAATGGGAATGGGATCAAGAGATGGAAGGCAGAGGAGGTTGGGAAAGGAAAGAGAATGAAGCAGGTATGAAGAGGTGCTATGAACATGTACCAAATCCCCAGAAGGAATGAAACCATGCATACTAATAAAAAAAGATATTGCACATCAATTTGACAGCTTAATTTCATGTCTGTTGAACCTATTATTCAAAACTTTCAACTGGCACATTGTATGTTTTCACAATTTTATTATTTTTACTTATTCATTTTTACTGTACAGCAAGTCCCCAACTTGCAAAGGAGTTCCATTCCTTTGGAGAATGTTTGTGAATTGGGTTGATTTGTAAGTTTGACAAAGTTGTGTTTTATATGAATTTGACACTAATATAAAAGGCAAAGCATGCTAACACACACACACAAACACTACACACTATCACACTGTACAGCAAGCACACAACAGCAGGGCTGTGTAGATGTCTTCTAGATAAGTGAGCTACCTCCATGATTTGTCCCCCTCCACAAATGCTCCTAATGCTAGGTCCACTCTTGTCTGTGAGAGCTCACAACTTGAATATTTATAAACGGGGGCCTACTATATTTTATAAAACTGACAGTGTAAAATACCTTAACAGTTTAGAGAAAAATAACAAAAATCCCTATGCACCACAAATATTTTGAGAAACATTACCAAAGAAACAGGTTTAACAAACTAGCCTGTTTTAAGAATAAAACCTGTGGCCTGTGATGTAAGAATAATTTTTAAAGTTTCAAAGGGTTGTTAAAAGAAGGGAGAGAACATGGAGAAACAGAGACTGCATGTGATATAATGTGATATACAAAGCCTAAACTGTCTTCTAGCTGATGTTTTTACAGACAAATATACTCAACCCCTCCCCTAGACACTTTAGAAGGACACAAAAGTAAAACATGAAATTAAAAGCCTCAAAATCCAGGATACTGTAACTTGGTAAACTTTATAGTCCCAGAGATACAGGCATGTTGACAGCATCAGCTCTACAATGAAGAACATGCCAGTACATCTGGCACCTACTATCTAGGCAAAAGTACAGTGCCCTTCAGGCCTCGTTGAATTTTGAAAGAAGCATGCAGATACAGGCATGAAGCACAGTAATACCCATTTACCAAGTAACTCATAAGATTTATAGTTTTAGTAGACTGCAAAGAAAGGAAAGTCTCTGGTACCAGTCTAGGTTTCTTTGCCACTAATACTCTATGATGCAGCAGATCCAGTACATGAAGTATTTGTGCTACAGAAGGTGGGTGGTGTGTTTTGCAGGTAAATAGATGAACGACTGCTGAAACCTGGATTCTAGAGTAAATCATACCCGTTTTCTGCAGAAACCATTCTCATTTTGAAATACAGCTTCTACCCTGCACTGGACCCTGAATACTCAACATGAGTTACTGTGCCTCAAGAGCCACTAATCATTGTTCCAACACTATCTGAACCATCCAGCCTAAGGAGGATGGCAGCAATCCATCATGAGGCAGAAGTGGTGCATTTGAGATTGGATGACAGAAGGTTCATGCATCTTACTTGCATAAGCAAGAGATTTCAATTCCTTCAGTGTGTTCTCCTGTTTCATAACCCTCACCTCACATTGCTACAGCTCTGTGAAGACATTACTAAGGAGTGAAAGAACTAGATCTGGAGAACAAATTATTCTGGAAGGTAACAGAAAACTACGCAGAAATGGGAGGTAGCTATGGATCTGAAGGAAGCTGCTGAAATAATGTCCTCCTTGAGGGAGACCTTTAAGCAGTAATTAACCTCACTTGAAAGAAGATGTTGCCTGAAACATAAGAAAAAATATCTACACCTACTTATAATCAGTCCACTGGCAACTCAGCTCAATAGGCAGGCATCGGAAAGGAACAAGATTGAAAATTGGAGAAGGCTGAACAGAGACACCTACAGCTCACCTGACCCCTACAAAGAAGAAACAAAATAATAGATGTAGAGCTACATGTAGAGGTGACTGCAGAAGTATATGGAATTCCAACAGTGTAAAAGCTGAAACTTTGTAAAATTCAGAGACCTGGAATAGTTTAGCAAGAGAAATAAAACATGCCAGCACATGCTGCATGTCTCCCCTGCTGCGGTCTCCCCTGCTGCAGTCTCCACTTCACAGGAATGAAGGTGAAAAAGGATCTCAGCACAGACACGGGCAACCCTCCCTATAAGAAAGTTCCACAGCCCCTACAGGCTGAAATTCAATGGTGTTGGAAACCTTTACCTACCCCGTCTCTGGGACACTGCAGACATTCCACCGTGCTGGCTCAGCATGTGGCTGCCTCATGAGCCAGAGTTTGCAGAGTAGAGAGACTCTGAAACAAATGTACTATGAGTGCCACACCTTGGGAAGCAGATTTTGCAGTGTAGGGCATCTGTAAGAACTGGGGTACCAGGAAGCAGCTCTCTGAGACAAGGCTGCCAGGAATGAGAGAAGCTATCTGCACAGGTTCCACCACCCCTGTCTGGGCACCACGTACAGACCCCTGTGGCTAACGAAGTGGGGAAAGAGCTCTGAGGTTCCACTGCTTCTCTGCCATGCTTGGGCTATCCCAGTCATGTCAACAGCTCATGAGAGAAGTATCGTACTAAGCTCCTATCACAGCCCACTCCCACTGCACCACACCATAGAGAAGAGAAACAATAGAGAGGAGAAAAGCCCCCAGTCATCACCCTGTCTCCAGGAAGGCACAGCTAGGGTGGGGGTGCGATGCATTGCTCTGCTTCTTGGTGAGCATGTCCACGGTAGTAACAAACAGGAATGACATGATTTGTGTTGTCATCACATCTACAATCGGACCACATGTTGGCCACCTTCACACGGTGATCATTTCCTACTCACAAGACCAGGTGTGAATATAACAGAAAGGTGACTATGACTCCTGCCCCACTTCTCCTGATGAAACTCTGAGGCTTGGCTCTGTACCACTGTCTAATTAGATGACAAGTGCTTGAGGTTCTGTACCACTCCTGGAGCATCCAGTACAAGTTCCCTTTCAAGTAAGAGACCTGACAGGGACACCGTTCTCATTGTAGACAACCAAATAGATTTGACCGGAAAAGATCCCCACAGGGACTATAATAAAATTGTCAAATATGTAGAATAAATAAAGAATTTTAAAATCTGCAAGAAAAATGGTATCAGGTCCTAGTTAAGGTCCCCTCATTAGACTAATGGAAGATTCCTCAGCAGAAACCTTCCAGGCCAAGAGGACATGGAATAATCTATTTCAAGTTCTGAAAGAAAACAAATGCTGACTAGGACTGTTTTTCATAGCAAGGCCATTCTTCGGAATCAAAAGAGAAATGAAAAAAGAACTCTTATTTTAAGATAAGCAAAAGTTGAAGGAATTCATGACCACCAGACCAGCTTTACAAAAGATGCTGCGGGATGTCCTACACCAGAAATGGAAGAAAAATACCTACCATCATGATAGTACGTGAAAGTACAAATACTATTAAAAAGTAGATAGAAGAGAAATAAAAAGAATGAAATATTACCAAATATAAGTAATCAAATCATACTGATGAATAAAAAAGAATTGAACAGACAACATTCAGAATAACAAAAAGAAAATGACAGGTGAGGTCCACTCTTTTCAATAAGAACTCTAAATGTAAAGAGTCTTAATTCTACAATTAAAATACCAGGGCTGAATGGATGAGACAAGACTCAACAACATCATGTGCATAAGAAACTCAGCTGACCAGTAAGGAGGTACACAGGCCACCAATGAAACAATGGAAAATGATTGTACAATCAGGCGGTGTCTCCAGATATCCAGGGATATGTATACTTAGACTTATGCTTATACTTACACTTGGCAAATGTTTATACTTTAAGATAAAGTGTAAAACAAATCCCACCAAATAAGCTTACTCTATAAATATCTAAGGACAAATTCATTAAGGAGAAATAATAATTTAAATCAGACATAATAAAATCAGATGATCTAAAAAAGTAAGAATAAATAAAACTCACAATTAGAAGGAAAGAAATAACAAAAATCAGAGCAGAAATAAATGAAATTGGGTTTAAAGACCAACTCAAAGTATGAAGGTGGGGCCAGGGAGATGGCTTAGTAGAGTAAGTGCTTCCCTGGCAAGTGCAAGGGCCTGAGTTCAATCACTGGCTCCATTAAAAAAAATATATGAATGAAACAAAGATCTGATTCTCTGATAAAATGGACAAGCCCCTAGAGAGTGGAACAAAATGGAGAAAGGAGCAAATAAATGAGAAATGAAAAGGAGATTTACAACTGATATCGCAAATATTCAAAGGGCAGTTAGGAGTTGTTTTTAAAACATAAATACTAATGAATTGTAAAATCTAGAAAAAATAGAGACAATTCTGACATATATGACCCAACCAAAATGAACCAGGAGAACATTAATGAAAATCCTTGAATAAACCAGTAACAAACAAGGAGATTGAAGCAGCAAGAAAGCAATCTCATAACAAAGAAAGAGGAATAGACCCAGAGCCCAGGCCCGGCAAGTGAGTGAGACCGCCCAGGCCACTGGATCCTGAATAGACCCAGAGGGCAGGCCCAGCAACTGAAATGATCCGGGGCTGTGTATCCTGAATGAACAGAGAGTGCAAGCCCAGTGTATGAATGAGACCACTGAGGGCCCACTAGACCTTCATTCGACCCAGAGTGCAGGCCCAGGGTGGAACCCTTCAGCAGAACTCCCTGCAAAGAGGCTAGAGGCAAGATCCACTCAGCTGATTCAGGAGCAGAACATCCTGCCAGAGTGACACAAAGGGTTCAACTCCAAGGGCTGCAGCAGGAAGAAGTGGAGCACAGTAGCCAGACCCCAGCCAGATCCAAGCCACACCCAGCTGGAGGAATCTGAACTTTGTAAATCCGGACCTGGTGCTAAGGTAATAACTCTGTCTAAACTCTACACCAAAGGTCAGAAGACAGTGGTATACAAAATGACAAAGAGAAGGAACAAAATGCAGTCTCAAGCCCCGAGTCCACCCAGTACAAATGCAGAAAACAGCAGAGAGGAAACTGGAAATCACTCACCTGACATCTCTGAAATAATAGCGTTGGCAGTAAAGAATCAACTGCAGAAAGGTATAGAAGAAATCAAATCAGAAATAATTTTGGAACTAAAAAATGTAGTGACAACTATAATCAAAGAAGTACTAAGTGCTTCTAAAGAATATACTGATAAAAAATAGAGCAGAATATAAAAATGATGGAACTACTGAATAAGCAATATGGGAAAGAAATAGAATATATGAAACAGATTCAAAGTGATATACAGGAAATTAAAACCTCAATCACAAGCTGGCAGAACCGTTTGAAGAAAAGTGAAAATAGACTTTCTGATCTTAAGGACACCACTGCAGCTAGTGAAAAAGTAAGAAAAGATCTCTTTAAAACAACTAGGATGCAGGAAAAAGTAATTTCAATACCTACAAAACGATGAAAAGATGAACAATGTAAGACTAATAGGCATCAATGAGAAGGAAGGAATCAATACAAATGATATAAAAAGAATATGGGCAGAAGTAATAGCAGAAAACTTCCCAAATATGGGGCAACAATCTGATATTCAGGTAACCGAAGCATATACACCTCCAAATAACATCAACCCAATGAAAACCACACCCAGACATATAATAATCAAGATCCCAGAAATTCAAGGCAGGAACAGTATACTAAAAGTCGCTAAAGTGAAGAAACATCACATTTAAAGGAAAACCCATCAGAATAACAGCAGATTTCTCTTCACAAACCATCAAGTCAAGAAGAGCATGGAGCAAAGTACTTCAAGTCTTGCAAGAAAACAAATTCCAACCCAGGCTGATATACCCTGCAAAACTCTCTTTCAAGGATAATGGAGAAGTGAAATACTTCCATGACAAAGAATAACTAAAGAATTTCATGATGACAAAGCCAAGCCTACACAGACTACTAAATGATGTTCTAGAGAGGGAGCAAATTGATTATAGCCCCATGAATGGGAATGAAAAGAACCCACCTAATAGGGCAAACAATTAAACACAGGAGAATAAGAGGTATACAATAGTAGTCTTTCAGTTATTTTTTGTGTTCAGCAGCAAAATATTTCCATCAGCACACTCTACAAATGGACTTTTCTTCCACCCTAGGGGTCATGATTCCACCTGAGTCTACAGGGTGGATTTCAAAGAAATAGCTGTAGCTCAGTCCCACAAGTGACGCCCAGCCACCAGTAACTGTCATGGTCATTATGCATGTCCACAACACACTAGAACTTTGTGCAATATCCTATCCTCAAACTGTTAGAAGTGCTGGACATTTACTTGCCATTCCAGTATTTATCTTATGTTTTACTCTTAGTACTTCTTTGCTATCATGAAAAGTTTTTCTTAGTTCAATTGTTTTGAATCATTTAATTTTTAATTAATTAGTATTTAATTTTCTGAAATTTGCTTAATCTTAATTTTTGTTCTAAGATTTATACTATATCTTTGACTTACAGCTTATTTAAAAGACATCACATGATATCTTCTGCTAGTATTAGAAACTTTGAAAAGTATATTTCCATTTTCTGTTGACTTTATATTACTTCTTCCCTGTTTTTATACACACATACACGCACATATATATGAAAAAAATGTGTATAACCCAACATAAGATTGGTACTGTTTCATAGAAATCTTCAATGACCATTAAGTAAGGGTTCATCTAATATATATTATAAAGTCCTGCATAACTATCATATTGAGAGCTCTTTATTGTTCACCTGGGAGCATACTACAATTTCTCTTGCCTTTTGAATTATGCTCTTTGTTATTTCCTATACCCTACTTCTGTAGGTATTAAAATATTTCAAGTTTGTATAACTAGAAAATCTTACTTTTAGTTTTCAAAGGTATGTTTGCTAAGTAAAAAATTCAAA
>NW_004524596.1:2371484-2403563 GCF_000260255.1 Octodon degus | reverse complement strand
AAACAAACAAAAGAAAGTAAGATTAAAATAAAACAAAGAAAGAGACTTGGTGATTTCACTGATGAATTTTACCATGGTTTTTAAAAAACTAACATAAATGTTCTGGAATTAGAAAAGAAAGCACATTTCCAAAATCAGTCTATGAGACTATCATTACCTACTTAAAAAATCTAATAATACTACTAAAAAGAAAACTATAGATAAATGTCCCTCATGAACATAAATGTGAAAATTCTCACCAAAATGCTAGGAAACTAAATTCAGCAGCATGTCAGGAGGATCATACATCATGATCAAATAAATTTCATGGTAGGTTGCAAAGATCATTCAATATAAATAAGTCAATAAATATAATGCATCACATGAATAGAATAAAGGGTAAGAATCATGTGTTCATTTTAATAACTTCATGATAAAATCCCCAAAATCAGATATAGAAGGACTGTACCTCAATATAATAAAGTCTGAATATACCAAACCCATATCAAATATCACACCGTGGAAAGGGACAAAGAAAAACATGTCTTCTAAGATCAAGGACAGGACAAGGTATCCACCCACACACAGTTATTCAGTGCTGTACTAGAAGTTTTAGCTAGGACAACTAGGCAAGAGGAAGAAATAATGGGATGCAAAGGAAATTAAGTTATTCCTGTTGGCAGATAATATCATTCTGTACACTAAAGAATTCACCAAAAGAGTTTTAGAACTGATAACCAAATTCAGGAAAAATAAGATACAAATCAGCACACAAAAATCAGTCACATTTCTATACTTTAACAATGAACTTGCTGAGAAAGAAATCAGGATTATAATCTCATTTAAAATAGTCACAAAAACAATAAAATACCAAGGGATAAATTTAAATTAAATTGAAATTTAAATTAAAGATTTCTACAGTGAAAATTATAAAACATTGAAGAAATACTTTAAAGACACTAAATGTTGGATAACTTTATGGAATGGAAGAAATAATATTGCTAAAATCTCCATACAACCCAATCTATAGAATCAGTGTAATCTCACATCAAATTATAAACAGCCATCTTCACAGAACCAGAAAAATTTCATACAAATCATATGGAAACATAAAAGACCTCAGATACCAAAGAAAGCTTGACCAAAAGGAGCGAAGCTGGAGGCATCACAATACATGATTTGAAGACAAGTCTATGTAATAAAAACACATAATACTGGCAAAAAAATAGATATATGGATCAATGAAAAAAAAATACAGAACACAGAAGTAAACCCACACATCTTCAGTTAACTGCTTCTCACCAAATGTATCAAAGCCATCCATTGGTGAAAAGACAGTCTCTTTAACAAATTGTGCTCAGAAAACTACAGATTGAAAACAGAGCCACTTCTCACTCTGCACAAAAATCAAATCAAAATTGACCTAAATACAAGACTATTATAATATTGAACTTCTGAAACTACTAGAGAAAAACGCAGAGAAAACACTTCAGAATATTTTTACAGGTAGTAATTTCATGGATAGGATTCCTAAGTCACAGGAAATAAAAGAAAAGATTGAAAGATGGAATTACATTAAACTATAAAGCCATTTATTATTAAAGGATTTTTGTAATACACAAATTACATTTGTTTTGAGGACATGGAACGTATATAATATCGTCATCATTTTGTTTACCTCTTTCCCTACCATCCCTGATTGCTTTTCCATTTCCAAAATTACTGCCCCTGTTTTTGTACCATTTCTCTTCCATTTGACTTTTTTTTTTTTTGAGAATTAAGTCTCCTTTAATACAGAACATCATTAAGGCAGAAATTTATGAAAAGAATCAAATAAGAAATTTGGAGGGGCCGGGGAGATGGCTCAGTAGGCTAAGCGCTTGACTGGCAAACGCAGGGATCTGAGTTCAATCCCCAGTTCCGCCAAAAAAAAAAAAAAAAAAAAAAAAAAAAGAAATTTGGAGAATGAAAAGTACATTAACTGAAATTAAAAAGGTTTGAACAGCAGATCTTTGCACCAGAATTGTTTGTTGCTTGTTATGCTTGGAATTACATCTATGGTTTTACATTCATTTAGACAATTATTTTGAAAAATTTTGTTTTAAAGAGATTTGCATGAACATGGGATAGACTTATCATGGTGATCCCAAGGCCCATGACGTGCTTTCATTCCTCAGGGCTGCATACCATTCTGTGTGTACACATAGTATATTTCCATGATCTATTCATCTGTTGATGGGCATTTAGGTAGTTTCCAGTACTTGACTATTGTGAATTGTATTGTTGTAACCATGGATATGCAGGTATTACTGTTGCATAGCCTCTTACACCAAGCAGAAGTACAGTGGGTTAAAATGAATCTCTATTTGGTTGTTTGGCTTTGCCTTTTGGAATCTTCATACTGATTTCTATAGAAGTTGTATGTACTAGTTGGCATTCCCACTAACAGTGCAGAAGTTTCCTTTATCCCCACAACCTTGCTAGCACTTGTTGCTTTTTGTAGTCTTGATGTCGTCTTTTTTCCTCTTAAATTTATTTAGTCTTTAATTTTAAAGAGGAAAAAAGATAATCAATGATACCATCCTTACTGTGATATGATGGAATCTCAGTTGTTTTGATTTGCATTTCCCTAATCATTGAAGATGCTAAACAACTGTTTTCAAATATGCATCAGTCATTTGTATTCCTTTTTTTCCACAAATGTCTATTCAGTTCATTTGCCCATTTTTTTATTGAATTATTTGATTTGGGGCTGTTAATTTTTTAAGGTCACTATATATTCTACATATTATTCCCCTATCAGAAAATCTGCCTGCAAAAATATTTTTTCCATTCTATATATGTGCTTAACCCATTTTGATCTGTATACTGTTAATCCATTTTGATTTGATTTTAGTGTAGAGTTAGAGGTCTAGCTTCATTCCTCTGCATGTGAATAACTAGTTTTCCAGCATCATTTTTTTAAAGGCTGTATTTTCTTCACAATACTTTCAGCCCTTTGTCAAAATTCAGGAAACTGAAGGTGTATGGTGCTGTTTCTGTGTCTCCTATTCTACTCCAATGGTTTCATGTCTGTTTCATGATAGTGCCATGCTGGTTTTGTTACTATAGCTTCCCAGCACAATTTGAAATCCAGAATGGTGATGCCTGTCTTTGCTGTTTTTGCTCAGGATGCCTTTGGCTATTCTGGCTCTCTTCTAGTTCAAAAAAATTTTTAGGATTTTTTTTTCCCTTATTCTGTGAAGCATGTTATTAGTGTTTTAGAAGAGTTTGAATGAAATCTAACTCAATTTGTGTGACTATCACAATATTGTGTGGCTATCCATTTTCTAACATCCTCTTCAATGGCTTTCTTTAGAGTTCTATACCTTTTTGTTATAAAGGCTTTTCATTTCCTTTGTCAGGAGTATTTCTAGGTATTTAATTCTTTTGAAGTGATCATGAACGGAATTGTCTTCCTGATTTCTTTTTCAATGGGTTCATTATTGTTGTACAAATACATTATTGATTTTTGTGTGTTGATTTTGTATCCCATCACTTTGCTGAATTCAACAAACTAAAAACCTTTTGCAGAGAAACAGTTACAATGGAGTGAAAAGCTAACCTGTAGAGTGAGAATGTATTTCCCAGTTAACCATGTGCCAGTGGGTAAGTATCTAGAATATAAAAACAACTCAAATTGCAAGTAATCCGATTCAAAATAGCAAATAATTTGAATAGATACTTATAAAAACAACAAATACAAATGGCAAGTAATATATGAAAAATTCTCAGTATGATTAGGCATCAAGGAAGTACAAATAAAAAGAATAATGATATGTTGTCTCACTCCAGTTAGAACAACAATTATCAGGGGAAAAAAATAAATACCTATGAGAATGTTGAGAAAAAAATCTTTCAATACTTTCACTAAGAGAGCAAATTAGTACTTTTAATGATTTTTCTAACTTTTTAAAAAGAGTACAAAATACTATTAAAATAGAAACATTACAAGTGATCAGAATGTCCTTAACAAGGTACTATGAATCTCACAGTATTTGTTGTAATGCATAGTGTTGTTTTCCTTTATCATCACATCTTTGCTAGCACATGTAGCTTTTTGTACTCTTGATAGCATCTTTTTTTTCCTTAAATTTATTTATTTATTTTAAAGAAGAAAAAAGGTAATGAATGATACCATCCTTACTGTGATAAGATGGAATCTCAGAGTTGTTTTGATTGGCATTTCCCTACTAGTTGAAGATGCTGAACAACTGTTTTCAAATACATATTAGTCATTTGTATGTCTATTCAGTTCATTTGCTCATTTTTTGATTGAGTTATTTGTTTTGGGGTTTTTATTCATATTACTAGATATATGCCTGCAAAAGTAGAAGAAGAAAGAAATATATATATATATCTATATATAATAAATTAAGGAGAAACAATTGAAAAAAGTTGACAAAGCAAATTAAGCATTAACTGCTCTCCTTTCCATAGAACAGCAGAAATGTACAGTACAGTTGTCCAAACCATCCTACTTACATACATAGATAAATATTTCCCCAATCCCTCTCCTTAATACAATAACATTTTTCTTTTGGCTAAGTTCATTCTAGTGAACAAATTAGTAAAGTTACTATAAAAGAAAATATTAAGGCCAAAAAAAAAAAAAAAGCCAACAGTGGAAATACCTTTTGATCTAGCTTTTTCATTCTCATGGGTACTGATATTCCCTGCAAAATAAGTCAGCAGGCCCTGGAGACATCTCACGCCCAAGAATCATCCCATGTGCTTCTCAAGAGAGGCATGGATAAAGAAAGTACAGTATATATGTACAGAGGAATATCATTCAGCCATAATAAAGAATGAAATTCTTTATTTGAGCAAAATGGACATTATGCTAAGACAAATAGTTCAGTCACAGAAACACAAGTGTTGCATGTAGAAATGTCTTTCATTGTTTAGTTTATATATTTGACTTTTAAAAAATATTTGTCTCTCATCTTTTTGGGGTAAAATTCTACATAAGAGTGAAAACAACTGACTGGCGGTTCTATTTGCAGTTCCCTGATGATTGTCGATGTTGTTCCCTTTTCATGTGCTCACTGCTCCTTTGTTTTCTTTGGAGAAAGTCTTTTCCAGTCTTTGTTTTTAATGGTGTTGTTTGTTTTCTGCTGTTGTTGAATTTGACGATTTCATTGTACATTCTGGATCCAACCATTATTTCTTGGGCCATAAAGATTTGCTTCTTTGTTATCTACTAAGACTTATAGTTGTTACTCCCTACATTTAGGTCTATGCTCTATCTGGAGTTAATTTTTTGTATATGGTATAAGGACTAGGTCCCATTTAATTCATTTCCTTCTATTATTTTGGACATTACATTACAGGTTTTTAGATCTCTTTAAATTGTTTTCTAGGTCACTGATTTTTTTCTTTTTTTTTTGCATTAATTCTGATCTTTCTTCTGTGCATTCTAGTGTTGTAGGTCTCATTTTCATTCAAAATGTTGCATTTTATTTAATCTCTTGGAGTTCTCATTTGTTTTCTTAAATATTTTCTGTTAACTCTCCTCATTATGGTTTTGTATTCCACTATATTCTTCAGCATATCTACAATAGTAATTTAAAGGTCTTCATCATCTCATTAATTTTGTCATTTCTGGGTCTGTTTCTATTGACTGATTTATCTCTTTGTTTTCAATTAATACCATGGAACTGAAATGAATTCTCATTAATCCGTTTCTCATATTCTACATATATGTATAATTTCTCATTAATTCTGGACTTTATTAATATAATACTGTTGAATGTCTAAATTACTTTCCCTAAAAAACATTTGGTTTTCTGATACTGGGTATTACCATGTAGCTCAGACTGGCCTTGAACTCACTGAAGAGCCCATTCTGCCCTCAAACCGACGGTGCACCTCCTGCCTCAGTTTCCCAAGTGGATAGGTATGTGTCAATATGCCTAATTTTCTAAAAAAAAAATAGTTAGATAAGATAAGATAAGATAAAGATAGATGGATGCATAAATTTGGTCTAATCCTGTGAGGAACACTATTGGTGTTTCAGTAGGACTTTAATAAGGCTCCCCTCCCATTTACACTCCCAAATGTGCTTAAAGTGGTCAACTGTACTTCATTAGTTAAGTTATCAGAAATACATAAAAGAACATTTGAGTCTTTGCAACTTCCTTTCAGGGCATGCCTGAACTTGAATTAAGGTTAGTTCCATGGTATTAATTAGAAACAAGATGATATATTTCTCTTTCTCCAAAAAATAAGTACAGGAAGAAATTTGATGCGTGGATGTGAAGTTGGTAAAAGGGTAAAGTGGGTAGAACTGCTTGCTGTCTGTTGAGTTTTTTTTTTTTTTTTTTTTTTTTTTGTAATGCAGAGAAGTCCTCGGGGGGTTACATTGGTCAGGGCTCCCTATTTTGTGTAATTTTAACTTGGAAATTTCCAAATAATCTTTTTGAATACTTTGTAGGTAGAATGTAGATCGATCATTATTCTTGGGAAGTCACATTGACCCAATTTAGAGGTAGATGAGGATCCCCAGGACTTTCTAGGCCACTGAACTGCAGCCACAGTGATGCACACGTTAATGTGTCAGCCCGATGGTTGCTAACTTTCACAGATACTCCAGCACTTCAGCAGTTTCCCATAGTAAACTTTGAAAGTTCTCCTGCTTTTGTGTTTGAGGACCCATACTAGGGATTATTCTGCTGGACTCACGCTGGCGACCTCCTGGGGTTCACTCTTCCTGCTCTTCCCACAACCGGATGAAACATAAATGGCTTCAGCACACATCTTTTACTGTGAGACAATAACAAAAGTGGTTCCATTTTTCTCACCTAACCTACACTGAGATGAATTATTTCTATTTTATTTTATCTGTTTGCTTTTGTCAATGAAATCCTCCCTAATTTCAAAACACTTGTTGTTTGTGACATGGGCCAAAGCACAACTTGGAAACGTTTATGGCACTGGGATATGACAACATTTTGCTATTAAAAGATAGGTGCTGTGATGGTGTTAATCAGGTGAGTTCGTGTTCACCATCTCAGATTACACTGTGCTAGGTCCAAGTGACACAGAGAACTTTATGTTCCATGTTTTTAACTGACAAATATAAATTGTATATATGTAATGTGACACATTGAAATACATGTATCAAACAAATTAACATGTTCATTAACTCACATACTTTTTTGTGGAGAACATGTGAAATATATCTTAGCAACTTTCAGAAAGGAATTATTGTAATTGTAACTAGCTGTAATAGCCATGGTGTGTAATAGATCTCTTGAACTTATTCTTTCTGTCCAAAACTTTGTATCTTTTCATCAGTACATGCAACCTCCACCTGGATTCCAGTCACCAGTAACCACTATTCTACTTTCTATTTCAATTTTTTCTATTCTACCTTTCTGTGAGACCATGTAGCATTTGTCTTTCCAAGCCTGAGTTTTTTAACATGCCAAGCTCCAGTTTCATTCATGCTATTCCAAAAGACAGAGATATATTTTTAAAGGTTTAATAGTGTTTTTTGTGTTTACTTTAGCCATTACCCACTGGTGAATACAGGTTGATCCATATCTCATATATTATGCATAGTTTTGCTGTGAACACAGTGGTGCCAATGTTTCCTCACTAACCTGATTTCCTTTCTTTGGATACACTTCCAGTGATGGTACTGCTGGATCACATGGAAGGGTTTTTTAGGATATCTTGAAGACTGACATACATTGTTTCATCATGGCTATGACAGTTAAGTTGGACAGTCAACTTGACTGGGTTGAGAGCTACCCAGGGAATCAATAAAGCAGACTTCTGCTTGTGCGTGCATAGGTAATAGATGTGTGACTTTAGGGGCTACATCTTGCTTCTGGTTCTTTCCTCTCTGGCACTGTTTCTCTGCACTGTTTCTTAGCTGTCATGAGCTGAGCTTCTTTGCTCTGCTATACCCAACTACTGTGTCTCTGCCTTGGAGAAGCAGGCCATGGACTGTACCCTCCAAAAACATGAGTCAAATTAATTCTCCCACCCTTTAAACTTATGGATGTCCCAGCAACAGGAAAGCTGACTAATATAATGACTCCACTAATCTGCATTCCTAACAATGGTGGGGCTGGATTCCCTTTCTCCACATTCTCAGAGACACTTGTCTTATCTTATGTCTTTTTGATAATAACCATTCTAATAGGTAAGAAGTGATAACTCATGACAGTTAAAAGCTGTGAAATGAATGCTTTTTTTTTTTTGGTTTATGTCATACACAGAGTAAAAATGAGGTCCTAGGCCAGGGTGTTATCTTGCTAGTAATTCTAAGAGTAAGAATCATTGTCATGAAGACACAAAGGGGACTTGTATCTTCTGTTCAGTAAGTCACATCGTTGTAAAAGCTGTCATGGTCAGAAACTGAGATGCATTATTTACATAGTTATGTAAAGACTTTAAAACACATGCAGTGATTCCAGTGATTCATTCTGGCTGTTTCACAAATAAAAGCAACTTTCATGGCATTAGTGCTAAACCGCACTGTCCCATTATTACTCATATCAAAGGTCCCAGAGGAATCTGCCATGTCTGCAGCATGATTCATCACAACTGAAAGGGCTCACAACTTGTTTCAAGTTTTCATAAGATTTATAGTTCAGAAATGCTTACAATAAGTATACTTCAAGTATCCAGCTGAGAAACCAGTGAAGCCCCACATACACTGCTGTTGGACACTAGCTACTGAATCAGTGTTATCTAAACTTATACAGAACACATCAATTGCTGCCCCAGCAGTAAAGATTTCAGGTTCATTTTAATTCCAAGATTAAAAAGATATAAAAGATGCTGCGCTATCTTCAAGTTCATCAAGATTAGACTTAAATTGCTCCAAGGAGAACAGAATCCAATCTCTTTATTCTCTCTAGGGAAGAGGTATTCGCCATCCTCTGCTGCCATTCTCTCTGTTGGGCATCATTTGAATTCTTAGATGTGACTCCATCCAGAATCATTTATATTACTATTTCCTGTCCAGAGTTCCACAGGGAACAAGTACCGTTTGCATCCCCTTTGTCAATCAGTGTCGTAAGATTGATTTTAAGATTTGTATATTATGCATGTGACCTGCCACCTAGATTTATTTGCTTAACAATTTATGGGTTTCTCCTGAGTGACTGTTGCTATGCTAGACAGTATAAAAAATTGAAACAGTACAGCTCAGATCTAAATTGTAAGCATAAACAATTCTGTCTTTTATATGTATAACCTTTTAGGGTTCACAAAACTGCTTGCATCCCTTAGATAACATTCAGGCTTTATTAAAAAAAAAAAACCTTCCCATAATTTCCAGGATTACTAAATTAGTAATATGGCCTGAGACACAACAAAGAACATCTTGTACATTAACCCATATCTTTCAATTCCCTTTCCAAGGCTCTTTCTATTACTCCCTTTCTGTTGGAATCTTTCCTTAGTGAAAACAAGTAATAAGGCCATATATATGAAACCTAAGTCTAGGCTTCATTGCTATATTTAATCGAACCCGACAGCAATCTTACCATCCCAGTTATTTATCTTGCACATTCATAATAAAAAAGATGTATATCCCATTAGTGACTAGTGTAAGTGGCCCAAACACTTAATGGGAAAATAAAGTCATACATCCTAATTTATTTAAAAAGGCACTAGACAATTTCCCCAAGTGTTTAGATGGCCACTTAATCAGCCAGAGGCCCTTTCCCTCACCTGTCTGCCTCTCCCTCTTGCTGTCCCTTGCTTTCCTTTGCTGTGATGTAGAACTACACATGCAGCCTGCTTTAAAATGCGTGCTTCCCACAGGTGTTCCTTGCTACACCACATAACTATCCTGGCAAGTACAGTTCATTTCCCATTTTGACTGAGCTGTTTTAGAGATTGAGTTCCAAGCAAAAATTGCTCCACACTCCCTTAAATAAAAAACAGAAGTTATGATCACTTAATGCAAGAACAGTCTCAGTCAGAAAGGAAAGAACAAGAACACTAAGCTATTTTTCAATTTCTCAAAAGTCAGACAGAGTGGCCATCCCTCTACTGTCATCCTCTACAGAAAATTTTTCTCTACTTCTCCCAATAGAATTTAGATGCATCATGTTTTCAGAGCCTACCAGAGACTGAAAATGCCTACATCCTGTGAGAGGAAAGCTGGTTCACTCATGATGGGCCCACCACATCAGATGCCCAGTAAACCATACCCATTCATACCTATCAAAGGTGATATAAATATATCATCAAGGATGGCACTTGAATACAAGTGGCAAATTGGCTAAACATGTGGTAAATTATCACTTAAAGGTTACAGTTACCAGTTGAAGAGGAGGTCAATAATGATGCCCATTCAGGCAACTAGACAGTCCTTCAATAATATAGCTTCTCACTCTATAGAAGATTTCATAGTCGAGACCTAGTCATGCTAGTTCATTCCCTGACCCAGCAGTTAGATAAGGATGAAAGACAAATAGACAGGAGTAAGTTTAACATGCAGGCAGCCAGTGGGCTCTTGTCTTGGGCAGGCAGAGAGTGTCTGGCTTGTCTTGCTTTTATTCACTCAGACATGGGTACAATCAATTATACTAACATAAGTTTCATCTGCCTCCTATTATCTTATTAATATATGTGCAGGTAAACACCTGGATCTTAGCTGTACTCACTCTTCCTTAGAACCCACAACAAACATCATCCCACCTTGTAGCCTAAGGAGAAGACCCTGTTTTTTTTCTCTTTTTTGCTCAGAGTGTAGGTCAATTAGGCTCCAATTCTCATCTAGTCTCCCATACCATGGAGAAGAAAAGGACCCTGAACACAGTCTGTGAAATAGAAATCTGTGTAGTAGACAATAAAACATATGCGTTAGTATGGTAGAATGAGGTGTTTCCCTACGGAGCATTTGTTGGCATATTCCCATGTCTCCATAAGGTCCTTTATAATAGCTTTAGAATATTACATCCGTGGTTTTTGTTTTTGAAAGTCCCAAAACATAACATTATCTAGATAAATAGCAAACAGCCATTTTCCTTCACAGTTTTACTGTTAAGGCTGATTAGTGTTTATGGTTATCAGGTATTGAAATGACTACCTAAAATAACCACTTTTACTTTGAACCATTCAATGGAGTATTTATTTTTCTTCAAATTAAGTTAAACTTTAGCTGGTACATAAAAATATAAGGGTTTGATCTGGTGTTTTGATACATTTATACATTTAAATCATTTTTAAATCAGGTAAAACCTGTCTTCTCAAGTATTTGCCATTTCCTTATGATAAAAACATTCAGTGTTCTTCCTTCTGGCTTTTTCAGATATACACAACACAATCACTACCTGTAGTCATGTGCTTCACAATAACTTGCTGAGCCTATGTATTTATGACTTAGCACCTGTTAATCAACCTTTCCTCATCCTCCCCTCTCTCTACACTTCCTGGCCTTTTGGAGGCCTCATTCTAATTTTAACTTCTATGACATCATTTTATATTGAACAAGTGAGATCATCTGTATGCCAGGGTACAGTTGGGGGGCTTTGAGAGTTCTCAGCTATGACAAAGATTTGTGTAACAAGAAGGCTGATAATCTGTTGCCTCTTACTGAATTCCTCCTATAAGCTAGACTTTAATTAAGTCTTTACAGAGGTTTCTTACTTAACGTTGACATTCACTGTGGGCCAGCCAAATAGCTCATTGGATTAAAGCACCTGCTTAGGCAGGCGCAGGGACTGGGTTTGATCTCCAGTACTGAATGACTTGCTGGCCCTGCCCCCAGGGCACTGAGATGGCGACTGAGACTGGGCATGGTGGGCATGCTTCTAATCCCAGTCCTTGGGAGGCTGAAAACAGGAGGATCCCTACATGTCCAATCTGTATGGTGAGACCCAATAGACCCTGTACTAAATACATTTAAAGAAATCATGAAGATTGTGCTACTCTCTTCATTGTGTAAATACAGAAATGGAAGCCTATAAAAGCTAAGACACTTGTCCAAAGATCACAGAGATGACCAACATGGAGCCACAGAGATAATCCAGGTATATTTCAACTGTCTCATCTATATCCCACTGACTCAGGAAAGCAACTATGTATGTGTTATGATCCCTACCTTTACTGATGGCCTCTAGGTCATCAACAAGGAAGTAATTCTGGCCAATCAGAAAAGCATGAGGTTCATATCAAGAACAAAGACTATTTATATTTAGTAAACTCAGAGAACATGAAAGTGGGGTTGTCAGATTTATTAAACACAAATACTATCAACTAGTTAAATCAGAGTTAAACCATGGCTTTTTTAGTAAAAGAATTTTCCATGCAATATAGTATTTGAGAAATATCTGTATTTATATTGAAGAGCTACTCATTAATTAATTCTCTAAAATTCGAAGCACCCAGATGTTTTATCTCTTATCTAGCTACCCTCCAATGAAAGGCAGTGATAGGTTATGTGTAGGCAAGGTGGAAAGTGATGGAAATAAAGGGAGTCTGTGCCAAAGCAAGTAGATAAGGTTAGACTTAGTCTCCAGGCAAAGCAGAATTGTCTGAGGTTTCTGAGAAAAATACTGCTGTGATCAGATTTGTGCTGCAGGAAGATTAATCTGGCTGAGAAACATAAAACCAAGTACAGTCATGAAGAAATGGAGGTGGTAATTCAGAGGAATGAGCCCAAACTATGCCAGTGGCAAGAGGACAAGGCACAGGGGCAAGTTAGAAAGATGTAACAGAGGGGTATGGCAATAACATTAGCACAGCTGGATTTGTAGAAATAAGAAAAACACCTCTGAAAAATAGGTACTGTTGTCAATATTTGTGTTGAAAAAGAAATACTTAAAGTACCTCTTGGATTATATCCCCCACATTTGGGTGACATATTCTCCCAAAGCTATGTAAATAGACCAGACTCTATCCTGAGTTCTTCCATTAAGCTCTTGAAGCCGTTTTTCATCATGACAGTGAGCTCAGAGCACATATCCCAGAGGCACACGATGGATGAAGGCCAGCTCTGAAACATCAGTGAGAATGCAAAACAGAAGAAGAGTGAAGACTGCAGGCCACAGCAGGAAGCATCACCTGTGGTTGTTTTGTCTCCAAGCATGGTGTTTATCATTTTCCCCAAGATGTAGTGTTTTCTGTCCAAAGGTATACGGTGACATATAGGTACCCCAGAAATGTCCTAAATCATCCATTATACTTACTTACTCTCCAATGGTCATAATTACATGATCTTAATATTTTTTTGATTCATTGTTTAAAGGTGCTCAGCACATACCTTCAGAGCTCCAGAACAAGGGTCAGCACACTAAAGCCCATGGACTACATCAGCCTCTAGTTCGTTTTTATAAATAAGGTGTCATCAGAATGTGGCCATCTCATTGGTTTGGCTTCTTCAGAGCATTAGGAACAGGGAAGCCAGAAATGAGATCTCACATCTTGCAAGGTTAGTAAATGTTCTAAGGAAACAGAAAGCACACTCTCAAGGCCTCTGGAGTTGGTCACAATTACTCCATGGTGCACCGGAGAGGAAAAGCAGGCCCAGACGTTATGTAAGTTCCTTTTACATTTGAATGGCAAACAGGATGTCAATCTGTAGCCACTGTCACTAAACCATGTAGAACATAGAATGTTTCTGGGTCATGATTCTAGAAAAAGATAATAATTACTTCTCCAAGAACTAACAAAATTTCTCCTAGGGTTTTTATTTCTCTCCAACAGAATAGGTGAAGAAACTTGACAACACATATTTTTTTTTTTTGTTTCTGACTTCTGTACCTGGTGACTTATTTATCTTGGCTAATAAAATTCCAGCAGAGCACAGTTAAAGCTCAAATGTATCTTATTCTATTTTGTTCTCCTTCAAAGACATGTTTCATTGATATGTCTTTTGCAAGAGAAAAATGAAAACATAATTTCCTACATTTCTCCTATTCATTTGACTGGAGAAATTTGATACCATTTTATTTTTATTCTGACATATTCCTGGGTAAACTGAGGTCTTTGGTTGAGTTTACACGTAGATTCTGCCACATGTTGATCAACTATTAGTAGCTGCAAAGGAAAATACAGCAGCACTTAGAAAGTGCCCTCTGAATTTATGCAATACTACTGTATAGTGTTAAAGGTACATATCTAAGAAAGCAGCAGACTCACGCGGCTCCACTAAGGCTGGGACTAGAACTTCATTGAGGGGAATACAGATGATGTACCCTCTGACCATGTTTGCTGAGTTGATTGCATACTGAAGTTGACAAGAAAAAAAAAAATTAAGCAACACAAGACTGGCTAGAAAGCTCCTTGCTGTTGTCAGACAAAATCACTTGGAAACTGTCCTTTGGAATCCTGGTAAAAGTAGCTGGGAAGACAAGAATTGGCCACTGTCCCCTTGGATGAAGAGACAAGACGTTAAATATGAAAAGAGGGGTCATGCTTTTGCTACATCCCTCTAATATCTGATTTGTCTATTTCTTATAATCTATATGCCTAAGAACTGCCTTTAACTCCTTAATTTACACTCTACTCTGTATCTCATGTCAATATGTCATGCAGCAATGTGAACAGAAAGTAAGTGATTATTCCCAGGGTCTGATCCATTGCTACTAAGTTTACACATTTGCTAAAGCCTTTTCTTTTGACTTGAATCCTCAATCCCTCAAAATAAAATAATAGATGAAATCCTACCCATGCTTTAAATTGTAGTTCAAATGCACTGCCTTCTTGTCTGAAAAATGTCCTTCTGAGCCATTCTTTCTATTCTGGAATTGATGGCCCAGGTGGCAGGTTTTACTGTAAGTTGTGGGGATACAGGTGAACAAGACAGAATCCTCTATGGAGAGGTTCTTTGGAGGTGGGTCAGACAGACAGTGCTTAAAGTAACAGGAGAAAAGCTGGTGAGAAAGAGCCAGGAAACCATTGAGGAAGTATTTCTAACAGAGAGTAAACTGCATTGCTGAATGTTGCTGAGAAATACAATAAGATTTAAAAAAAAAACCTGAAAACAGATTATAAAGCCTAAAAAATGCAGGTGTCCTATAGAAGATTTATTTTTCAGAATGGTGAAAATAAAAGCTAAGTGGAGTGGATCAAAGACTGAATGACAGATGAGAACACGGGCAGAGTTAGCTTTGCAAATGAGGTAATTACTTGATCAAAAGTGAACTTTTCCTATGTTGTGTGCCAGAGTACTTCATAGCATGATTTTGTATTTATGACGTAGTAGTCTGCCAGAGGAGGAAAACACTGAGAATCAAAAGAGAAGGCCTTGAGTAGGAAAGAGAGATTGGTACCTGTATTGGTTACTTTTCTTCATAGCTGAGACAAAATACCTGACACCCAAATTAAAAAAGGAAAGGTTTATCTAGCTTATAGTTTGTGGGGGTTTCAGTACATGATCAGATCCAAGACAGAAGGCATAAGTTCATGGTGGCAGAAAACAGCAAAAGCAACAAGAGCAAAAAGGAAGAAGAGCAGCCTCTTTCACTCCTTTATATTTTGCGCAGATGACTACCCCAAGGCAGGTTTAGCATTCACACCCATACCCCTGCATTGGCGTAAGAATCACAAATTTTCGCAGCCCACCCTATGCACAAGGCTTTGAGGAGACATCCAGATACAAAGCGTAACAATAGCAAATATACGAATACTGAAATTTTAGGTTAGAATGGGGCTAGTGTCACCACGAAACAAAAGGATACCCTGAAGTATTGAGCAATGCATATAGATATAGTTAGAGCTTCAGGGTGGAAAAAGTAGATAGCTTCTTTCTGATTGATGCTATTTTTAAGAGAAATAAGAAATAACAGATTAGAAAAGGGATGTCAGAAAGGTATGAAGGACACATCCTAGAAAATGAATTTGTGAGGGTTGCCTTGATTTATCATTGCAGTATTGATAATTTCACATGGTTCAAAAAGTATGATTGAGTATTTTTCCCAGTACTTTAATGCTTGGAAACAATAGTAAACAATCTGGAGAGTAGAAATGAATAAGCACAGGAGTTCCCTTAAAAATATCAGAAAAAGAGAAAAGAAAGGAGTTGAGGATGTTTTGAGAATAGTTACAGTGCAACATCCTGAAGCTGAAGGTAAGGTTAATGTATAAATTACTGGGTAGAGGAAGCCATGGTGGTGTCAAAGAGTGGCTGAAAGTGGGCCACTGGTATAGGACAGTTAACTCCTAATGACAAGGACTGAAATATGATGGAACTAGGTAGCTGCCATTGATGGAGAAAAGGATTTGTATATGTAATATTCAGTGAAATCTTGTCTTGATTCATTACACTTGCATGCTTCCAAGTACTATGCAGAGCTCTACATTTTATTACCCTCGAGTTTTCAGCTTTTCATACTCTAAATTTCTCAAGAATATTTTTCATATAACTCAGAAACAGAAGTAAATACCCAACAGTTTTAATTTTTAAGCAGCTTGGTCTACATTAATATTTACACCCCAATAATTTAGCAGTTTGAAAAATACATGTAAGTTGGAAAAATGCATATTAGTTGAAAAATAACATTAGACTTGCCAAATAGGTCCATAAATGCCTACAACGAAGGGGGTCGTCTACCCATTGGGGTAATTTGATCTCTGAACTGTTTTAGAGCTAAGATGATACCTTGCTGGCAAACTGTCTCTTAGTTCTTACTCCATAGTTTGGACAGCTAAGTTTCCAGCCCAGGAACTGATTTTTTTTTCAGAACTGGGGATTGAATTCAGACCCTTGCATTTGCCAGGGGAGCACTTACTCTACTGAGCCATCTCCCCAGGCCCCCAGGAACTGATCCTACGTGGAATGTCCACATAGAGACTGGCATCTAGTAGTTGCTATGTGTGTCAGTTTTCCTGATTGGGATGTGTGTCACAAAGAATACATTTAAGAAGTACAGAACAGGGATACTTTGCTACTTCTGGTTTCCTTTGTCTACTGGTAATAGTAATTATAGAGTTCTTAGATCATCATTGTCTAATCCTTTTGGCCTTGCTACTCTGAACAAAACCAATCAATTGTCAAAATCCATTTCTTTTCATTTTATTTTATTTTATCTTAACTTATTGGTACCAGGGATCAAAATCAGGACCTTGTACTTGCCAGGCACGTGCTATGCCTCTGAGCTATGTACCCAGCCCTCTATTTGTATTTAAACTTTTAGTATAGTCTCCTAAATGAGCTCTGTTTTTTCTTTTTCTTTTTTCTTTTTTGGTGGAACCAGGGATTGAACTCAGGCCCTTGCACTTGCCAGATAAGCGCTTATACCACTGAGCCATCCATCACCTTGGCCCATGAGCTCTGCATTTTCGCTGTCTTTCTAATGTTTTATTAGACATTCCTGAATAGACATAACCCTCTTCAAAGTCCTTAAATATAATACCTCACTGTAATAGCATCCTTATATTTAGTTTAAGAATTTTAATCACAAAATCCATCTTTTTACTTTAAAACCTCCATATATTTCTCAAATTTCCTCCTCTGATGTCACCCTTTACTCTCTTGTGTAGATAATTTTGGAGATCCTTTTTCTATCTTCTGGAGCATCCTGCCTCCATCTCTACCTGCCACAATTCTTTTTGTTTTTGAGGACTAATCTCAAATACTATCTTTTCCATGAAGACTTTCCTATTTCTCCATGAAATAAATATAAATTCATTCTTCATGCTGATCTCTGACATTGAATATTTCCCTAGTGTTGATTACTATACTCCATGGGTATTACATCCTATTCTCTACAGTCTTGAGAAAACACCAGTGCAGCACCTTATAGACTAGGATCATTACTGTGTTATATTGCTCTAATAGAATATAGGAGACAATGCGTTAATTATCATGCTTTGTTCTATAATCTGGCTGCAGTACTGTTACGGGGCCTCTTCAGGACTTAATTTTTCATTCAGTGAAATACAGATAATATTATCAACTTCACACATACAGTGACTTAACACAGTGGTTAGCTTCAAGTATCAGATGAATTAATTCTTCTATTTCTTTACACCTTTAGATCTCTGTGACCCCTAACACCATGAATGTTCAACATTTTTTGTTCATTTGCATGGAAATGTAGGCCATAACAAAAGCTACCACACTGAGCACTCAGAGTAATGAACTGCACAATCCTATCTGAACTATTTCAGTTTTTTGTTTGTTTGTTTGCTTATCATATAAAGGACCTATCCTTTCACCAAAACAAAAGGCAAAGAAACTCCCTTTGGTGAAGTTTCAAAAGCAAATTAAAATAAATGATGAGAGCCAAGAAAACACTATCTACAACTACACATGTGATCTCTTCCTAGGAAAGAAATTTCCTAGCCTTCTCATGAGTAGGTTTGGTTGTGACAGTTGAATAAGGGTTAATTATCAATATTCTCTACCCTCTTGCCAACACATCTATTGAAAGGCAAATATCAAGAGCTGAAACCTGCCAATTTTGCTGTTGAAATTCCAATAGCTTTAATTATAGCCTACTCTAGTTCTATAAAAGTACTGAAATTCTGCCCATCCATCACAACTCCAACTGAACCACAGAGCTTGAGTGTCATTCCTATGTATTTTTCTCTCTGGAATCATTGAGGACTTTCTTTACTCTATTTTACCTAAAATATATACCCATGAATACACATGATTTATTCTTTATTAGTCTTCCATCGATAATTTATAGCTGTCTTGCTTGTTTTCTCTATCAAAGACAGTTTCCTTTGACCATAAATTTTTCATTTAATTTGTGGCCATTAATTATTCATCACAAAATGAATGGCAGCTGATGGACAACAGGACCACAGATCAAAAATGGTGATATTTAAAACTACATTTAGCTCCCAGAAAAGGATGGTTTACATCATTCTTCCCCAAACAAAAATGATAACTTTTAAGACTGTAACTCTTAGAATACTATTGCTTTCATAAGGCAGCAATTTTCAAACATAGGTGATCTGCAATCCCTACTCCCTTCCACAGGATTTTGGCACTTTCTGGACATTGTTAATGGTTACAACTTGGAACTGGTAATGGCATCTAGTAGACAGAGGGTAGGAATTCTCTACAAAAAAAAAAAAAGAATTCACTGGTCAAAAATGTCAATCATGCCAAAGGGGATGATGGGAAACTCTCTTAGAGCATTTTCCTATGTATTTTAAGTACGTTAACCTATTTAGTCCTTAGACTGCCCTCATTCCATTGGTGAGCTATCACACCACAAGAAGATTAAGCAGCTTGTGAAAAGACATTAAGCAGCAGAGCATCCCAATGCTCTAAGTAATGTCCATATTATTTTCAATTTTCATTAGCTGTCATTCATCACATCAAGGTTTCTGATTCCTTCCCCACCCACTCAGTTAATAGTAATTGTTCTGCCCTTCAAACTCCCTGAAGAGTTGTATTTTATGGACAGTCTCATACTAGGCTTTCCTCAAGCACTTTCCAAGGGACATAGCTCTATCAAGGAATAAAACACATTGAGTGTAGGGAAAAACTTCTGTGATCGAGTAATATATGGAAAGAATAGATGAAACAAAATTAAACTTGCAGGTTAAACTGAAACCTATGAATATAGATGTAGACAGATACACCTATGAATTTAGGGGGGATTTGTTTTATACAGAATAACTTTAATTTAAGCAAGAAATGGTCTTCTTTACAATTAGCTGGTCAAATACTAGTATCATTATGAACAAAAACAATTGAATATTAATAAGTAGCATGTTATTTTCTTATACATACCTTTTATCACCTCGAATTATCTACATAGTATCCTACTTCTTAACAAATGAGAAAACATTTATCAGCATTAAAATGACTGTATTAAAACAAAAACCAAACCTGAAGACTCTCTGAGCAGACAAAACCAGTTAGGGCTTATAGGCAAGCAAAATCTTACTTGATTTACAAATACAAATGAAATGTAACTTGGGCTATTACAAATGCCTGTATTAAAGAAAAACAATTTAATATCAGCCCATTAGAATCAGACAATACAAATAATTATATACTGAGGGCTTTCCAATTGTATAGATCAAATAAGCCAGCTATAAAACTATAACCAAATATTTTCTTTGCTTTCCTTCCAGTCTACTACATAAACACCTTCCTCCATGTTTCTTCTGTAAAGCCTCTAAATCAGTTCTTGTTTGGAGTTTCCCAATTCATTAATTATTGTTTGTCTAAATAAATGCGTTGAAATGTTACAGCCCTCAGGGCTGGGATTATAGCTCAGTGGAAGAGCAACTGCCTGAAAAATGCAAGGTCATGACTTCCATTCCCAGCACAAAAAAGAAAGAAAGACAGAAAGAAAGAAAATTGAAGAGGAGGAATGCCTCCCAACATGTTTGGGAGGTCCAGGTAGCTCAGAAGACTAAAATGCCTTAGGCAGTCCCAGAGACTGCGTTTGATCCCCAGTGTGCTGTGCCAGCCGCACCCCTGGGATGCCTTGAGAAGGTGACTGAGACTGGGCGTGATGGCTCATGCCTGTAATCCCAACACTTGGGAGGTTGAAAACAGTAAGATCACTATGAGTCTGAGCTCTGTAATGAGACCCTGTAGAACCTGCACTAAAAATACATAAAGAATATTTTTTAAAAAAATTTAAATGTTAAAGGCTTTACTTTGCTTTTTAAGCAGTGTATAATGCTCACATATTAAAAGTTTGCCATCAGGGTAGATGTACAAGGAAGGGCTGTAGACTCTCAGAGGTAGGGCCAACTTCCTGCCATTACTTCTAGAGGTAGGGCTCCTAGAAGTAATAGAAGTTGAAGACATAGCATTGGAGGGAAGAGTCACAAACAGTACAAAGAAGAATCCCATAACTCAACTTTTAAATGTACTTCTAAGTTACATTTAATATACCTCAAAAGATTTTCACGTAGAGCAAAGAGTCTGTGAATTCAATTGATTACCAGAAAGCTGTAGAAAATGTTAGTGTCATCATTCCTAAAACTATCCTTCAATTCTCAAGTTCTAGTGTTCCAGTTTGGTACAAGTCAAGGCTACCAATTAGTTTTTGAAATTAAACAGAAAATTGATTCACGGCTATAATAAGGGCAACTTTGTAGTGAAAAGTTTTATTTTGGATTATAACCCAGAAGATACCAACTTGATTTGCTGCAGCTGAGATAATCTTCTTACTGACAGAGTTCCAAGATGGCACAAGATATCATGAGGCAAGAGAGAGAGTGTGCTCATATGTGTGCCTATTGGATCTCTGTCTTTTCTTATAAAGCCACCAGGATTCAGTCAGAGACACTCTACTTTAATGAACTTTTCTAATTCTAAATATTCCCCAATGGCCCTATCCCTGAATGCAACAGTCAAACTGAGTTTCCCCTTTCTTAATATCATGTTATGGAGATTATATTTTTACATACAAACCCTTAATGGACATGCAAATTGTAACGTACATCAAAAGATTCTCACAGCTCAGAGTCTGTGAGCTCAATTGGTTAGTGGAAAGAGGACAAAACCATAGTGTCATCTTTCCTGAAACTATCTTTTAACTTAGCCTTGGGTAACAAGACAGAAAAAAGAATTCTGAAAAGGGGTTACAAGCTCCTCCTCACCCAAAAGAGTTTTGCAATTGTAAAATTATTTCAGGTATGTCCCCATCCTTAGAATACTGCCCCCAGGAATTCATTAAATGTTCAGTGGAAGACAGTGTGACTCAACGTTTAGTGATAGTTCTCCACCAACACCTCCAGAAAGTCACTGTACCTAGGGTCTTGTCTGGCAAGCCACCCGCCCAGAAGATTTTTCCAGAACTCGTCTGTAATTGCAAACGTTACCTCTTAGATGAAAGGAAAAGTCTGCCACTTGTTATTCTGACAAGTGTATCTATGGTGATGTTTCCCTGCCAAGAAGAGAGGAGGGATGTGAGACAATTTCATTGCACACACATTTCCATTTTCAAACATTAGATGATCAGAGTCATCTTTCCTGAGCTTCTAGCTGGATCGATTCTGTCATTGTTGTTGTAATGGAATTGCTTTTTATTTCCCGATAAAATTTTAGTAAAATTTGCTAGTGGAGGTTTTAGTTTCTGGCAGTTAGCCAAAGTATTTGGCAACAACATATATGCATATATATCTTCTAAGATGCATTTGAAAGTTTTGAAAAGGTGTTTTTTTTTTTTGTTTTGTTTTGTTTTTCTTGAAACTCTCCAGAGAATATCTAGAAGTATAAGTATTAGACAGTCTCCATTTCAAAATTCATTTTGCATTAAACTTGAAATTCCCAGGAGTCCTAGGAGTACTAGATATGCAAATATATGAGTCACACTATGTGAAATGTGGTTAATGATTTCATTACTGAAAGAGAACACCAGTTTAAATGAAACCTATTCTTTTTCCTAAGATGATAAAGACCAGAAACATGGAGACTTATTGAGTCTGGCAATGATAATAATGCAGTATAATTTATCTAATTAAAATCCTAATTGTGGACTGTCTCTGTACCTTTCTATGCCTTTTACCTCACTGTCTCAACTGGCACAGTGTAGCAGCGCGTCCCATTTTTCATAGTGATAGTATGAATACGTTTGTTCTGGTAATGAAGTCCACTTTTCCTCTCCAGAAGACCACATGATGCATGGCAATGCAAAGAATTTAACTGCTATTTTCTAACTGCATGATCTTGGTTCTTTAACCTCTCAAAACTTCACATCCTTCATTTTGAAAATGGAGAAAATGCGTCACAACATTACACAAATCTCTTGCTCATATATAAACCCCATCACAGCCCTTGTTCCTAAAAGACACTCAGTAGAAATAAATATACATTGCCCTTACTTGGTTTTCTTCCACAAGCGCAGGTTATCAACACAAGTATCTACTATGCCTAGAGACTTTCTAGTTTCCACTCAGTCTTCTACCTTATCAGTAGTAATTGCTATCAGGTTGCCTGGCAAAAACTTTCACTTATCAGATACAGCAAAGTGTATCATCTACTACTGACTTGGTTTACAGGCTCAGGGTTCTATAGATCTTTATCTGTAAACAAACTTTGAATTCACAGATAAGAAAATATGAGATGCTTTATGTAAAAGTTCTATATCAAAATATAGATCTGTTCTCTAGTCTTTATTTCATAATACAATAGCTTGGTGACTTTTGCTATCATGTTATTCTTTGAGACTCAACTTCATAGGTTAAAAAAAAAAAGGACTAAAAATCTGTCTCAGGTAACTGAGAGTTTTATGAAGCACCAGTAAAATCTAGAAATCTACACAGGAAGGGATAGCCATAGTCATGTAGCCACTGAAATCTTCCTGCTCTTCTGAGCAAGAAATGCCTAAAGAAAAGACATTTTCTAAGTAAACCATTGGTGGCAATGAGGAATGCTTCATGGTGGGACTCTATATGTCAGAGGTTGGAGGGTAGGTGAGTTCTGTCTGCGTGAGACCAACGAGGGTTGGGTGGATCTCTGTACACCAGGTACATAAGAATGGTAAGAGAAGGATGAAGTTCAGTACAGAAGGGCAAGTATATAATATGATACATCAGGGAATGACATGAACTCATGCGTGCATTCAGTGAGTCTAGGAACATACAAAAGCATGTTGAAAAACAAAAATATTCAATGAGCTTGAAGTTTATTTAACTTGGTAACAAATGCCTCCTCTTAATTAAAGAAAAGGAGAACTTCAACCTCACTGAATTTTCTTATTTTCCAAGCTGCTCTTACCTGTTCACATTCTCCCAAGCCGCTCTCCATGAAGGTGTGCAGTGGTGTATCCCTATTAGGAAAAGGCCAATTTAAAGAACATGGCCTGGAGAGCAAGGGTGTAAAAGCCACTAGGAAAGGACAGGGATGTCAAGAACAATTCTGCTGTGATCATCCTGAGCAAAGCAGCAGAGACAGCCCTCTGAATTTTCATCAGCTTACGGAGAGGAACTTACAAAGGCCTTTTCTCTCCATGGATTGATTTTTTTTTTTTTTTTTTTTTTTTTTTTTTTTTTTTTTGTTATTTTAGGGAAAGGTCTACAGGGTGTTCTGGGTCTCACTGATATAGGGAGAAAAACTGATTTCGGGTAGGTGACCTCCAAATGATACTGGGAACTTCCAAATGACATAGGGGAAAAATGATCTCCCAACCTGACCTGGACAAGTTTGTGTTCTCTAAAACCGAAGAATGAATTTTAGGAACAAAAGGAAGTTATGAACAGAATATATTTATTGAGAGAAAGAAAGCTCCTGTCCAAGAGAGGGACAGGAGGGGGGCCCGGGCAGGTTGTCCCCAGGAAGCTTTCTCTTCCAGGGACTTTTAAGGTGTAAAACCATGCGAGGCTAAGGTGGAGAGAATGGGAACTCACTTAGGTGGATGTGGGGTGGGAAAAAAACTGTGGTCAACCAATGAGATTGCAAACACCATTGCTCATGTACAATTGATTAAATCCAGGACCAAATGAGAAAGTGAGTCACAGCAGTAGGTGGGCATGAGTACAGGACAGGGTCTCTTCCTGTTGGGGGTTGGGCTAGTGACTCTTCCGGCTCTTTCAAGGTAATTGATACCTATTTAGAATATCAATCCCTGATGCCCATCCCTAGGGAAGTATGCAGCTGTGTTTCCTCTTTTGTCTTAGTCTTGAGGTGTGGCCCATATGGGAATGTCTGTCTCCTCCCAGTTGTAAAGTCACCTTGTCTTCTATCTTGTTTCCTTGAGGACCTGACCCTGTCTAACTGCCTATAATACTTCTATCTAATTTGGCTGCCTGCAACATCACTACTAGATTGAACTCTAGTGATCCACCCATTTACAGCCTCCCAAGAGTTGGGATTAGGGGTGCAGACCACCACGCCCAGTCTCAATTGCTGTCTCAGCATGCCCCGGGGATGGGGCTGGCAAGGCAGGCCCAGGAATCAGACCCTGCTTACAGGCACTTTAATCCACTGAGCTATTTGGCCAGCCTTTCTATTGAACTTTTAAGTGAACTTTCAAAGACTTTCAAATGACTACTAAGAAGGATGCATTGCTATTTGCTGGCTAGATTAGTATGCTTTCTGTCACTGGGACACAATACCCAAGAAAGTCAATTTAAAGAAGGAAAGATTTACTCTGGCTCATGGTTTCAGAGGTTTCAATGTATCCATTATTTCTGGTTGTATGGCAAGCCTCAAGGCAGAAGGCTGTGGGGGAGGAAGCTTCTCACCTCATGATAAACAGTAGAAGGAGAGAAAGAACCAGAAAGGGAGAGCCTGTGGCCCCCAAGGGTATGATCTACTCCCTTCAACTAGGCTCTACCTCCTCACAACCCATTCAGTTATGGACGAATCAATGCATTAGTCCACTAATGAGATCATCGTCCTCATGATCCAATAACTTCCCCTAAAGTTCATCACCTGGCCGTTGGGAAGCAGTATAGATTCAAACGATAGCCATAGATATCCATTTCTGTATGCCAGATTCTGTGGGGACAGAAGGGGTCCTTAAGTGGAGTTAAAATAAAGACTGAGGCCCTTTCTAAAGGAAGAAAAAGCATTCACTGTGTGGTTATGAGCAACAAGCTGTTTTCAAGCAGCTTTGTGGTTTGAAGCCGACAGGTTGTGGTTGGGACACCTGCCTCTGTACAGTTAGCGCTGTCCCTCCTAGAGCAGGTTGCAATCTACCCAAACTCCCATATCAGCATACAAGATCAAATGTCTAGCAACAAGCCCCATATCCAATCATTAAGAATTGACCCTCAGGGTGGAGAGATGGCTGCCCAAGCCCATAAAAGAGGATCACAACCCCAGGTGAGAGGGTAACACAGTTCTGGCTCCTAACTCCTCATAGTGGCTTTGTATTGCTTTCTTCTGCAAATAGAAAATATTTTCACTTTGCACTGGCCTCCTCTGGGTCCTCTAACAAGCCTGACAAAGGGGAGTCTGGTGACCTCTAGGCCCCAGGACTACTGGACATAATGATTCCTAATAAGCTTGCCTTACAGACAGTAACCAGCTATACTTTCACAATTTTTCTTAATGTGATGGAAGGATTAGTAATCAAGAAAGAATTCTCATACTTCTATTTGAATATCTGAATAACTTTACACATACATATGCCTACATCAGACATATCATTCAAATAATGATTTCTAAGAAAATCAACCATATCCAGAAAGAAAAGCAAGAGCCAATGGAGTAGCTCTTTATAAAGAAAATTCTCCTTTACTGGAATCATCGATTTCTTTCTTATCTATATTTTAATTTCCTTGTCTTTTTGATTTCCTAAATTTTTATTTCCAGATCACAATTGCCTTTCACTCTTTATTGAGGAATACACTTAAGGTGTACTATGTGATCATGTGATGTAACATACATTGAGACACGATTACTACAATCAAGTTGATTAATACATCCACCCCTTCACAAGGTTACCTTTTGCGAATATGTGGTCAGAACAGTTAAGATCAACGTTCTTACTAAAATTCAAGTATATGATATACTACTACTAACTAAGGACACCATGTTCTACATCATCTTTCTAAGAACTTGAATCGTGCACAAGCACCTATATTGAAATTTGGTCATGTTCTGTGAAACAATAGACTGTTAAGTCTCAGCATGCTGGAAGAAAGGTTTTGAAAATACAGAGTGAAGGAAAACAAGCTCAGAATCATCCTTTGATGCTAGTGGAGAGTGTGTTTTCAAGATAAGAATGAATCATTTCATAATCACCTGTGAAACAGGGCTCTGTTGATTAACTATATTATGCCAGAACATGAGATAGGAAGGCAGGAGACTACAGAATGAGAGAGCAAGTTACTTAGAAAAAGTCAGTGTCACTTAGGCTGTGTCTAAATGTTATCAACTTGCTTTGAGATCCTGACTATTTCAGTTATTTTGATCATACTCAATATACTCTTTGTGAAAGGTTTTGGAATAGGTGTCATGCTGTCCAAACATTTTATGAGTCTACATTTAAACAACAAATGGAAAGACATGATTGCAATGTGCCATGGACACGGCTGTATCTCTTTCTTGACATTGCCCTTGCTTTGCCTTAACTTCTTTACATCCACCTTGCAGTGATGGTCAATCTGCTAAATTGCAAACACTTTCATTCAAGAATTCTTGCAGCTTTGACACAGCACCTGACACTTAGGTCCTTGATGTGTTGGCTGATTGTACACATACAAAGAATCTATGGTTCAACTATGGAAACCCTCAACTGTTAAGCTAACCCCAACAACATCCTCTAAAATAGAATGGGAAGTTCTAAGTATTAATTACATACTGCTACATGGTTACTTATGCCTCTATTACTTTTAGGGCAATCTACTGAGGACACAGTTCACAGTAAATGAATTTATTCAATTCTAAATTAATATTTCCTTTGAAATCCAAGCAGCATAGCAGAAATTTCACACATGTTAGGTAACTAGGTGAATTAATAGGAATATATGTCTATGAATTTGTGTTATAATCTACTTTGAAGTGCTGTGTTAGAGATAGAATGGAATAACCCTGAGTCAATGATAATAAGTCCAGATGTTAATTCCCCAACTGGAACAATTTAGCCCATTTCTATTCTGTTTTCCAAATCTAAAATAGCAGAATTAATATTTTCCTATATACATAACTAATATTAATAAGCAAATATTAATTTTTAGCATGGAAGAATGACAAGTACAGTCCAGAATAAGACATATGGGAGGAAGTTGAACAACAAGGAAGGAAAGATAGTCCTGCTTTGGTTGACTCACCTTTCCTCCAGAGAGACTCCGGAAGCTCAAAGAATGCACATGAAACCTAGGAAAGGGAAGACCCATGGGCAGATGCTTGCCAAACGGAACAGGAAACTGACACAACATCTGCAAACCTTTCAATTATCAGAATTACTCATTACAGTAATATTCTAACTGCTATCTACCATTTGCACACTAATGCACATGCATAACTCTCTTTAAAAGCTTTAGTACTTAACTCATTGAGAAAAGTGACTGGAAATGCTTGCTGCTTGCAGTACATACTGCAGCTGAAAAGGTTTCACATGCCTTTAAGAAATGAGCAATGCATTTCTAGAGGAAGAAGGTGGGAAAAGAGCAAATACCTGTTGAAAAGATTTGGCAGGTAATAGCCATTGAATTGGATTCAAAGTGCATTAGGAGAGAAGGAGGAAGAGAGAGAAGTTGTATTAAAAAAAAAAAAAAAAGAAATGAATGGTGATTGTGGACACTCTTATAGAGCAAATCCAAGTGAGGCGAGCCCAGGTTGGGAAGAATGGGAAATGAAAAGGTGGGTATGAGGCACAACAAAGTTAAGGTCAACCAATAAGATTACTGAGTACAATTGCTCTGCTGAAACTGATCAAATCAGGATCAAATGGGGAAGCAAGTCAGGAAGCAAGCAAGCATGAATATAGAGCAGGGGTTTTTCCTGTAGAGGGTTGGATTGGTGGCTCTTGCTTGTTGTCTCAAGGAGATCAATACTTATTTGGAATAGCAATCCCTGATGTTTATCCTTAAAAAGTATGTGGATGCATTTGTTTTATCTTTTCTCTTGTGGTCTGGCCCACAGTGGAGGTGCCTGTTTCCTCCACAGTTGTAAGGTATCTCTTCTTCTGTACTGGCTCCTTTGAGGGCCTAACTCTATCTGACTATGATATTTTATGTAATTTAGCTATCTATAACAATTCTATGTGTAAATTATTTACATTAGACTTAGACACTTTTCATATTGCCTCCATTAACTGCAATGTTACAGGACCTCTGAAGATAAAATTTAGCAAAATATCTCATTTATGATGTACTAAACCTATAGCCATAGGGTTTCTGTTTTGCTTTAAGCATTCTTAATTTTTAACAATAGAACACACAAAGACAGTTAAACACTTCACTGTATTAAGTACAAAAACCTCAAGTCATCTTTCAGAGGAAAATTCAGATTCCAAGACATCAATAAAGAGAATATATCCCTGTTCCCTAAGGATAATCTCTTCACAGAGAATGAGTACTGGCTACTTAGAGCAGGAAGTGTACCTTAGAGAGGCCAAAAATAGAAAAAAATGATAAAAGATATTTGCAAAAGGTAAATAAATATTGAAAGTAGCCTCTCCCTGGTCCCTCCAACAATGCAGTAGTGCTAAATGTCATCCACCTCTCAAATGCACCAGCCAAGGAATGTCAATTCTGCTTGAGCAAAAAACATTAACATGCAACCATATATTTTGTGTTCAGCAGCTGTTTACGGACAGCAAAGCCTCAGACCGCTTGGAGGGTTCTGAAATCTGCTGTGTGACTTCCTTAAATGTTTTTTAAAATGAAAATAAATAAATACATTAAAACTTCCAGCCATTTGAATTACGAAGAGTTAAGTTGTCTGGTAAAATGCAGAGGAAGCTTATGGACCATTTATTTCCAGATGCAGAATAACCACTATAGCAAAAGTGAAGATGAACCTACAACTTCCAAAAAAGTCAAAGAAGTTCTTTCTCTTCTGAAAAGATTTGGTGTATCCAATAATATCTCTAGTGTAGTAAAGATACTGCATAACATCCTGAAATTATATCCAGCAACCTGAATTTGGAGAAGTCAAAACTAAAGCTTTTACTGTACAGTGCATCTGCAGAGTAAGCATGAAGCGGAACAAACAAGCAGGGATCTGTTTGCTAGACGCTAGCTGTAGGGCACACAGGAAAGACAGCAGGCCCAACTAACAATGCATTTCCAGAGGACAGCCCAGTAATGGAATTCCTAGTGGGGCAATCAAAGGGGAGGGACCATCAACCAAGCATGACTGCACATAACAAATCTATCAAGACCTATGATATCCCCATCAAGACAAATAGCAAGAGGCACAGAGACCTAAATGGTATTTGAGAAAATTTACTATCCCCCAGCCTCTGACAGGGTTGAAAAACAATGCCATTCAAATTCACATCTATTCCAACAACACAATCAAAATTCTCTTTTCCTTAGCCTGTTGAATTTACTGCTTGATATTTATTTATTTTAACTGCATTTATATATAGCTATATAAATAAAAATGTGTATATATGTTCTTTTATATCTCTGTTACCATATCAACCAAAATTGGCTTGACAGATTTTGATCAAATTTGGAAAATGCATTTTGAGCAACATGATTTTAAATATAGGATGTACCAAACATCCACTTTGGGGTTCTTCAGGAGACTGGCATGCAATCATTTACCAGACACGTTGAAACAGTGGTGAAGCAAGAGGCCCATAAGACTGCCAAAGGGAATAATGAATCACAAGTATGAAGATACATTAATATGCCAAGGACAGAACAAACAATCAGTAGTTTTAAATATGAGTCTCAGATGGATCATCTGAAAGGGAGGTGTGGTTTGCAATCTAGCCACTTCTCAACTGGCTAAATCCAGGAAGAACTGCTCAAGTTAAGTAGTGTCAGTATCTATTTAGTTAATGGTGATGAATATATATATTTTTTTCTTCGGCGGCTCTGGGGAGGCATTTTTAGAAAGACTCATTAATGTGCAATGAATCTCATTTCCAACTCTAAGTCAGAGCATAGAAATAGCATCCCTTCATCTCATTCTACTGAAAGACTCTCAGCAGAACACCCTTGAGCTACAGGGCCCAGGGACTGATGTCTGAGCCTGTCTTCCAAGTGTAACTATCCAGACAGAAGCTGACTGGACAACAATGATATACCCAAAACATAGTAGTTAAGTCAGGATCAGCCTGAATTCCTAGAGTTTGCTGCCACAAAATCTGCACAAGCATTTTCCATGGGACAGATGCCTACCAGTCAAGTGAGAGACAACCAGAAGGTGAAGTCCTTTCTGAGGGGAAACTTGAAAAGAACTGTAAATCATACCCTATATCTAATGGCTATGAAATGACTAAGTGACCAGCCAGAAAAATAAAATATTTGCTATTATCAAAGGAGCTATAGGTGAGAAATCCTCAGAAATTTGGAGCAGGAGAAGAGAAGGAGGTGTCCTCCAAAGGACACTCAAGTGTCCCATGACAGAAGGACCCATATTAAATAACTTCTAAACCCACAGGGCAAAGCCAGCTCTTTTTTAAAATAATCCAGTACTGATAATTGAACACAAAGATACTCTACTACTGAGCTACATCCCCAGTTCTGGGATTCTAAGTACATGCAATTGCACCTAACTGATAAAATACGTTTTATCAGGTTAAAGAAAAAAGTGTGTATTATTATGTTCCAAGAAGATGCTTGTCAAGTATGTCAAATATACACATAAGCCATCAATGGAATGGCACACTCTCACCAATAGTTAAAAACACACAAAATAGTTAAAAATGGTGACTTACAAACCATTTAAGTAAGACACTTGCTAGCTGAGAATTTTACTGCTTGGGGGCTAAAGAGCTCCTAAAGGCATAGTGAATTGTGTTTTAGATCTTGACCCTGTCTCTGTGCTCCGCTACCTGAGACCCGGCACCCATCCATATCTTGTTCTAACAAATATTATTTCCCATCACTCCCAGTATGGATCTGCTGGCAAAGCCAAGAAAATGGTTGTAATTTTCATTATTTGTGTTCAATTTCCCATTATGACATATACAAAGAAATATTTATTGATCAAAGCTCTTAGGATCAGGGAAAGCACAATCATTTATCAGTTGTGCCTCAGGCTTATGTTTTCATGCTGGTTGATTTTCTACCCTTATTGGGTTCAGAAAGTGACTGCACATATAATCGCTCAAGGATTTTTAAAAACAGTAACACCAGCTGGGACCCTACCCCATAATAACTGAGCCAAAATCTCAGGAGTTTCGTTGTAGGTAGATATTTTGTTTGAGTTTTGGTTTAAGCTTCCCAAGCAATTCAAACTTGCAGTCAAGACTGAGCCTGTGCTACATGAAGTATAACATCGCTAATCCATTTCTTAGTGTAAAAAAATAGAGGATTTCTAAGCTCACCCCTCTGAGAAATACAGATTAAAAAGTTATATGAGGGCTGGGGAGATAGTTCAGCAGTCTAAGCATCTGCCTGGCAAGCACAAGGACCTGGGTTCATTACCCAGTACTGCATGCTGCACAGGCCCCAGAACCACAGGCACACCATGCCAGCCACTGAAACCAGGAGTGGTGATGCACACCTATAATCCCAGAATTGGGAGGCTGAGACAGAAGGATCACTATGAGTCTGAGCTGCATAGTGAGACCCTGTACTGAATAAATT
>NW_004524596.1:2334467-2362689 GCF_000260255.1 Octodon degus | reverse complement strand
ATGAATGAATAATGAAAATGTAGCAATGGAACCAATAGGACATTATCCAGTCATAAAAGGAATGAAATCCTGTCATCTGTGACAATATGAATAAACTTGGAAAATATGCTAAGGCAACAAGTCTCGTGTAGAGACACATGTACTATGCAATCTCATTTTCATGTGGAAATTTAAAAATTGCTTTTATAAAAGAAGATACTAGAACAGAGGTTGTCAGGGATGATGGGTAGAAAAAATAAGGAAAAGTTAGTTATTAAATACAAAAATTTGAGTTAAGAGGACTAGGTCCTCATGCTCATAGTAAGGTGACTATAGTTCACAATGATGTACTATTTATTTCTAAGTAACCAGAATACAGGATTCCACAGATTCTATTAAAAAGAAATGATGAGCATTTAAGGTGGTGGCTATGACAATTACCCTGATTGGATAATTATATCATTTATGCATGTATTGAAGCAGCATATTATATCCCATAAATACATATAATCACCATCAATGAAAATAATAATAAAAGAGACATTGTAGCATGTGAAAGTGATTGTGTTATCTCATTCCATACCACCTCTTTAACAAAATATAATACTAAATTTTATCTGAGACATTTCCATCAGCAAAAAGGACTATAATTTTAAGCAAGGGGACTTTACTTCTTTAAGGCCTTTCCTCCAAAGTACTAGAACACATCACAAGGATATACATCATAGCTGCAATTTGGAGCAAACCCAAGTAATAAATTTAAGGAATGGCTACTAAGTAACATTTAGAATTTTTAAAAGCAAACTGCATCCCACATTTAAAAGACATATTTATAAAATTTAAGTAGGAGGCCATGTCTATACCAATAGCACAAGACACAAAATTGCCTATAGTACATGGTTTCAATTACATAAAATGCATACAAAATCCCAAATCAAGCACACCAAAACCTTAATGGAGTCAGGTCCATTGAAAAGGTCAACGTGAAGTAAATATATGCTTCTCAAAATGTTCCCTATATTTCCTAATTGTTTTCTTCTATGAGCAAGGAAAAAAACAACACTAAAAATGGTGAAGAACATAGTTGTTTAGAGACATGAAATTCGAGACAACATATAAGTCAAAGAAAGAAAAACTAAGCAAATTTTCTTCCTTTTATGACCCACTTAACTCCCAAGATAACTATTGGCTTCTTCCCAGGAGTAAAAGTCCCGAAATCTACAGACTTTTCTGCTTGAGGATCTCTGTCTGCTGTCTGCAAGACCAGTTTTCAAGCATCTCTCCAAATCCACACAGTTCAGTGCAGTGAGTTACCTTCTGTTTCAGAGCCGTCTCACTTCAAACAGAATTTTCTCCTGGCCATCACTATTTCACTTTTCCAATTGCACTTAACTGCAGGAGCCGAAGTTTTACAGGTAGTAATAAAAAGCTTAACGTCTCCATAAATGTCGAATCTGGCATTAGATTTTAGTTTTAAAGGCCGCTGTTTATTTAGGCTTTGGTATTCATGTTTCGGAACTACTTATCTTGAGCCAATGGAGTGTGTCTGAACTGGAAGAAGATTCATCTTTGTGACTCTATCACTTAGTTTGGAGGGCACCCCACAGTATGGGAACTGTGATAATACGTCGTCGTGATGGATACCTGATTGGACTCTATCTGAGGCTTGAAAACAGGTCGTGCTTTGCAGTTAGATGAGGCCAGCTGGGGCTGGGCCAGTAACCTGGCAGTGGGGTACATAACATCTGAGACAACCTTCCAAATTTCCTCCTCTTATTTCAGCAATTAGGGAGTCCTGCGCTGAATAATGGATCTGCTATACCTAGGACACAACTGAGAGCCCGAGTCACACTTCTGAAGGAGGATACGGAAGGGTTCCTAAGCCTGTGGCGGATTTGGCTTCAATAAGAAATAAATTCAGACAAGAGAAGACACTGAGAGTTTAAGATTTGTTTGTTCCTGTAGCACGGTCTAATATATTCTCATCCCATAATCATTTGTTAAAGTTTAATTCGATTGAAAACTTTCAATAGTCCACTGTCAAATAAGTTTATTGGCATAATGAAAAGCACCAATGCCTCTATTTTTCTATGGACTGTCTCATTAGTTGCTAAATTTAATAAGGAGAGAAGATGGTCTCTTTTATGCCAGCATTTCAACAACCATATGCTACAGAGGTTGCAGAAAGATGTGTAAGGTACTCAGCCCCTGCTCAGGGCCTCGTGTTTCTCTCCTGAGCTTCAAAAGGATTTTTTTTTTATTACCATTGTATAATATTCCAGACCATTTGTGGCACCGTATTAGGTGCTAGACTCATGCTGCTAGATAGGCATTTCAAATGGATAGCAGTAAAGAATGAGGCTTGGTGCATTGCTTTTTCTTTAAAGTAATGATTTTAAATAAGAGCTTTGAAGGTCCTTATAGCCATGATAAGGTCCAGAACTGCAGGAACAAGGCATTTCTCTCTGGCTAGATGGATACATCATTCCTTAGTATCTGCATGAGATAAAATCAAGGATCATCGGTGGATATCACAAGCCAGGAATGTTTAAGCTCCTTATATAAAATGGTATATTATTTTGTTGTAACCCTCACATGCCTTCTGTACCCTTTCAATCATCTCTAGAATGCTTAATTACAACATAGATGCTAAGAGTTGTAACACTTCATTGCCTAAGTACTAATGACAAGGAAACAAAACCAAAGCCAAGTATGAAAGTTCACATCTGTAATTCCAGCATTCTAAGGGCTGAGACAAGAGGATCACAAGTTTGAACCCAGCCTGGGCAACTTAGTGACTTAGAGATCCTCTCTCAAAAAAACCCAAAAATTATAAGTGGTTAAGGATGTGGCTCCATGCAATACCTAGTATCACCAAAAATGTCTGCATATATTCAGTGCAGACACAAATTTTTCCTCAAAGATGTTGATCTGCTATTGATTGAATCTGTACACGTGTGTACAAAGGGCCAACTCCATACCTATTTATTCTCCAGAGTAGCCTTTTCTGTAAAACTGCTGTAGTTAATCCATTTCTCCTGTAGAGGTCAAGACATAAAAGATACCCCCCACTTGCAGACCTAACCATATTCAGCTATGTGAAATTTTATGTGTCTGAAAATCTTTTTTGGGGGAAATACTGAGTTTCAAAGACCCTGTGTAGACATGTGATCCTTCTTACTGGGGTGGTAGATGTATAAACCAATTAGTAACTAGGGAATTGGCTAAATGTAGTGGCTTCTAATTGATTCATCACCAGCTAATTTAGACAAAATGATCAAAGCACTTGTTTATTTCAAGCTTAGTAGCAATAAAAAGTCGATTACTTCTTTAAAAACATGGTGCCTGTAAGCACCCTATATTCAGTAACTAAACTGGTGACAATTATGTATTTCAGGGTCTGTTTCCAGCTGCTTAGGCATCTGTTCCAATTCCCTGCCTTTCTCTCCTCTCCTATCCCTGAGTTCTTTGGGTAGAGGTGGGTCTGCCCGGTGCCAACTTCTGTATTCACTTTTAGCAAATGCAACAGCAGGAGTGTGCTCAATTTCACCTTCAGGGGTGTCAGAAACATTTGCAGTTTCTCAGGTCTGTTCGTCATCTCCTCTGCAGTGTCCCCACTTAGGATTCCTGCTAAGGATTGGGAAAGTGAGTGTTTAATCTTAGCACAGCACCAAAGGGATGAAAGTTACTGCCTCTCTTTTCTTTAATAGCTAAGTGATTCACATTAGAACCATGGAAGGTCCAGCTGTATTAACAGGAATTGCACTATATTAATCTCAAAAAGGGCAAAGGAGAATTGAAAGGAACAGCATTCTTTACATCAAGTCTAAAGCAGCATATGATCTGAAACAATTTAAAGGTGCTTTTTGTTAAAGACCTCATATCGTCTTTGTGGGTTAAGGTTCAAAATCCAGATCTGAAGGAATCTAAGCAAAAAGGTCATGAAAAATGAAAGGGAAAAGAAGAAAAAGAAAGTATTTATATGAATCTTAAGAGCATGAATTCTTTCCTGGATGGAGATGCATTAATTATAATAGCACCTCTAGGACAGGTCAATGGTTCATCACTCTCTTAAAATGACCCAGTTTTGAAATACTGCAGCCCAGGTGACCTTGTGGTGATTATTTACAAAAATTCTACCTCCAACTCCCTAACAGATCAAATGTAAGCCCTTGATAGTTTCTTATTTATTCTCAGTAAATCAGATAGAAGGTATTTATATAAACAATGGCATCAAGGCTACTACTTTATAAGCCCAGACTGCATTCTGAACAAACAACCATCCCAACTATCAAACCATCATCAGAAGCATGGCTTGGGAGTCCAACCATCCAGCTAAAACCACATCTTCTTTTTAAGAAAACCTAATGTTTATGCTGTTTGCCCAAGAAGGCATCATCTCTGAGTACAAATATACAAGTATTCTAGCTCTCCATTTCATAGCTCAGAGACAAAAGCACCTGCCTGGCAAACACAAGGTCCTGAGTTCCTTCCACCCAACAGAAAAAAAGGCTTGATCTACAAAGTATGAAAGCACAATTAATTATTATATAATCATGGAATTGTTAAATCTCCCCCAAGTTGGCCGTCTTCCGATGGTTGTCTTCTATGTATCAATTAGGTCTAGATCTTCCACACTTGCTTTTATTTAATCTAAGAAGTCCAGTTTCTATATCTGAGTAGGGTATTTCCTTTAGAAGTATAAGGGCATATGAATTTTTTTTTAATTTTAAAGAAAAAAAAGAGGTTTTTAAAATAGCATATGCAATATGACAAACTGTTAATTTCCTATCATTTTGTTTTAAAATATGAGTACAGTTTTTAAAGGGATGATGTCATACCGATTTCCACCATGATGTCCAACATGACCCAGGCATGTGGTCATCCAACCAGATGCCATTTTGGATCAATCACCAACATTTTTGTTACCATATTTTATTTTTTCTTATTCAGCTAATTGTTTTTAGGATCCTAGGAATGCTCACCCTTGTAGATTGGAACTAAGCCTCCAATTTTAAAGAAAGTGTGGATTTTCTCTCTCTTTTCTTTGAATTATTTTCCTTCTCCTTTTCTGATCCCCTGTGCCCTTCAAGCTTTCAGTATCAGAGTGTTCGATGTGTTTGGTTGTTAGTTCTGCATAACTCAGGAAAAGAGTTAATAAATATAATGTCTTCCCTCTTGAGAAGAAAAAATGCTTTTCCACTTTAAAATTCCTGCAGCTCCTTCCCATGTCAGCCAATGGGGGGCAGCATCTGATCCAACTTTAGCTAACTTGATTTCTTCTGGGTCCTAAAGCCCACATAGATCTGACACTTCCTAGAATAGTTTGCTGATAATTCGTTTGAGGATAGAATCCTTCAGTTGTTTCTTTTAATAAAATGTAAATAGTTTATGCATAATACTTACATACAGGACAAAAGAACAGATAGTAAAACCTAATTATAGTGACTTTAAGTACACAAAACCAGAGCCATCCTGTTTTTAAAACTTCTAAGGATTTTTTTTTTTTTTAAAAAAAGCTTTCTATCTCTACTATCTTAAACAGAATACCAAGTCTTTACTATTGGGGTAAATATAAGAGATACTGTCTTCTAAGTGCCCCTCCCTTGCTCAAGCAGAGCCACTGAGGGGCTCAACAGTGGCTAAGGGAGCGTGTGTGTATGTGTGTTGAGGACTCTGCCCTCATGAGAGTTTCAAAGGACTAGGTAAAGCCATTGAATGTCTCAAATCTCTCTCCCTAAAGAATTATTCAGCCTCCATGAAAATCCATCATGTTTTCTTGCTTCTGTGAGAGCAAGAGTTTGCTGTTTCTGTAACAGACACTGGTGTCGCTCTTGGTGTAGATGGTTTAGACAGAGATGTATGTTCCGTAAGTACTTGTGATTGAAATGAAATGCTTTGGGGGCTCAGATCATGTCTATTCCTTCTGTATAGAAGCTGGGACCTGCTTTTCCCTCTCTTTTTCTATAGGTTACAACATTAACGGTGGGAAGCCTCTTGGACCTTGCCACAGAGTCCACCAGCTTCACCACTAAGTCATATTCCTGATCAGTGGAAAAGGTTTGATCCTGACAATTTAAAAACAGAACACATTCTCTATCATTGCAATATTGTTTGGCTTCAGTATTAATTAGGAAATAGTGAGAGATGGGTACTCTAAATTATGTGACTATTTTGGAGCTAAATCTCCATATTCAGGTTTTTGTGGCCATCTGTCACAAAGAATGCCCAGCATTTATGGTATGGTATTTATAGGGACCCCTAAGGAAGATCAAGATACTCTTGATGATTCTGTCCTGGGACCCCCACTTGTTTTTTAAGGGGTTGTGTATCTCCAATGAGCTTGATAAAGCCAGCCACACCAGGTCTCTTAGGCCTCTTTCTTATAGGCCTCAAGCTACTAAATCCATCCACTCCAAGGGACTCTGGAATTCCACTAGAACCTTGTGCCCAGAGGAGCCCAGTATTCCTCACCCCCTCCTCATGCTCCTCAGACAGCTTTAAGTCCTACAAGTCCAACCTGAGGGGTGCTTCTTACTCCTCTGATTCACTACTTATTTTGCATGTAAGAGTGGTCCTAGAGTAGAAAGAAATATTTGAGTTCAGATCCTCTTTGCAGCTGAGGATTTCCAGCCATTCAAAGAAGGTCAACTATCAGTGGACTCATGTTGGAAAGTGCCATTCAGACTTTGACTATTGCTTTGGACTTGTCATCACAAGGTGTCCAAGTCATCATGGGCAGGAGGTATACTGCAGGTGAAAGACAAAGAGTCTTACAAAAAGTTAGGAACTATGTAGAAGAGCAAAATGCTTTAAAAATGGAAGGAAACCACATTGGATAGACTATTCTTTCTTCAACAGAATCAAAGTGGGACTAAAATATTAGTCACAGACTAGAACTAATGTCTGATATGCTAGTGGCTCTTACCGTGAGAATAAAAAGCTATGTTAAAAATTTTATCATTATGATAAAGTGATCCGTGTCATACAAAGCACAAAGGAGAATCCAGCTGTGTTCTGTAACTAATCATTACAAGTCTTTTGTAAATGTAATACTGCAGTTCCATCTTCCAGGGAGGAAGAAGCATTCCTGGGCCATCCTTTCATTTGTAAACCAGCCCAAGATATTCTGCATGTTATGGTTTGTATCTAGATACCCCTTCACTGTTGGGAAGTGGCCGAATCTGGAATATATGGTTGATTCATAGTGCAGTGTTGAAATAAAGAGTGTGTGACCAGTGTATTCACTAATTGGATTGGAGCCACACAAGTCTTGGTAAAATGGATATAACATAAGGGACAGAATGAGGCTTGCCTTATCCTCTCTTGTTGCTTTTCCTGTGTTCCGCCTCCATGAACCATTGCACCCTGCCTTGGAGCTAGCTGAATATGGAGTAAAACCTCTACAAACTGTGATCTAAAAGAAATCTTTCCCCCTTTAACTTTTGATATTGGGTATTTTATCTCCACAATGAGAAAAGTAACTACAATAGCAATCATCACAAAAACTTAACATTGGGCCACAGATAGCTATGATCCAATTGTTGGACATGGCCTTTTCTGTGTTCAACCATGAGAACCCAGAGGAGAATCAAAAAATAAGGCCTACAATTATAGCTGTCACAGCTGTCAATGCTTTAAATTCACCCAGGTAATCTCAGAGAAAACCCAAGAACAACTAAGGATAAAGTTTCTGTTTGATTCCAAGAAGACTGCACACTGCATAGGAAACTACACTGAACCATTACCTGCCTTACTCCAAATGTTAGGCAATACATGTGTCTGAGTCCTGGCACTAGGAGGTTGACTTTCCTCATACTTGTTGAGGGTCTAGGCCACTCAGAACCTTCATATCCTGTTCCAGTGACTGAAGAGGCCCAAGGGAACTGGCAGTGCCTGTGTCCAAAGACATCGCCATCTCTTGTAAGGAACCCTGTATAATCTTAGACATCATGGGTGAGCTGACTTGACTACCTATTTACACAGGGTCAACTCATTCTTTTTTTTCCTTCCTTCTCTAAAAAGCCCTCCTCTAGGACTATAGCCATAGTTGTGGTAAAGAACACCCCATGTAGGAGATTCTTCACTCTTGTTCTGATGTGTCACATTGAAGGCCACGTGTTCAACCACAAACTTCTAACGATAAATTTGTCCCACAGCATGCTATTCCCTTGCTATGAAAAGATTGACTAACACAACTGGTGATCAATTCTCAAATTCAAACAAAGATCAAAATGGAGTTTACCTGTTAGGACTATACCAGATCTCCCTGACCAAATTATCTAACAGGTGGATCCTGCTGCCTGCTATAATGGGATACCTGGTAGTATAAATTTAGTTTTGCTGTACTTATAAGACTAAAAGATGATATCAGATTTCTTAACCTAAAATATTATCTAATCAAAAGTATTTACATACAGACCTTCAGCCTCTCAGAGACAGAGTTCTCAAATATGGCCTTTTGTGGTCTTGTTAATCCTATTGCAATATTTGCATTCTCTATTCAGTAAGGCTCTTAAGAGACATAGTACAAGATCTCCTCCTCACTAGTGAGGCTGCCATCCCAATCCTCCCTCTTGTGAAAGAGCCATACCTGATTACCTCCCAACTGATTATCAGTTCCATTTTTAAAAATTGTATTTGGATTTTACAGAGTCTCACTATGCAGCTTGGACTCAGTGATCCTCCTGTTTTCAGGATACCCTGTGCTGGGATTACAGGCATATGCCACTGCTCCTGGACTCTGGCCAGTTCAGCCTATCCTAGTGGTAGGGCTGGCATGGCATGTGGTGCCAGGGATCGAACTGAGGTTTCTGAGCATACCTAAGTTTGCTTAAGGAGGCACTTTAGTTTCCTGGGCTATCTTGCCACCCCCTCAACCTCAATTAAAAGAGCTGTTTTTCCATCTCCCTACATCCAGACTTCCAATTTCAATTTGTCTTTAAATGGCAAACTCTGATTTCAAGACAACAGCAGCAATATACTTAAATTAGTCCTCCTGTGGGGATTTATGTAGTCCTCACTTTTTTGCTTGAGCAGTAGAGAAGACCTTAAAGAACTTAGAGTTTAAAATGGAAATTTTCCTACAATATATAGATAGTATTTTAGTTTACAGACCAACTCTGTAACATCATACAAACTCATCCAACTATAACATCATACAAACTCTCAACTTTCTAGCTAAGTAGGGATATAAAGTCTCCCAAGAAAATGCTTATATATATCTCTCCAAAGAGTACAGTACTGGGAATATGTTCTTACACCTGGGAAATGGCAGCTGTCCAGGGGTGGCATCCATCCTATCTATGGTTTTGGTTCTCCTGTCACCAAACAATCATTTCCTTCCTTTCTAGAAATAGCTGGCTTTTGTAGGCTCTGGTTAGGTAATTTTAGACTTATGGCACAAGCGTTATAAGATGCTACAAAAGGCCCTGATTCTGTGCCCTTACCATGGGCAAGAGTGATTGACAGCGCCTTCAGAGAAATAAAGGCTAACATGGGAAACACCTGACTTAAGATGCTTCTTCTCTATGTATCAGCACACAAAAAAATTGCTTTGGGAGTTTTTGTCTACTGACTGGGAAATGAATTTAAAACAGTGGTACACTTTAAAAAATGAGATGAAGTACCTTCTGGATGACCCCCCTGGATGATAGCAGTAGCGGCTACAGCTATGCTAACAGAGGAAGCTGCAAAGTTAACTTTATGACAGAGTCAGGCAGTCCTGACTTCCCATCAGAGCTGGGCTATTGGAGTGATGAAAGGTTACTTGTGGCTAACAGGAGAATAGCTTACCAAGTATTAGGCCACTCTATTGGACACCCCTGTGAGTATATAAAACTACTCTTAATCCAGCCTTTTTGATGTCTACAGGCTTAGAAGCTATCCAGTCTTGTAATCAATTAATCTTCCAGACCTATGCAAGCAGGCGAGACATCAGTAACCTGCTCCTCCAAGACCCTGCCGAGTATGGTTCACTGAGAGAAATAGCTTTGCCATGGAAAGACTTTGGAAAGGCTGTTCATGTAGTTGTCGGTTGATAACAGGTTGCTGAAGCCCAGCCTCATCCCCTAGGGATATCTGCTCAAGTGGAAAAGCTAATAGCTCTTACTTGGGCATTGATATTAGGAAAAGACAAAAGTTAAATATCTATACAGATTCTAAATATGCCTTTCTGGCATTGTATACCAACATAGCAATCTGGAAATAAAGGGGCTTGCTGGCTAATAAACAATCATCTATAAAGCATAAGCAGGAAATTCTATAACTCCTAGCGTAGTGATGGAAAACCTCTGAGAGACCGAGTGCCAAACAACTACCCCCAAATCACTTATTTTGCAAAGTATAAACGCTGCAATTAAACTTGAATACTGAGGTTTTAATTTAGGAAGAAAAAAACCCTCTATGTTAACACCTTTTGTATTTAAAAAAATAATAATAACATGTGTGTCATAGGTTCACCACCACTCTTAGAGACAGTCTGTCTTCCCAAGCAGGTCACAGTCATGCACTGTAAAGGGCTCCAAAGAGACTTGTCTAAAATCTAGCTGGGAAATCAAAAGGCTGAGAAGGAAGCAAAAAGGGAAAGCTGATAGCCCTTCATCACTGTAACCTTAGTCCCAATTCCTGGGCAACTATTAAACCAGTCTATACTCCCCAGGAAGATATGTGAGCTCTATGACAATGAGGAATTAAAGGTGACTCTGGTGGTATTTATAAAACAGCTGGCTCTACCTCAAGGGACACAGCGGAAGGTTATAAAAATGCTTCACGATTTTTTCCAATAGGCACAGGTGCTATACTAGGAACAGTTACTCAAGCCTTCACAGGGCTAGCACTAGTGACAACTACCCAACAAGTCACTCGGTGTCTACAATAACCTGGGTAAGCCCAAAATACCTCTTTTACTGGAACCTATTGAGAAGAGACAGACATATGCTGGAGAGGGCTGGTAATTAGACTTCACCCACATGCCAGCATGTGGAAGATTTAAACAGATATTGGTCTTAATTGATAGCTTTACTGGCTGGATTGAAGTCTTTTTTTTAACATTTTCAGAAAGAGGCTACGGAGTCAATCAAAGTGAGTGCTTGTTAAAGAAGTCATCCCTTGATTTGGACTACCCCAGCCCTTGAAGAGTGACACTGGACTTTCTTGTACCTGTCAAGTAATTCAGGCTTTAGGTTGAAAGTATCATCTCAATACTACTTGGTGGCATCAAACTTCTGGGAAGGTAGACAGCCAACTAGACCCTAAAGACAGCTTTAGCAAAGTTTTGCCGAGACGTCTCAAGCCTAGCTCAGATTTTTGCTAATAGCTCTCTTGAAGGTTTGTGACAGACCCAAAACTGGGCTAAGTTTGAGCCCATTTGAGATGTCACATGGGAGGCCAGTTCTATCCTTTCATATGGCAGTACATCAGAGCTCTCAAGGCTCTTACAATATCTAATTAATCTGGGTCAAGTACAACAGGCATCCAAATGTATGAGAACAGTCTTGTCAGCTGCTGGTCAAGGGAGACCACCTAGTGTCCCCCTAGAGACCAAGTGCTCATAAAAACTAGAGAGACGGACATCTGATGACCAATTAAAGCCAAATGAGGGGACCGCTTTTTAGTTCTCCTTGCAACACCCACAGCAATAAAGGTAGAAGAGATAGGTAGTTGGATTCATCTTTCAAGAATAAAGCCATTTGGATATGAACTTGCTGGAAAAAAAAAAAAAATCAACCCAAAGAAGAAAGCTACTCCTATGAGACTCCAAAAGACTTGAGATTTTTCTCCAAAAAGTAAGATTTCAGTGCTATTACAGATAAGTAAACAAAATCTTGCTAAGGCCCTGGGTTCAGACACTCAATTTATCTACCATTCCTATATAATATATACTTTTCTCCATAGGAGCGTGAAAATGTGACCCTCATGTTTAGGTGAATTATAAAATTTCTTTCTTTCTTCAGACAGGCAGCTCAATAGTCACTCTTTACTCATTGTCTTCTCACAAGTTTATTTCTCCCAAGCCAGCCAGGGAGCCACAACACCCCAAAATAATTAGACAGTAATACAACCCTCAGTAGGTAAAGTCTACAGGCCCTTCCAGTCAAAAGCTATAGAAGAGAGAGACTTGTACTCCCTCAGCACTCCATAAAGAATTGGGCATTTATGTCCTTCAGGGGAAATGAGGCAGGAAGGCAGGGTGGCAAAGCTGGTGGGGGAGTAGGCAAGACTTATGAATTATGAAGTCATAAGACAGGTGCACAGGACAGATGCCAAAGCCCTGCATGTGGACTTCTTGCAATAACCTGAGGTGGAATGATGTAAACATGGGAAAATGGAAAGAGAAAAAGACACAGATGCCATGAAGAGCTCACTAATGTTCCACTTCACATTACCCTGCCCTGTATTGGGGGGGGGTTGTTATGGTTCATGTCTAGTTGTCCCCCCAAAGCCTCATGTAGTCATGAGGTGGGGACTTCTAGAGTTTGAGATTAACTCATGATCCATTGGGATTATGGGTGACCCACTGGGATTATAGGTTTTAGTACTGCTGAGATTATAGGTATGAGTGCTATGCTCAACCTGAGGCAGAAAGCCTGAATGCAATATAAGAGAGACAGAGAGACAGACTCTCTCTGTTGCCATTGTTGCCTGTTGGCATTATTGTTGTTCTACCGCCATGAACTGGTTGTTCTCTGCCCTCTGCCACTCTGCCTTGGAGCCAACCAAGTGTGGACTGAAACCTCCAGTAACTATAAGCTAAAGAAACCTTTCCTTCCTTCATTTTGGGTGTCAGGTATTTGTCCCAGCAATGAGAGAAGAGTAACTGAGACGGGGGTATACACTGTACTTTGGTTTTTTGTATTTTTACTTTTTAAATATTTCTCCCTTTTTGTTCACCCCAAAATCACTGTGCATAGCCAGTTTTCTCTTATTTTTTGTATATTTTATTTATTTATCTATTTATTTATTTATCTATTTATTTATTTATTTATTTTGATACCAGGTATGGAATTCAGGACCTTGTGCTTGCCAGTCAGGCATCTGTGCTGCTGAGCTATCTCCTCAAGCCTCATTTTTAATACTTCCTATCTCTTTAATTTTTCCTACCACAAATAAATGTGAAAGTGACACTAATTTTACCTTTTTTGTCCATATCTTTGTTTGAGATTAAAAAAAAATAGAAAACATCTCCAAAAGAAGACTCTAATACCCACAGACCTGGTAAGAACACCACAATCCTGCCACTCCCTGTTACTTCCCAACCACATTTGACTCATGTCACAAAGCCATAATGAGTGTCACACACTTCAACTACCGATTTGAGTCTATCATTTACTTCAAATATGTGTATAGTAGTAGGTTTCAATATCACATACACACACACACACACACACACACACACACACACACACAATTGCATGCTACCGAGTTCACCTTCCTACCATCAAGTGCCACACACTGTATTTGTGTGTGTGTGTGTCAGCCATTTCCCTGCAGATCAAGGTATGTGTGGAAAAGAATCACCCTGCATTTCATGTTTTAAGCCAATGAGAAGTTACATTGTCACTTTTCCTATTCCTGTGTCCTGTTGTTTGGTAGATTTTAAAATCAGCAGTGATAACTACATGGAGGCCTTGATAACAGAGGCAGCATAAGTTATGGGTCATCTCATTCCATGTGCAAAAGCAATCTTACAGTAGATGAGCTATGATACTATAATTAGATGGATTCAGCAAAGGTTAAGAAGTTTAAGAAAGTATCCATTTATCTATTTCCTTTGCAGGAAAACCTGCAATTTTGGCTCATTTTATTATCTGATCCTTGAAAATTAGATGAGAAGAATTTATTGAGAAAGAAGACAATTTAACACACATGACTTGAAATCCCAACACATTTTTGCTGTTGGAAGCTGGTTGTTCCCCACCACTGCCATCACCCCCATGGTAAATACAAAATGATAACTGGCAGATCAATGAGCTCTGCTCATAACTCCATGAGTTATTTTGACAGAATCAAGCTTCCAGATCATTGGTGTCAGATCACCTCATCAAGCACAAATTCTGAACCATTTTGCTCATATATCCTGTCTGTGTACATCCTGATGGACCAATTTGAATGTGTATTTCCACAGAACTGGTCAAAATGATTGAATGAGCCAAGCCTCCAGCAGCCCCTTGCGTTTTTCTTCATGTGAAAGCTTCCTTTCTCCTCTTACAACCAGCCACACTTACGTATTGTCTCTAATCAAGCTTACCTAGTCTCTTACCAGTCTTAGTTTTGCCTCTAAGTACCCCAGAGCAATGGGCAGTGGGCCAATCTAGTCCTCTGCCAACTAATTTGATAAACTAATCTGACAGGGATAAATACAGTGTAGGGAGGTTGCTGTTTGGAGCTAGGAAAATGGTCACAAAAGCATCCCAGAGGTAAGATGAGATCACCTTCATGTATCCTAATGACTTGGCCCCTTTCTGCTGAAAAGTTAGTCTGACATAACTCTCATCACTCTTCTCCAAATATTCTTTTTTTTTTTTGCTTTTTAATCAGTATATTAAGAAGACAGTCATACATTCTAACAATTGCTTAAATTCTGATACCCAGAATAAGCATATGAACATACTACTTTTTTAAACATGCAAGTGAAGCTATTCACCACAATTTGCTATACTATTACCATTAAATTACAGTTACTTTGGAGCATTAAGTAAACTGGTTAAAGTAAGCCTGTAACATACTTATGGAACACCTTCTTATATTACTATCAATGCAAATTGCCTCTCCATGTAGTCTTCACTTTAATTTCAAAGTTACCCAGCACTGAAGTCACAACTCAAATGCTTATCATGGTCCAGAGAAGGGAAAATCATTGTAACTAGGAGTGGTCATCAGTTTTATATATATATATTGAAAGGATGGCGCAGCAGAAAGGACTGCAATCCTAGAAATGCAGGCCCTTAAGAAGCAGCATCATGATAAACCCCTTCTTTAGAAAGGTATCATTTCCATCACTGTTATCACAGGCGAAATTATGTTTTATGCCACCTTCAAGTAATAGTTGAGGCAGTAGAATGCAGAGGCATCACAATGAGTCCCACTTAATATTAATAACTATAGATAGACCAGCACTTCCACAAACTGTTTCCTTTCTCTGATTGCCAGTTAAATGCAGTTTTAATCCATAGCTTAATAATGAAGGCTCATACACTAAACTCAATGCATATATCTAGTATTTCAGCCTAAGCTTGTCCCTGTATACAGCTGAAATGAATTGGAAGGCCTGGCCTTCCGGACACCAGGGTAGGTAATTTTTAGTCATGAAACTTCATGTTGCACATTGAAGTCATCATACATACAGGGCAAAGTTGGAGCTTTCGTATTTGTGTTTATTCTTCATTTAACTTTTAAAACACTGCTGTGATTGAATATTGAAACAAAAACAATAGCAGGTGGTGAGTATATGATGATTCTAGTCCTTCGCGCACTCACTACTGCACACCACGTGCCAGCAGTGAGCATTATCCGCTGGCCCCACTAAGGGGTCTGACACTGCTCCGGGATGATGCTGGCATCCTCGTAGGCTTCTCCATTACAATGGAGCCATCTCTCCAGATTTGGATCAAAGTCCACCAGTTCTACCTGATCCACTTCCTCAGTCTCTTCCTTCCTCTCAGGTAGGAGTTTTTCCAGCAATGAGAGTTTATCAGGAAAGAGAAAACCATTTTCAGGAAAGTTTACTTTAAATTCCATGATGAGATGGCCCTTTTCATATGGTCTACAATAAATTGGCATGCCTTCATTTAGCACACAGTTGATGTCTCCAGGCTTGACAATTTGACCTGGATGAGAGGTGATGACTATCGTCAGTTGTGAAGAGTGGATATTGGCTTTTGGAAGCCAGTCAGTGCTTCAACTAGATGCATATCCATATACATGGAAAGATCTCCTCGTCAAGTAAAAACAGCATGGTCCTTCTGATCATTGATAGTATCTCCTGGCGCCAGCCCTGGCTCTTGGTCTCCTTCACAATGGAATGCTACCTTCTGGCCTCAATTGAAAGATTCATGCCTTTGTCAGTATGAACTTCTAGAATCTTCTTTGCTCTAACTGTCTTCCTTCTGTTGCAGCTCTTACATCCGTCTTTAGGGCTGATGCGTTTTTGATGGCCTTGGCACTCCATGCTCACAGACTGAATTTGCTGAACCATTCCAAGTCCTATTTGATGAATTCTTATTTGAATTCCAGTACCTCGGCAGTTGGGACAGCACTCCACAGCTTCTTTCTTACCCCCTCAGCCTTCACATTTGTCACAAATCACATTCCTTTGCAAAGCCAGTTTCCTTGTGGCACCCTTATATAAATCTTCTAAGGTAACTGAGAGCTGATGCACCACATTTTTACCTCTCCTTTCTGTCTGCATCCTTCCTCCTCCTCCAAAAATCATGTCAAAGATATCCATGGGGAAGCCAAAATCACCACCTGCTCCACCCTCCTTAATTGCCTGTTCTCCTCCTTTATCATGTAATTCCCTTTTCTCGGCATCAGAGAGAACTTCATAAGCTTGAGAAATCTGTTTAAACTTTTTGTCTTCATTTAGATTCTTATCAGGGTGGTACTTCAAAGCCATTTTCCTATAAGCCTTTTTTAGTTCTTTGGTAGCATTGAGTTTGACCCCCAGAACATCATAATAAGTCATTTCTTTCACCATTTTCTACAGGCAGTGAGTAGGCAGAGCTGCGGTGGGGTAGGCAAGAAGGAGCATATAACTGTGTGCAGGTCCAGCAGCCACCGCTCCTCCATTCTCAGTGTATTCTAGGAAGTTCCCTTCTCCAAATATTCTTCAGTGAAAATAATAATATATAGATCTTACTTTCTTCTCATTTCATCTAAACAATGCATTGTACATATTCCCCAAAATGCTCTTGGAAGTTTTATTTAGTTTTTCAGAATTCTGCTGATAGATAGAAGCTATTAAGCTGATAAATCACCAGAGTTTTTTCAAGGCTCAGTTTAGGGAATTGCTTCCATCTGTGAAGGGGCAAACATATTCCTCCTAGAACACTCTTTCTTCTAAAGTACTAAAAGCAACCCTAGAGTGTATTAAGAACAGGCAGCCAGCCTCAGGGCTTCCAAGTACTTTTCAAATCATAACTGTCCCCAGCAGGCCCTAGGGCTTGGTCCACACTTGAGCCTGGCTAGTCAGCATTTCAACTGCTCAACCCTGACCCTGCTCAGCTGTTCTTCTGATCACCTTTATTTTAAAGCCTTAGGGTATGTGAGTCTTAGAATAACAGTTTATGAATGTATGGAGGTCCCCAATGTCATATTAAACTCAGGGTGCGGCAGAGGTAGAAATAGCTGGAAATATGGATCAAGAAAACCAACATGAAGCCAGGCTCAAAGGAAGAGAGCAAGTCAGGGAGGGCCTGGGAGCCCACCCTGGTTCATTACTGAGTCGTAAATCAAAGATGAACAAGTAATGTATCAGTCACATTTACTGTTGCTGGACACTGTGCCCTACACCCACAGCATAGAGCAGGAGAAGTTTAATTTGGCTCATGGATGAGGCAAGTACTCCCAAAATCCAATCACCTTCCAAGCAGATGAGGTTTGGGAGGAACACTTTTATTTATTTATTTGTCTTCATTTTATGTATTTGGTACAGGCTTTCACTATGCAGCTTGGACTCGTAGTGATCCTCCTGTTTTCAGTCTTCCCAGCTGAAATCCCAGTGCTGGGATTACAGGCATGCACCACCACATCCAGACTCAGGGTCACTGGCTCAGCGTGCCCTGGGGAGGTAAAAGGTGGGGGCACGGCATGCGGGACCAGGAATCCAACCCTGGTCCTTGATATGCCAAAGCAGGTGTTTAGTCTGCTAAGCTATTGGGAGAAATGTTTTTAGATGTAAACAGTATCATGAAATCAGGGATCTTATGAAACCAGAAGTCTAGTTGAGGCGGAGCCAGAAGGTTATGAAAGGCAGGCAAGCAGTCTTATTATAGGAATTGGTTCAAATAATTACATGATGTTGAATGCTAAGATGTTCCACAGTGCGCCATTTGTAAGCTGGAGACTGTCCAAATTCTCAGGCCCAAAAAGAGGTGGAGGAAAAGGGTCCATAGTGTGAGTCATGGTCAGAGTTCAGTCTCCTGAGATGTTTAAACATGGTGGTCTTCTAGCCCATGCTCTACATTGTACTGAATAAATAGCTGAAAAGGAACAAAAACTTGGTGGCACAGGGCTTAGATGCAATGCAGAATGCAAGAAATAGAGAAACCAACATTAACTCAGTTCCCGAACTTTGGTTTATGTTACACACTCAAAGTGGGTCACCTGGGAAGCTATGTTTATTTCACTGTATTCTTTCATGGATGCAAGCTAACCAGAGATTCATCAAAACACATGCTTTCTAGGTCACTGAGACAGGAAAAAAAAAAAAAGGTAGAAAATTTCACACTGGCTCTAGTTTCCACCCTAAAATGATAATGTCACATCTGCTTACATTTCATTAACAACCCCACATAGCACTAACTTTAGAGGCTGAGAGTGAAATCATACTTACTATGTGACTGGAAGTTAAAAACTTTTTTTTTTTTTTTTAGGATTTTTAGGCAGATGTATTTTACATCAATGGGCATTGATTAGGGTCATTCAGAAAATATCAGGGCTTGATCTCTGGTGGTCTAGAACTTATATGGGCTAAGCAAGCAAGAAGTACAGAGGCAGAATGACTTGTCAACTGGGGATTGGCTCTTACAATATATGTCATAGTACCAGCTATGTATCACAATGACCAGCCATATCTAAGAGACAGGAGCAACTGGAACAGGAACTATTACCTGGACAACTAAGTATCTGAAGTATAGTGGTTGGGGGGCCATTTTCTTTTATAATTCTAATGGGCTCTCTGCTCTTGATTCTCAACAAAGATCTAGCTAAATACCCCCAACAGCAATCATGCCACAGCCTCAATATTAAACTTTGAAATTTCCCTTAGTCTCAAGCAGAGTCTATGAACACAAGCAAAATGCAGGCAATCTTTCAGCCAAGTCATAACATCCTTTGGAGTCCAGCAGCCAATGCAGTCCTTCCCAGCAAAAACGTCTCGAACTTGGTCTTTTTTTTTTTTTTTTTTCCAAATAATGTTACTGAGAAAAAAATAGCAGTGAGACAGTTTCAAAACTTATTAGTAGGACAATTTCAATAATTAATACATTGTACATTGTTGTCTTTGTAGTGATTATTCATAGTACAAGATGCAGACATGATATTCTGCCTAAATACTATTAGTACAAATCTTTCTTCTCATTGAATTAAGACAAAATAGTTGTATGCATATAACTTTTTCTTCTTTACTCTTCAAATATAAGAAACTCCTTCAGTTCTTTACTCCACATATAAATATATGCACACATGCAAATGTAAATATATCCATCTTCAAAAACCATACACTACACACACAAGCACAAACAAACACACGTGCACAGGAGCTCAAACACCTCCATCAGAACTCTGGCCCTCTCCCCTTTCCACACATAAAAATGTCTGCAGTTGCTTTCTTATCCTCACATCCATTTTTTTCTTGGCTTCCATTTCTTCTTTAGAACTGTTTTAACTGTGAATGTTTAATTCAGTGAACACTTCTCAGTCTTTGTCTTACCTGTTCTTCTCATCTCCAACATTTGCTGTTATGAAGTATTCACTTTCCTTGTCACTTTTCTCTGTCTTTGACTTCACCAGCACCACCGTTGCTTCCCTCAATTGCTTTATATTCTTCTCTGTGTTTCTAATCATGTCAGTGCAACCAAAACTCCCTCTGAGTTATTTCGTGTTTTTCTTCAGCTTCACTGTTTACCTACACCTGATGGCTCCCCAGTCATATCTTTATACTGATCCCTCTCCCAACCTGAACAACTAGCTACCTACTAGAAATCTCCATTTTTAGGTCCAATTAGGTTCTCACACTTAAATAGCTCAAAAATAGAAATAAATACATTTTCCATTATCACCTGCTTCCCTTTTATCGGTGAATTCAAACATCCTTCCCCAACCTCTCAAGTCTGAAGTCTAGAAGTCATTTAAAGCCTCTTTCCTACCCCTTCCCTATTCAATCATCCTGAGGTCCTTGCTCTGATTCTACCGGGCTCATCACAAGAACTTCCTCTGGCTTTCCCTGCACCACCAGAACTGCACCTCTGAGTCCACGTTCAGAGATGATGGATCACTTTTCTGTCGTCATCATTAGGTCACATTTGTGCTTCAAACCATTCAGTGCTGCTTTGTGGCTTATGCTATCATCGAAAATCCTTCCGGTGGTTACTAAGATCATCAAGATCTGCCGATGGTGGCCTCCCCACCACTTGTATTGTCCCGGCCCACTCCCTCTGTACATCTCAGCTCTAATGAGACAGCTCTGCATCCCAGGATGGCCCTGGTGATTCATACACTTATATTTTGAATACATAGTGTATAATATATACATTTCCTTCCTATTCTTTTCCTGGTTAACTCCTATGAGACTTAGCTCACTTATTATGCATCCCAGAGTCTTTCCTGATACTTGCTGTCTGGATCAGACCTTCCCACTATATTTTATAAGAGCAATTTTAAATTCACTTCAATCTCAATCATCTGTCATCTCCATTATGTTTTTCTAATTAACATTTCATCCTTCTACCCTACTGTAAGTTCCATAAAGACTTGGTCTTTCTAAATTTTGATAGCCTGACCCATATCAGAAATTTAACCAACTAATTAATTCTAATATGCTTATAAAACAAAGAATTGAAGATATTCTCAGGAAAGCAGAAAGCAAGGGTTAAAAAGCTCAGAAATTTGAAGTATGCACGCTAGACTAGATGTAATTGGCCCAAATTACCCAGAAATCATGCCTTCTACTAGATCCCTGAATGTTTCATACAAAATTTTGCCTTTGTTTTGCAACTTCTTATTTTATCTTTGGGACTAAGTGTAAGAGATTAGTGGCTTATTTTATACTATATTCTTTACAATTCTGTGTTAACTTTTTTTTATATAAAATAAGCGTATCCATTGAAGACCTATTGTGTTGACTTCCTTAGAGATGGAAAATTCCTGTCCACAAGGAGTTACAGCCTAAGCAAGAAGCCAAGTTCCCACTTGATTGGGAACACTTTCTGTATTTAAAGAAATGATATGTAAAGAATTAATGAATAAGGAAAATGTGGTATTTATACCCAATTGACTGCTACTCTGCCATAAGGAAAAATAAACTTGAATTATTTGCAGGAAAATAGATGATGCATCTTGAGACCATGATGTTAAATGAAATACATCAGACACACAAGCTGCCACATCATGTGATTTCTCTTATAGGAGAAACCCAAAGTAGAAACAAAGAGAAAAATAACAGAGAGATAATAGGAAACAGAAGGATGATCCTTTGCACAAAGAAAAGGAACCAAGAGCTAGTCCAGGTTTAAGCAGGAGGGGGAGAGAATGGGGACAAAAAAGGAATTCAACATATTACATACTATGAACTTCCCACAATAAATGTCTCCAGTATGTGCCATAACATGTACTAATAAAATATATTGAAACATAGAAACAGCATTTTAGGATAACAGCTTGAAAGCCCACATCGCACATCTCAGAACCTCAGCTCTTCCCAAGTTCACAGAACAAATGATCAGCATTTACCTGTTTTCTATGATGTCACTTCCTTATCTACAAACTGTAAAATAGACAATATTAACATAAAATATGGACTATAGGAAAGATCATAATTGCTTAAATTAATTAACTTTAATTGATCCAAAACACTATATGATGATAGTTATCAGCACATAATAATGTAATACAAATTTTACATTCTTCATTATATTTAATTCTTTTAATAACCTAATGTAGCATTAGTTTCCAAGATACAAATGGAGAAATAGTGGTGTAGGCAAGTTCAGTAATTCCCCCAATGTCATACAGCTAATAAAGCTGGCTCTGTTTCTCAGTTGATACCTGATGCATGTCCAAGATGCTGTGGAATGGACTGCAATGTGAGAATTCTCTCCATGCCTTTTCTTTGTCATTTAGGTTAAAAGAACTCCAGGATGATACTATCAGAATGACATAAAGAGGACTCACTCCGTAACTTTTACTTATCACACTTTGAACTCCTACGCTGCAAGAAGCAGAAAAGCATTAAATGGGCTTGTGAGCTGGTTGTGAACATTAAAAGGTATTATCAAGTTTCCATGAGGTCAAAGGCCATGAAAATGATAGTTACTAGGTCTGCACGTTCTTGGGCTAGAATACAGGTCACGTCGGCCGCCAGCCACCAGCAGAGGAGTTCTGCTGCTGCTGGAGTTCAGGCACATCCAGAAAGCAAAAAGGAATTCAGACCTGAAAACCAAAGTACACTCCAGTCCATACAACTCCTAAAACCACAAAGAGGAAGAGCAGGAATATAAAAGGTTCATTAACTCTGTTTCAGAGATAACTGAGCCATCTGCTGCTGGAGAGTTCTCTGAAACAGAGTCAAACTGTTCTTCAGGGTCTGAGATCCAGGAGCCTATTCCAAGAATACCTAGAAAAAGGCAGATCATAATTGCACTCATACCAGTGTCTACTGTAAAAAAAAAAAAAAAAGCAGAAAATAACTGGACTAAATGAGTCTGCTGCTGAAGAAATTGTCTCTGAAGCAGAATCTCATGTTTCAAGTGTTTCTAGAATTGTGCCTTCCCAAGAAATGACAAGAACTAGAAAGAAGTAAGGCTAAAACTCTTAACAGGTCAAAGCCAAGAATCACATGCAGAAACTGCATCTGATGCTGAACCATCACGCTTTGATATTTTATTCCATAATGATGGAATTACACATAAGAGAATGACTAGAACTATGCCAAGGAAATTATAGCCACAAGCTGATAATAAATATATCAAGATTGTACCAGAAAATAAAAAGATAATCATGGATATTTCTGTGAAGTCAGAGGATTCATAGACCAGACAGAATTTTGATAAAGAGGAAAACAGAGTAATAGATGAGAAATCGGGAAATGATAAAAGTTCTCTGTTGAAACGGCTTTCTAAAATCCAGGACACTAGCCTTCAGCAATTAGTCTCTCAAAAACATTCAACCCCTTGAAATAATAAAGCCACATCGGAGCCCTCAACTCTGAAGTGTGAGACTGTAATGAAATCATTAGCTCAAACAACTGCAGCTGTAGAAGTGAACAGATGGGATGAAGTCAGAAAGAGGACTGTAAGAATAAATGATTTGACAAAGTTCAGTGGTCATGATGGTGATGGTGTAGTGTCCACAAGTAAAGCTGTCAGTCGGGACAATAGTGAAAGGGGTGCAGATCTTGAATGTGATACCAGACACTAAACAAACCTGAACTCAGTCAGTCTCTGGATACAGAGAGCTCTGTCTTACTAGTTCTCAGCAGTGATGAAAGCCTGCAATCTGAAAACAGTGAAAGTGAAGAGGACACCGTGTGTTTTGTTGAAAATAGTGGTCAAAAGGAATCATTAAATGAAAATTCAGAAAATGTATTTCATGACAATGCTTTCTTTGTAACTGACACAACTCCTAGATTAAATGCTGATAAAAATTTTTATTTGGATGATAAGGCAAGTGAGGTTACCACTGAGGAAGAAAAAGAAGAGGAAGAACATGGACATAGTGAAGACCAACCATCAGATAGTGACAGAAATATCAAAGATGAGTATAGTGAAGAAGATGACTTACTAAATAACACAGTCTAAACTTCTGAGATTGACAAGCAGTAGTATAGAACCTGGTCTGAGTATCAAAGAATTGAGAGGTATGTATACTAATTTTAACATAGAAAAACTTCAGTCTGAAAAGAAAACTCTAACACAGATCAAGGAGAAAAAGAAAAATGTGCTCCTACAGAAAGCTGTTATTACACCCGAATTTTTAAAAAAATTATTGTGTCCTACCATATAGTGAATCAAAGCATCAACTTCAGGAAAAAAAGCAGGAAAAAGAGACAAAAAAAAAAAAAAAAAAAAAACTGCAGACGATTGTTGGTTTGGTACAAAAGCTCCAGAATGGACTGATGAACTTAAAAATGATCTCAAAGCTCTGAAGATGAGAGCAAGTATGGACCCAGAAAGGTTTTATAAGACAAATGACCGAGATGGCTTCCCTAAGTACTTCCAGATTGGTACTGTTGTTGATAATCCAGCTGATTTGTACCACTCCTGAATTCCCAAGAAGCAAAGGAAAAGGACTCTTGTGGAAGAACTGCTGGCTGATTCTGAGTTCAGAAGATAAAACCAAAGGAAGTACTCAGAGATCATGTCTGAAAAAGCAGCAAATGAAGCAGGACAAAAATTCAGAAAGAAAGTTTCTCAATTAATATTTATGAAGGGAATCCTAATATTTTATACCTTCCCTTTATTTGTAAAAGATGTTTTAAAGACCAGTATTAGCACAATTTAATAGACACTGGCTCTGTTTAGGGATTTTGGTTTGAAAATAAAGTTGATTGATGAGAATCAATCACATTCCCTTTTTCTACAAAAGGCCGACTCTGGCTTAGGCTGTTTAAAGGTGAAAAGCACCTCATCTATTTTAAGATAACATTTTTATCAGGTTTTCAGGGCTTGGTTATTCTAAGAAAATAGTTGAAAGGTATAGCATCTGCTAATATATTCAAAGAACTTATTATGTGCTTATTTATATATACAGGGGAGTTGGCAGAGAGACAATGTTCTATAATGAGCTGAAAATTCAGATCCACAAAGTTGGTGAAATTGAGATACAGAGATCTACTTGTTTCTAGTTTACAGGTCACAACTGAAAATGAATGGGTGATAAGAGCATTTTGAGGGCTGGCCAAATAGCTCAGCGGATTAAAGCACCTGCAAGCAGGCACAGAGGCTGGAGGTTCGATCCCTGGGCCTGCTGTGTGGCCCCACACCCAGGGTGTGTTGAGACGGCAATTGAGACTGGGCAAGTGGTGGTTGCCTGTAATCCCAGCTCTTCGGAGTCTGTAAACAGGCAGATCGCTACAAGTCTGATCTAGTAGTGAGAACTTGAGCCCCTATAGACCCTTCCCTAAAATGAAAAAAAGAAGAAAAGAAAAGAAAAAGAAAAAAGAAAAGAACTAAATGAAATTATAAAGAAGACTAGAAAGAAATTTCCCAAGGAAGTATAGAATATAGCTGGAAGATGTGTAGAAAAGCTGATTTCTTGGCACCAAAAAAGAATAATTCATGTTGGCTACATTTATTGTTTTGTTTAAAGCAAAACAGGATTGAAAAATAGCATCTTAATTTGGTCTGAAAGTGAAGTGGCTCGGCTTGTCTCCTCTCCACTGGCACAGTGTACATTCTGCCTTAAGTTGCTTCCAGCCACCAAGGAAGTTGGTCATTTCTGTTGCTTCTTGGTGAGTTGCAGACTCTTACTCTTTTATGTCATTGTTTATTTTTATTTTCCTAGCATATTTTCTATTTCAGTTATGTGTAAACTCTCATTTTACTGTCTGGGGTCACGAGCAACTTCGTAAACAATAGAATCTACCATCACTTTGGGGAGGTTAGGGAAGCATTTATATTTTCTTTTATAGAAAAACTATTTTATTTCAAAAATGTGTCTTGCTTTCTGTGTCATGCAGAGTCTCATATGATAGAATGAAGTCTCAAAATAGGAAGAAATAATAACTATTTGGGTAAGCTAGTTAGGGCTTGGATTTTAAGTGACCCCAATTCTCATACTGAACAAAATCTTTGTTTGTAGCCTGTGGTGGTACTGGGAGTTGGTGGAACCAATAGGGGGAGGGCCTAGTGGAAGGAAACTGAGTCCCGGGCGGAATCCATGAAGCAGGCACTTGGGGCACTGACCCCTTCTCTTGTATTTGGCCACCATGATGTGCTGGTTTTCCAGAGTCCTAATGTGACAGAGCAGAGCAGTCCACATGGACTGATAAAATAAAATAAACTTTCCTCCTTTTAAGTTAATTATTTTGTCACAGATGGAAAGATGATCAACAGACTATCTAACCTGTAATAATGCACAAAGCCTTTAACAAATGTAAAACACTTATTCAAATTACAAATAGAAATTATTCAACTGAAAAAAGAAAAGGTATTATCTACATTGAACCCAAAATGCACTCTACAATTTCCCCAGATCATGGGCCTGGGGAGAAGCACCCCATGGAAACAGTGTCCATGGCGAAGTGTGATATTTGAAAATGAAAATCTCATCTTGGGAAGACAACAACAACAACAACAACAACAAAATCTATACTTTTTTTTTTTCAGTGCCAGGGATTTAACTCAAGACCCTGCGCTTGCCAGGCAAGCACTTATACTACTGAGCTATCTCCCCAGCCCTCTATACTTTTATAGATCTTACTTCATGTTCCACTAAGGATCCTTGGAGACAGGCAATACAATTGTCCCTCTGTATAGATAAACAAGCAGAAGTTCCCTAGTTCATTCCCTAGTTAATCATGAATAACTAGGGAATAAGTTATTAATTAATGAGTGGCACACTGTCATCTAGATGTGCTGACTTCTCACCTGGCTCTCCTAAGATGAATATTGTCATTATTCAAATGCAGCAGTCCCTGTACGCGCCCCGTGGGAAGGGAACAGTTTGGTCCAGAAGTATCACCTGAGAGGTGCCTACTATGCAAGTACTTTTCTGGCAAGGGTGCTAAGGCTAACAGCACACCTTGCACTCCCAGCGCACATGCAGAGAGACGCATACAGGTGTGCAAAGCGTTGCTCTAACCTGACTTTTGAAAATTAATAGAATTGACCCAAATATTAGGTTTGACATTTTTCTCAATTTTTTTTTTTAATTTTTACTTTTTGTGTGTTTTAGGGAAGTGTCTACAGGGTGTTCAGGGTCTCACTACTAGGTTGCACTCATAGTGATTTGCCTGTTTACAGCGTCCCAAGAGCTGGGATAACAGGTGCGCGCCACCCCAGTCTCCATTGCTGTCTCAGCGTGCCCCGGGGATACGGCCGGCAAGACAGGCCCAGGGATCGAAACTCCGGTGCCTGAACCTGTTTGTAGGTGCTTCAATCCACTGAGCTATTTGGCCGGCCCTTTTTTCTCAATTTTATATAGCCTTACTTTGAGCAAAATATGCCACCTTAAACAGAACTCAACATTGACCTAGCCAGGCAACCGACAGGAAAATCAAATTCTATGCCTGTTACCTCTTCCAGAACTAACCCATTAAAAATTGTGCTTTGACACATTCTTTTTTATTCACATGCTATTTACAAACTTCCCTGAAGGGTACGTTGCTATCAGGCAAAGCTCTCCAGTGTGTGCTCTGCGGCTATAATGGCTCTGGAATCAGCTTAACTTTTGCTCTTTCCTACTATTACTGTACTATTTCCATCAAACTCTCTAAGAATCGGGATTCCACAAGGGCTCACACCTCCTTTTGAATCATGCTGGAAAGCACGTTGTTAAATTTTAATGTCTAATACTTCTATAGGGGCGGCGGAGATATCTCAGTGGCCTACACACCTGGAAGCACAAGGACCTGGTTCAATCCCCGGAACCACATGCTGTGCTGGCGCTGCTCAGGTGCACTGAGCCGGGTCCCCAAAACCAGGCATGGTGGCACACACCTGCTATCCCAGCACTGGGGAGGCTGAGACAGGAGGATCACTATGAGTCCGAGGTACATAATGAGACTCTGTACCAAACACATAATGAATAAATAAATAAATAAACACTTCTATAATTTTAATAAACCAACCAATATACTTACATTTGGGCAAATTCATTAAAAAAATGCAAGTAAGCATAAGCAGGTATTTCATATCTTTGTCTCAGTTTAATATAAGTGGAATTTACATGCTAACAAGTGCCAGTTTCTAAGGCAAAGTGACAATTCCATGAGAAGCTGAACTTCCCCAAGGTTGTGTGCATCTCTTTAACTGCGACTCTTCAAAATTTCCTATTCTGCTACCTCCACTATTTTCAATACTCTGGGATAGTTCAATAATTAAATTACCAGAATGGTACACAAAATAACTCAGAATCTCCAAGGCAAAGATTTTCATTCCAACAAATATGTTCTAAAGAGTATTGCTTAGACAGAAATAGATGTAGAAAGGGAATTGGGGGCTTTCAAAATATCACTACTTTGATTTCATTCTCATTTTTTGGATATAAAAATAATCTTTTACTAGAAGGAAACTGTCAAGGTGCTAAAAATTTGAAGGAGAGCCTGATATTTGAGATTAGATTAGAACTGTGATATAACTTCAAA